>NC_072457.1:25353124-25723124 GCF_027596085.1 Anoplopoma fimbria | reverse complement strand
AGCAAAAACTATTGCTCTGACTCACAAACAGGTAAAGAAATTGGTAGACTCACTGGCATTAGAAGGTAAATATGAAGGGATTATATGTTCAGGTAAGAGCCTGCATTGAACAAAAGACTGTGACTATTCATTTACCCTACGAATAAATTCATTTTGAGGGTAGAAGATTGTAAGTCACACCACATTGTATGTGTGACTGGTTGGGTGATGCAGAACACAGTGCATGACTACTACAGAGTTGTAGAATATGTTAGTTGAAACCTGTCAAAAAGAGCACGCGTGTGATCACTTAGGCTCTCACAGAATGTGACCAGGGCCAGCTTTCATGTGAGCCTCGTGTTCGTCACCTTGCTGCACACCTCGTCATGTTAAAATCAAATATACCACCACGGTTGATTGAACATCCAGTCTTGCGTACCCAACTACAGGAAAAGTGACATATGGTGTTTTTATTGGTGTAAATAATTTAACTTGGGAAAAAAAAAATTTCCTCTGAGGCGGGGACATTTTTTACCGACTGAACCACAGCCGCGGACCGGTCCCTCTGTCTTATCCCTCTCTACGGCCTTCCTCCCCCATTCTTATCTCCTGTTTTCCCTCTATTTCCTGCTTCCGTATTAAGAAGGCGTCAGTGTTGTCAGCTCAGTATTAAAAGTAAAAGGAGACGACAGCGGAAAGTGTATTGCAGTATTGATAACCCACAATACAGAGAGTGCTGTGTGCATGACCCCCCCACAAACCTGTCCCCCTTGCGGCGAGCTGGAGTGCAGTTTGTGTGGACATGAACTTGGCCATCTAAGCATCAGGAGGAGGGCTCGTCTTCCTTCAGTATGTTGCCACACAAAGAGACTCTCAGGAACCAGCTGATTCACTTTACATTATTAACAGAGCACTGAACCCTGCTGCTGGCGTGTACGTGAGTGTGCACACACACACACATACACTCATGCACAGTGTGTGAACTCTTAACTCTGCTGGCTGCAGTGTCACACACACAGAGTTGTGCTGTGCATTATTGAGGAAGAGGCTGTATAAAGCCACAGTGGCTGTCACATTGACGTTTCTTGGTGCACACAATCCAGTGCCCTGGTCCTGGAGTTGGTCTCGTTTGGGATTAATTAATAAATCCATAAATCAAATTCGACAAGGTAATTCACTGTGCTTATCTTGGCCCCTGCGTGTCTAGCTCATATAGTTGTTATCTTCATGTTATGCCTTATTTCCCCAAACAGAGTGCAATGCTCTTTTAGGAGGAACAGAAACTGTTGGATTGTTCTTTGATTCTTGAGCGTGCAAAACTCTGCTTCTCTTTTAATTGACAACGTCTGTTTTCTGTCTTTGCAGGTCCACTCATAATGAGCTGGAGAAGAATAGGTGAGTTGGCTTTACATTTTTCCAGAACATTTAACCTTTTAAATCACAGGGACACACCCTGCAGGCCCATGCACACCCTTCACTGACATGTAAACAAGTCCATCTTGTCCTACTTTCGTTTCGCCCCACAATGTTTTTATTACCCTTCATTAGGTAAGCTCTTCCTCTTCAACTGGTCCTCAGAAGCAAAACTAAAAACTAAGGGGTGACACAGTTGGGTTTAGTTAAAGACATTCCCTTCTACCTGTTTAATCCTTTTCGTGCACACACCTTTTTTTTTAGAGTTATGCAACAGTTTGGTTGCCGTGCTAAGGGCATCGAGTTTCAGACACAGGCAAGGGTGCATGTAGGCAGAACGGGAGCTTAAGTCAAAAGTTCAGTGCTTGTTTTGATGCCAAGATGTTTTTTGATTTGTGTGTAGAGGCGGCAACAATGTCGGCCTCATACCCGAACAAAATGTCCTTTCAGTAGCTTTGCAGCTTGATCATGATTCTATTCTGAGTTATATCTCTGCATTCATGATAGTATCTACAGTGGGAGATATGCGGGGTATTCAGAGAGACCTTGGTTCTTCATGGTTTACCACACCGTCTTCTGAGGGAGCAGACACTGGTCTCTTAGAAGCCCTTATCAGATTGAGTTCACCACCCACATAGGGTGCTCGCCGGTGTTTATGCTCCGTGACTTTGCGGGCTTCAAGAGTCAAGTCGTTAAGGGTTTATTTTTTTTTCAACACCGTAAATAAGAGCAGCTAGACTCGCAGGATTGATGGTAAATAGAGAAAAGAAGTTTGCCTTCCATTTCATTATCTGTGAGGGTGTGGGTACAATGAAAGGATGTGGGAGGCTGGATCCATTCAGCGTAATTACATATCACCTCGGCCTGTTTTTCTCACCATTCTCCCTGGCAGCCTTTTTTTTTCTAAAAGGATGGGAACATTGGAAGGAGAGGCGTCCAGTGAGTTAAATATAGACCAGAGTCGATGTGTCATCTCGGTGCTCGTACGCGATGCCACAGAAGGCCGGCCGGTCGGCTGACTGGCCTCGGCAGATTGCAAACAACTCGTACGAGTTTTGCATTTTCCTGTTTTCCGCCCACTCAAATTCATTTCGAAATGAAAGGGTGCCGGCTGAGATGTCGGCTCCTACAACACAGTGTGAAGGCCGTTTTTTTCGTCACTCCTTCTGCATTCACGCAGCCAGGCACTTTGTAGTACGGCCCTGTTCCTGTGGCCTTTTATGGGCTGTAGTCATCTCTACCAATCAGAGCAGACTCGTGTAAAGCCTGTGGATGGCAGGACAGAAGGGATCGCTGCTGGCCTGGTTGAACACTGAATTATGGGTACTGTACAGTTATGAACCATTAGAGAGATAATTAAATGAAGTGAAATGAAACTGTGCTTGAAAAATGTGATGAAGCCAGATGTATAAAAAAAATAAAATAAAAAAAATAAAAAGCCAGCATAAGTTAAGCGTTAGTGTGTTTTCATTCCTGTCCCAAGTGAAATAACATCCTCTCCCTCCTCCTTGTCCTGGCTCCACTCCTGCCAGTCCTTGCTGACACTGGGATCTGCAGAAGAACAGGCCGTCCTGTACCTCACCACAGTACCAAATCCAGATACTGACACCGTGTGCTTTGTTTCTTTAGTGTGGTGTTATTGCTTCAAAATTGAACAGCACAAGATTAATTCAAATTTCCATTAGCAAAGAAAAGAGGTTAAAAATTGAAATTGTAATCCGTCTTTTTTAGAAAGCACACTTAAAGTCAGAGTCGTTTATAATCCCCCCCCCCCCCCCCCCCCCCCCCATCCCTTTTATTTTTTTATTTTACCAGAAGTTAATCCAATTCCCTTTTGAGCACATGCCTCAATGTAAGCTATATGTATCAGGCATAGTTGTTCACCCAAGTGTGTCAGGCTTATACCATGATTCTACAACGGCAGCAGCTCTCGTTCCATCTGAGCAGACGTCCAAGAAAGTAAGTAAATTGGAGTCAGCTCCTTTATGGTCCAGCCTGTCTGGGGCCCTTTTTTTTTTTTTTTTTCCAACACTTATCAACCTTGTATATCTGCCGCCAGCCAGACGATATGCCTTGCATGGCTACCACAGGGCCCTGATAACCTCTGTGACGAGCAGAGTCGTTGTCGTGACAGCGGAAAACCACAAGACGCGAGTATAAGGGACCGAAAGAAGAGGTTGGGGGGGGGGGGGGGGGGGGGGGGCAAGGGGAAACCAACATTCCAGATGCTCACACTGTGCGGCGGGGACCAGATAACGTGGTGGCTCTGCCGCTTTGATCCTGTACCTCCTCTAACAGCCCTATTTCACTTCCTCATGTCATCAGTGAGCTTTAACAGTGAAAAAGGCTTATATGCTCCGCCGCTTTGATCTCACAGCCTTCAGCCTATTAGGCCTTTTTCTTTAAAACATTTTGATAGCAAATTCCCCAGCTCAGGTTAGTTGTTGGCTCATCCTTGTTTTGTTTTTTTACAGTGAAATTAAACCCATGGCCCGGTGTTTTAGTCCGCTGGTATTCAGTCGCTTTCTCTTCCCTTTTCGGATGATGACTCTGTTTATGGATAATCAATACAGCAGGCTTTTACTTGCTACAATAAACCCTGTCGCTTATCACTCTCCCTCCTCCTCCACAGCGACCTATTCATTTTAATATTGTTTGAACACGGCAAATTATTTTTCCCCCCGTGCAGTGGAAGCAATATTCATTTTTTTTACCATGAAGGGAGTTGGGCAAACAGTGTGGGTTAAACACCTTTCAGTGAGCGCCTGTGGAATATTAAGAAGGCTCGGTCTTGCCCATTAGAGTTGGGGAGGCAGACCGGTTGTCCTTGGGTGGCATGTAAGGAGCATCCATGAGGTCTCCTCTCTCGGGATTTGTTATGGCTCAGTGGTATGTGAAATGGTAAATGAAGATAATTACGCCTCTTTTACGATCATATTGGGATCGGTGTGGGTGACCTCGACTGTCAATGTTTTATTTTCTGTGCGTGTGTGTGAGATAGGCTTCTCTCTCTGGCTGCAAAGTATATGAGATTGTCGGGATAAAGTGTCAGATTTTACAGCTTACTCCTCTAATTTAGCTCTAATATATCCTATTGAATGTTACTGCTACAACCACAGGCCTTGTGAGTTGTATTAACATGTAATCCAGGCAATAAAACTCCCCAATGAATATCACTGAATAGGTGTCACGTCTTTCAAATGGTACATAACTCTGTTGGGATTGAAGCCCTTCGTCGTGTGTTTCCGTTTTATTTTAACCAGTGGGCTCTAAACTCACTTTGCGGTTGTTCCAGCCTTTGGGGATGGATGAGCAGTCAAACATGAATAAGCCTGGGCCACATGTTCTCTGGCTGTGCTGATGCTCCATGAACAAAACCAAGC
Source organism: Anoplopoma fimbria (assembly GCF_027596085.1). NCBI lineage: Eukaryota > Metazoa > Chordata > Actinopteri > Perciformes > Anoplopomatidae > Anoplopoma > Anoplopoma fimbria. The sequence continues at coordinate 25,718,349 of NC_072457.1, read as the reverse complement.
TGCTTCAGCAGTCTTTTTTCTCTTGTCTTCCCAGTGAGTGCAGCCTATTCTCAGGCTCCGCTGCAGGGCCTAAAACTGGGACCGTTTTGTTCTGACCAACGTGACGACTTGTAAGCTTTTCTTGGCTCTGAAAAGCAGCTTAAGGGACTTGATCTTTGGTCTGGTGAGCCCAGCTAGAGCATGCACACGTCGTTGCGTCCCCCCCCTCTCCCTTCTCTCTCCCTCCCCTCCCTTCCTCTCACTGGCTACCCCGGTGCTAGTCCTTAAGAGCCTAGCTTGGCTTTGGCTTAGCCCTTGCTAACGACGATGTCGGAGGACCAGGAAGTAATTGACCGATTGACACGCTGATGGGATGAGCGGAGGACACACCTGACTAAAGGGAAGCCTTGAGAGGCACGCAAGCCTGATCAACACTCCCATCGTGTCGGTGTGACCCAACCTGTAATTAACACAGTGACACATGAGCCAGTATCAGGGCGGGACTAACAACCGCAAACCGTCAGATGGCGACAAGTTGTGGGTACTAAGTCTGGCTCCTCTATAACCAGTGTGGCAGGTGCCCAGCTGTGACGAGGAGATCATATTGTGTTCTATAATTGGCTCATGGGACGGTGAAACTACCTCGTTTAAACTGTGTACTTTGCACGCCAGGAAAACACCTACTCCCTTCAGCCAAGACAAGATACTTGCGTTTTCACTTTTCACTGTGGGCGTGTAGCTCTGAGTTGAGGTTGAGGAGGAGTGCATTATCCTGCATTGATTCGCCTTTCTGTCGCACCTACCTGCTCGGGTTGCCAGCTTTCTGACAGAAGAGAGTTTTTACGGGATTTGCATCCTCAGTCACTAACTTTTTATTTTTTTAAGGGAGAGACTTAAACAGTGTAGACACAGTGTATACACCACGTTTTCTTATGAGCACAGCACTGCTTCATAATGAAGGAAAGTAAGAATGTTAGCTGCTAACACAAACTCAAAACATCCTGTAGCTGCTTCTACCAGAGAAAGAGTCAATAGCTAAGTTGATTGATACAATATATGGCATATTATATATGATTATTATACGGAAAAACATCTAAATAATGTATTATTATCTCTAATCAACTTTTATATTATCAAATGCCATAATTTGAGATTGCTATCAGCTACTTGAGGAGTGCCTGGTGACACACTGCTCTGGACTTATCCCGACATTCCCAGTGGCTTGCTGTCAGACGGTACCAGACAGTGTAAAGTTAGAGGTCACCATTGTTTTGCCTCAAATCCTCAGAGGCCGTCCTCACACAGATGTTCTGTGGACCGGTGTAAAAAAGGCCCCTCGCAGGGGATTGGATGTCGGCACTTGAAGGCTCCCACATCATTCCATTTCTTGCCTCGGCCCTTCTGACCCTTGACTCATGTCATATTGGCATATCTTCTTGTTGTGCCTTTATCCTGCGAAAAAAGTGCATCTGCATAGAATTCTGTGGAAGGTCAGTGTAACCAAACGGAACAAGGCGGGAAGAGCACACAGGCTTAGTCAGCAGGCTTAAACCCTGACCGACCCCCCCGGGCTTGTTTTGTATTTGAATGACTGAAATGGGAAGCATTTTCAGTGATTTGTTTGAGATTGTTCAAATGAATCAACTTCAAAGCGTGGACTGTGTGTGTCCAGGCTCTACTGCAATATTCTACAAAGTGTTCAGTTGCTCCCACGTGGTGCGCTGTTCAACCTGTTCCATTATTGGGCAGGGCTTGTTGATGAGCCCACTTTGGGCCAAATGGACGAGGCTGCGGTCGCACGCTGTTCCTGAAAGGAATGCTCCTGTCTCCCCCCCCTTCCCGGAATGACTTGTCACGTTAGCAGCCGAGCTAACTTAATCTGTACCTTAAGGGAGAGAGAGAGAGAGAGAGAGAGAGAGAGATGGAAAGTGGGGGGAATATGATGCTTGATAAAGACACAAGACAGACTCAATTAGGCTAAATCTGACTATGGCTTCTATTTTTAGCCGTACAGCTGGGGAAAAGCGGGGAAACACCACTGCCTTCCGACCAATCATAGGGGTCGGCGTTTCACCAATGAGAGCTGCGAGATGGAGGAGGAGCGAGAGACAAGTCTCCCCCCCCCCCTGACTCTGGTAGCAGCAGCTCCCTTGCATCCTCTCTCACCATCAGTGCGTACACTAAATGTCATTATTAGTGTTGAGAAACGGACGTCTAACCCCAGCTGAGCGTCCTCTGTGCCAACTGGGATAAGTGACTTCATCCCAGTTAGCAAGATAAGTCAGTGAGTTTAACCCCTCAGTGCCACGTGAATACATATTTCTGTGCATTAAATGTTGATTTAGCACATTTGGATTGCCCTCTATTCCAGGGCACACACACACACACACACACACACACACACACACACACACACACACACCCAGTCACCTCCCTGCCCCCCGGAGCCAACATCTGGCTGGATCCCAACGGCTTTACACCAGGCCCGTTTTAGGAGCCAGGCCATATTGAAGTTTTAATCCAAAAGCCTCTGCCCTTACCCCTCGAGTCACCGAGGGCTAAAGGGCAAAGCGAGGGGAATGGGTGGGCCGGCGTCGTTGGGCGTCGGTCATGCGGAGCGGGATTTAGGAAGCAAGCAGTCACATGACCTGTAAGTGTGTGTTTGTGTGTGCTCATAGCTCCATCCTCCTCTCCGTCCCCTCTGTGGCTCTGCTTCTACGGCCATCTCTTCTTCTCTAACTCCATCTCCTTGTCTCTGGGCTTCTTTCTTTTCTTCCTCTCTCTCTCTCTCTCTCTCTCTCTCTCTCTCTCTCTCTTCCAACCTTTGTCAGTGGAGCAGATTAAAAGGCAGTGTGCACGTGTGAACTAATCCGTGTGTTGGCGATGGGCTCCGGCCCCAGAGTCTCTTGGCCCAGCTGCAAAGCTAGCGCTACCCCGCCCCGCCCCCCTCCGCTCCCTCTCTACTCCAATGAACTCTGCACGTGTGTACGTGTTTTTGCACGTGTTTAGTTCTGCGGTTGCTGCTTGAAAGGGGGCAAACTATTCTTTCATCCCCTTTCTTTTCAAACTCAACCCAATCTCGGTCTTGCTTCTTCTCCGTCTCGTCTGTTTTCTCTCCATCCCAATCCGTCCTCCATCCCTCCTCTGCACTTTTGCCGTGCATGGAGGATGCTGTTTGTGGCTCGGCGGGGTTTAGCGTGACAACAGCATTGGTCTGCCTCGTAATCAACCTCGTTTCGCTTTATTTACCACTTGTGGCCTTGGGATTGGTTGAGCAGGGGGGTTGGGGTGGGTTCTGCGAGTCCAAATTGATTTCTGAACTCCCATTTGCATTTTATTGCCCCCAGTTTCCAGCGTGGTTTCAGTCCCGAATCCATATGTGTTTTTACAGCGAGCTTTACTACCAATCGGAAAGACTCCCCCCTCTCTCTCTCTCTCTCTCACTGTCTCTCTCTCCTCCACACTCGCTGAATCTCTTTTTTGGGATTGAGGTCACAACTGCCTGAATGCTCAGAAAGTCCCTTTCCCACCCACCCACATGCTGCAATGCATTTTCACACCCTCTGCATTTTTTTTTCCTTCCCTGGCATCTGAGCAGAATATGGGTCATCATCCAGCATGGTTCCCATGGAGTCCCAAGACTTGTTAAGAATTGTTTTAACTCCTCAAACAAGAGAGCGGTTGCCATGTGTGGGAGAGAGATGAGCATTCCCCTCATTCCTCAGCACTGTTTGTCAAACTTAACAAATGGCTGTCAGTTTGGACAGCGTAGTAAAAAACCCTCAGTGGATGATTGAACCGTTAGGACGTGGGCTGCATGGAAGGAGACACCCGAGTACAAACGTTATTTTTTTCTTTCTGAGGAGCATTCAGAAGAGTTGAAGAGCTGCTGCAGTTAAAGTATCTATCAAGTTTCTATCAAGAGACGCAATGTTCTGTGTTCTTGTTTCTGCCCCATTTTCTTGTTCACTGTCAGGGGAAAGATGGTGAAGCAGAGATAAACAGAGCTTTTCTAACACTTATAGTTGAAGTAGCCTCATAAGCATGTGCCTGCTGTCACTGTCAAAACATAGAACAAACCGTTACTGGTTCAGCTCACTCAGTCCCGTGTGTTTCCTTTGTAGCTCCATGAGTAGAACACAGCTCTTAACCTTTCAGGGTTAGGGGTTAAATTTCCACTGATGTCATCCATGCATATAATATACACACTTGTGGCAAAGCTTGCATGTTTATCATGTGTTTTGTAGTACTTCATAGTCTTCATTTGGCTTAACATGCGGCGTTGATTGTAAAAATTTGAGTCAGAACTTGAAACTTGAAACGAGCGAGTGGATTTTAGACGTTTGCCATCGGTAAACCCAGTGGAACTCCGGACAGACTGGCTCTTGTTTGTGCCCGTGGCCAGTTTCTGGGCAGATTACACAGACCGAACACTCCCCCACTCTGTATCTCACCCTCTCTATCGCTCGCTCCGACTCTTCGCATCCATCCCATCTGTCCGTGTTTCATAAAGGAGATGAGGGAAGCATCAGTCTGTCAGGGGAAAAAAAAGAGAGCGTACAGTTGCTGTAGGGCAAATATCGCTCTAATCTTGTGTGTGCATGTAGAAACGCGACGGATGTACTGACGCATCAGCAGTGGACGAAATCTAACTTTCACCTCAGTTACAAGAATGTCATTTAAAGTCGTTAAGTCCTAAAGATTAGCCTTAAGGTCAGACTAAACGGTGGTGCATTGTCCAGTGGGCATTCATGACACTACAACACAAGTTATGTCATGTGCCATTCATGGGCTAAAGCTAAAACCATCTGTCGTTTCATAAATCATCCAAAAAGTCTTCAACTTGAAGGGAGACCTAGAATAATGATTTCACCATCCCAATCCGGAGCTATTCAACATAAAAGACAGTCTTCATGTGCGTTTGTCATTTCCTGAACATGCCATTTATAGCTCAGTTAATAAGGCTGTAGTTGGCTAAAGCACATACGGCAGGCGCCAGTTCTTTCAGCCAGGCTGTTGGCTCTTTGATGACTGTTCCGGCAGTCAACCTAGTGAGTGGTAGTTTCCTCTATTAAAAAAAGAAACAAACCCTATTCAGTCAGGTGCCACTGTCTGTATGGGTAAACATGTGACCCTGGCTGCAACCCGACAGCAGTCATGTGAGAGAGGGAGAATGATTCCCCCCACACACACACACACACACACACACACACACACACACACACACACACACACACACTATAAGAGAGACACATAGGCTACATCCACACTACTTCGTTTACATTTTAAAACGTATTTCTTTTGCTACCTTCACACTGAGCGTCCACACTACTTCCGGAGTTTTCGAGCACCGAAAACGAAGGAGTTTAGAAACTCCACCCAAGCCGGGTCAGTTTGAAAACTTACCCCCTAGTGTAGACAGGTGTACCCGCATACGTTTTTAAAACAATGACTTAGACACCCGCGTTGGCTACTACATTGGGTCCTAGCTATCGGGACCTGTCCTTCCCTGATTCGTCACGCCCCGAACACATCACCCTTTTCCGGAAGAAAACAAACAGCAGCCTTGGTTATCGATCAACTACCAGGTTAATTCAAAATGGATTACGAATTACAGTCATTGCTGACCTTGTTGTCTTTACAAGCAACTGTTGTGCAGTTCAATTCAGCGTTTTACTACTGCCCGTGATGCGGATGAAGCAGCTGTTATTGGAGCGATGAGCGACAGTACGGAAGGGTATTCGGCCACCGGCAGAGCTACGAGTTTGAAAACAGACAACAAAACCGAGTAAACGAGTGAGAGAAGACGTGTGTTGACCACATTAATTGACCCACAATCTATTTTATTTTTACTCTATTTTTCTGTACCTAAGCAGCCAATCTCCTTCCTGTTTACACCGGCACCCGCAAACCCGGTGTACGTGACTAGTCATGTGATATTGGTTTTCTAGGACGCACCCTGGTTTTAAACAAAAACGCATAAGTGTGGACGTAGCCATAGAAAGACGCTGGAAGCATAACAACCAGAGAATCTTTAGCAGAAAAACAACAACCCTGCCCTTTGTGTTAACTCAGCAAGCCAGTAAACCAAAGTGGTGAGCAGACACAGAGAACTGTTGTGCTGTCTGTAGTTCAGTGTGTGTTCTGTGTCACATTATGAATGCTCATGTGTATAGGTTACAGGGCCTAGGGCAGGGCTGTTAATGTACATATCAGGTTTGTTCTCCTGATCAAATAATTGCACTCTTTTTCACTATGAATTCAGCCAAATGCAGGTCCTTTATGTCATTGTGTTCCTCTGCCGGGGAAAACAAAATGAAAACAGTCCAGGTGTTGATGCAGGACGCCAAAAGTGAACCATCCGGAGTGAGATTTCTTTTATTTTTTCAAGCCGTGATCGTTCGTCCTCCACAGAATAATTTTAGTTCGAATATGCGTGTTCAACAGCGATTTCCTGCAGTCACAGCAAAGCATCATGGGGGACGTATGTATGGGCTGCCATGTGAGTTGAGCCCCGCTCCTCTCCATGTATATTGTATGTATGGATCGCTGTGCCGCGCGTTCACATGTTGTTCCACTATACATGATCTGGGAGAGGGAACCTTGCATGCGATTCCCTTTAGCAACCGGTCCGCACCATTTAAGCCACCAGGCATCTCACGCTTGCTATTTTTAACCATGTAATAATGGATTTGGGAATGTTTTGGAAAACAATGCTCAGAGCGAAGAAAGAAAAACATCTGTGCCTACATTTTCTGTTTGATTTAATTACCCCTCCACCACACAGTGAGAAACGTTGCCGTTGATTTGATGCAGTGCTCGGTGGACATGGCTTAGTCTGCTTCTAATGAGGCTTTGCATTACAAAATACTCTAATCACTCCAATAATCTTTGACATCGCTTTGAATCGTGATGTGTGGCTGCTTTAAATTAGCCCCGACACTCGGAGAAGGAGTGAGGCAGAAGAGGAACGGTAGAACTCCCTCGCAAAGTCAAGTTTTCATTTTTTCTTTCTCTCCAAGAGGGCCCGTGTAATGATGTCTTAATTTCCTTTTGCATGTCAATTTAGGAGATTTACCACTGAGGCGGTCATTGGTGATGTGTAATTAGTGTAATAACTGGGTGAAGGGTCAAATTTCCTCCCCCTCTGCTCGTATGGAAGTAGGTCAAATCGTGTGTGTGTGTTAAATGGGTTTGAGAGAGTGTGGGATTTGCCAAAGAGAAGTGTATTGACTGGTATCTGGAAATCTGACCCTCGCCTTTTAAGAGCACATCCAGTAATTATGTCAGACATCTTGGATGGCCTGAGAAGTTATCCATTATTTATGTATTCACAAGTTTGGAATCTAGGGCAGCCATATTTTCTCTTTTTCTCCATCGCTGCTGCTTAGACTAACGCCGTTGGTTCCAGAGGAAATGGAATGAAAGAGAAGCAGAAACTCCGGTTGCATCGTCAGTGTGGTTTTATGCTGCTTTTTGCTTCCCGAAAAGCAGAAGAAATACAATTCTGTCCGTTCCAGTATTCAGGCCCAGGTGTTCTTGTATTGCTGTTTATTTTATTCACACACAAAGAACACTAGCATGAATATGCATTTTCCTTTCTTGCCTCCGCTCAGCCACTTCCCCTCTCAATACTCACTGCCCCCAGGAAAACACCAGGCAGCAGATTTGCACATCTTTTAGACTTTGTAGCAGATAATCAAGTGAGGCTTTGACTTTGGGTTATCAAAAGATAACGGAGAGCGTTGTTGTCTGGATTGCTTCCTCGTTGTCTACATAGCCATCGAGTAAAGTAATTATAGTAACAGGATACTCCTGAGCAAGTAAAATAATGTCTCAAGTAAATCAGTCAAAAGTATTATCTTGAAAATAATATCACTGCAGAACCAAATGAAATTTAGATGATGAAAAGGAAAAAAAAACAGAAGTTTAGATGCTGTTAGTACCAATAATGTATGTCCTTAAAAACCAAATAGTCTCAGGAACTAACTCGTGGACTATACGGTCTTTGAGACCAATATATATATATATATATATATATATATATATATATATATATATATATATATATATATATATATATATATATAGGGAGGTATATATATATATATATATATATATATATATATATATATATATCTGTTAATGGATTGAAAGCTTTGTTTTGAGAAATAAGTTTGCACTTTTCAGTTGAGTTTTTCATACTGTCACAACACTTGGAATGTGCTCAAAAGATGTCTCTCTCTGAACTGTTTACAATAATATCACACTCCTCTCCTGCGTTATCCATCCAGAGAGTCTCTGGAATATCTTCAACACCACACTGCGCCGATGGCTCTTGTCATCTTGATGGAATTACAGCTTGTCGCTGCCATCGCACGCGTTTCACGACACACTGACAAAACTCTAAAGGGCTATTTGTCTGACACTAGTTTCTGATTTACAGAGATATCAGATGTCAGAATGTGTGTGTGTGTGTGTGTGTGTGTGTGTGTGTGTGTGTGTGTGTGTGTGTGTGTGTGTGTGTGTGTGTGTGTGTGTATATGCACGTACACAGAGTTGTGTGTGCCCTTCAGTGCCAATCCAAAGACACATGCACTCTGTGTATGTGTGTGTGCGTGCGTGTGTGTGAGATGATACAAGGACGAGGGAGGTTGAGTGCAGCGCTGCACTATCGAGAGATGTACACATCATGTGCGTAGGTTCTGTGAGAGCGGTGGTGGGCAGCTCTCCCATGCCAACAGGGAGGGCTTCAAAGTGCTTCTTTAAAAAGGACTCTGCTTCAATCACATCGGAGGCAGTTTGACGTGTTTCAAGAACGAGTGCAACGGCTACAGAGAGAGGGAAAGCCGCACAGAAATGACGACACGCTTGCCTTTTTTATATAAATGTTTCTCTGCGTTGTTTTATGAAGCAGAGCTCTGCGTGTGATTTCGACTGAAATGAAAGCGAGGGAAGAAGGGTGGATTTTGGAGAAAAAGGGCAGGTCACGCACGTGATTCACGGGGAGGGAGGCGGAGAGGAGGGTGGGCGGTTGAGGAGGAAAGGTGTGGTGCAGTGACCCCGGGGGTCGGCTTGCTGCTCGCTCACATGTCAAAGCCAAAAGGCAGAGCTGCCTGCCTGCGTACCCATCTGGGGCCCATCAGGAACACAAGCTACAGAAACACACACAGACACACACACTTAAGCATGAAAGAAACACGCATACGCACACACACGCACACGCACACACACGCACACACACACACTGGTAGAGTGGAAGCACCCCCATTGTCTCAGGAGGAAAGGGAAGGCCGACTGAGTCTGTGGTGAGCCTGCAGGTGGTGCCTTTAGGATTTAGCATACTTTAATTCTAGTATATTTGATGTAAATCTGCTTTTTTATAAATCTTTTTATTTTTTTGCCTGTATCTGTTCTTGCTGTTCTGGGTTATATCACTTGCAATGTACCAGTTGAAATGCATTTTTCGCCCCTATTTCAAAAACAACTGTAGCGTGTTTCAGGGTTATGTCTGAACAAAGCCACGATTAACTGAGACTTCTTGGTGTTGGGGAGCTACTGAAATAAATTGACTTGAAAACAAAAAGCTCAATTACACAACTGCACACATTTCCATCACTCTCGTGAACTTGTGGTAGATCAGCAGCAGTTTTTAGATGTGGTTTCCTTTGAACAACCAGTTCCATTATCAGATCTGCATTAAGACTGGAGTCCACAGTAGCTCGATGCCTCACTCCCAGAGAAAGAGAGAGAGAGAGAGAGAGAGACAGAGAGAGAGAGAAAGGGTTTTCAAAAGCAGTTGTTTGCTAAGGTATATCCCAGGAATCTCCCACAGATGAATACCGGGAAAAACGAGGCTTTTCTGCCCGTGTTGTCTTATTGTCAGCGAGGGATTTGATATCCCTGCTGTGCGTGACAGTTCGGAGCGCAGGTCCTGGTGGCAACTGGCCACGTGTTATGTAATCCTCCACAGATGAAGAGCTCCCCATTCAGGCAGCCTGCAGCTCGCTGTGCCATTCATTAGACACTGGGAACACAAAGGGGGCAGAGCAATAGCCTTCACTTCTATTAGTCTGCGTTAGATTTTAACATATGTTCTATTCATGTCCTCCTTTGACACATTGTTGATCCATCCACCCTGTCTGTAATAAGGTTCCTTTCATTCACTGCAATTTTGGCTTTTTGTTGTTTAGCCTCAAAGGTTTGTTTTTATAATCGTTGCATCGATGATTTTTAAAATATAAGTACTTTTTTTTAAAGAAGCTAAACACAGCCAACTAACAGCTCAGCATCAGGGCTGCTTCTGGCTCTTATAGATGCTATCGCTAGTGAGCACTTCTCTCAGGAGAGCAGCTTAACCCCGTGATGAAAGCGTTGCCACATTAACGGCAACGTCCGACTGTGACGTCACATCCTTTTAACCAAGTGCGCCTCACCATTTGATAGCTTTAGCAGCTTGAGGACATGAAGTTATTGGGGCTGCACATTAAATCCACTGCCTGTTTATGTAACCAGCACCGGTCTTTCCTGAGAGCTCAGGAAAAACTGTAAGCCCTGTGGCTGGTCGCCGTGTTACTTGGCTACTATAGGGCAGAGGCAAGCAGGTATTAATGGTCACAAGCCGCCACTCATAACGTAAGCTGCAAAATGGCTTAAGTTCTTTGGCCTCGGGTCTGCATGATAAACTTTTGAGAGGTTAGGGACCTGTCTTGAGGGCATCACCAGTAGCTAGTTGTTTATGACCTTTAACCCCTTAAGTGAGACAGTTAGAGATAGTGCTGCTGGTGCAGATAAACCAGTCTCTCCCGTTATCTTTAGTTGCTCCGAGGACATAATGTGTCTTGTCCTAGATTGAGCTCTGAAATATTTCCATTCAGTTTCATTTTTATTTGGTCTTAGTATTTTATCTTATATTCGTTTACTATATTTTACCTATTTCACTTTATTTTATTTATTTTTTTATTTATTTTATTTATTTTATTTATTTTATTTATTTTATTTATTTTATTTATTTTATTTATTTTGTTGGTTTATTTGATTGTCACTTGTTATTTCATTTTGTTTCTTTCTTTAGTTTTATCCTGACGATTGTTCTTAATGTCTCTTCTATTGCACTGCTTTGCTGGCTTGTCTGTCGAAGCACTTTGTAAACCTTGTTTTTAAAAGGTGCTATATAAATAAAGTTATCATTATTATTATTATTATTATTTATTATCAGAGTGCTCCACAGCAGAGCACATCGTGCACCCAGAGATTAGGATAAAATGTCACGCAGACGTCTCTCATGTCCGTCTACCAATAAGAGGCACAGGGAGGGCGTTTGTACAGGAGGTAGAACTGAACTCTCAAAAGTGCTGAAAGAGGTGCCGGCGTGGCAGACTCCTCCTCGTCATCATATGGGTGTGTGTAAGGGCGGTTATGTTTCAACACTGACTCGGCACAAAGTGGCGTTCCCGCAGCCCGACGGGTGACTCGTCACCCTGCACCCTTTAATAGAAGTCTTAGCGCTGAGAACCATAATGGGATGTTTCGGTCATGGCAGGGCTAGATATGCGGTGGCAGTGCTTCCTCCTTACATTTATCATGTCAGTTTGGGTCGGGGAGAGGGGAGTGTGGAGGAAGGACAGGAGTGGTTGTAAGTGGGGGTTATCTGAGGTCGTCTCCTGAGATGCTTGTTTTAATCTCAATGGGAGTGGAGGAGAAGATGGTGGCCTCTCCCACGTCTGGCGTTTGTTAACACGGTGCCTGACTGGCGTGCAGACGTACACCGCCGTATACGTGGCCGGTGTGTCCCCCCGCCTGTGAAAACATGTTTGGATATCTGACTAAGGAAGAAGTAAGAGCTCACAATATGTCCTTACAGTTGTTCACGTGCTCGTTTTAGGATTAAAAATGGGTACGTTCATTGTGCAAGTATGTTTTTGTTCTTGCATGTACTGTGAAATGATGAAAAATGTCAGCTCTTCAGCTGCAGCTGCATAATAAATAATGTATCGGCCTATCAGCAATGCTGAAACGTTCCCTGTACATGGCCTACTTCATTTGTTAAATGGTTATACAGCAAACGTGACAAATTGCAGATACGATTCCTTGTTTTATATGATCAAGTAATAATCATATTTACAGTGTTGAACAAAACGGACAAAATTGGAATTACTGAGACAGATATTCTGCCATGTTGTCCTCTCTGTAGCGTCTCCTAGACATCTCCCGGGTGGAGCTGCTTCACCCACAAGAGCAGGAAGTGATTAATGGCCAGCTGATATCTGTGTACGGGCATCATTGTGTGTGTGTGTGTGTGTGTGTGTGTGTGTGTGTGTGTGTGTGTGTGTGTGTGTGTGTGTGTGTGTGTGTGTGTGTGTGTGTGTGTGTGTGTGTGTGTGTGTGTGTGTGTGTGTGTGTTGTGTGGTTCAGGTGAGACAGACGCAGAGACATTTCACAGATAAAGAGCAAAGGTGGACTCTGCTCTCTCCTGTGAACAGAGCAGATTACACAGACAGATGACCCGGACCGATCATCATTACAAACCCCCTGGCTGAAAAAACGTGTGTGTGTGTGTGTGTGTGTGTTTGTGTGTCCTATGATTTCCAACCTTTAAGCTCCAACGACTGAATCAAGGGAACTTCTCTCTAGCTCTCCAGACACGCAGTACTTGTCTTGTTCTCGTAGTTTACTCACACACTCACGCATACTCTACCGGTGTAATGGCTTTCCTCTCGTGTTCTTATCACTGCCGTCCATGCATAGCTTAACACACACACACACACACACACACACACATGCACACACAGGCAGATACACTCCATCCAGTGCTCACATGTCTCCACCAGTCTTAAAGCAGTAGGGCGTAGCAGAGAGCAGTCTAGCCCGGTGAATTCCTGCTCTGGTCCCCTGGGCGCGTCTCCTTTAGGGCTCCCCCAGAGATTGTTCCTGAGGTCCTGGGTGGGCTCCGCTAAGTCCACTGACTCTTAATGTCTCTCCACTTTCCCCCCCTTCAGGCTAGCTGAAAGGGCAGCTCCTGCTAATGGAGCGCTGATTGTGTTATAGTCAAAATGATCACCCTTTAACTCTCAACTCTGAGCCATTAGCGGGGTGGATAGATAGCAGTCTGCAGTGGCGGACTAAGGGACTGTCAGGATGATGGAGCGCAGAAGCAGAGCGGGGTCCAGGAAATGCCATTACACCTTTTCCTCTCTACCCTCCCCCTCCCCCACACACACACGTATACACTCTAAAACTTGTTTGTAATGTAGACGAGAAAGGGTAACTTAAGCTGGGCGCAAGAAATACCAGCGGGGGGGATAATGTATCGTACCGAGGCTTACATGAGACGTGAATCATAGCAACCTGCTGTGTTGTGTGAACCTTAAGCTGCAGATTTACAAAACATGAGCCGGGTCTGCAGCCGGTGGATTGTCCCAAAGTAAGAATACAATGTGTCTTAATGAGGCTGCATCCCAAGAGGACACAATGCTGCTTGTATTCAGGTGCTAAAGGGTTGATCTCTTTAAAAGGAAAAATGCACTCTGAGAGGCTGAGAACCCTTTAAGAGGTAGAGCTTTAAGCAGTGTTTAAGGCGAACTTCCCTTTTAAGAGACCTTCTGACCTTTGATATAATGTTACAAATCATTGGTGCCTTTTTAACAAGACATTTTACTACCAGCTTGCAATAAATTTCCCCATTTTTACTGTCCAGGCCTCACGTACATGGTCATGTTTTCTGATAGTTCTGTTTCTCTTCCTGTTTCTCTCTTTCCTGTGCAGACGAGCTCACCTGCGTCTGTGTCTGGAGAGGTTGAAGGCCCTCATACCCCTGGGACCCGACTGCAACCGCCACACCACCCTGGGCCTGCTCAACAAAGCCAAAGCACACATAAAGGTAAAGGGATAGCACAGAAATATGAACCACATGGCGAAAGAAGAAAGTTGAGCAAGCCAATTAGCGTGAGCAGTGGTGACATCTGAAATGTGTTTGACCCTCACGACATTAAAAATGCGATGGTGATGGCACACGTGAAGTATTCTGCAACAAAGATGAGAACTAGATACCAATATATTGCTCAAATGATTTACAGACATGTTGATTTAAAAAAAGCTCTAACATCGCTACCATAAAAACATAAATCCCTGCGTGGATTATATTTGTTCTGACCTTTGCTGCTAGATTCATCTACCTACCAAAGCCATCACTCTTAATACGTAATTAATTTGTGTTGCTGCACACATGTTTTTCAGATGAACCTGATTACATACGGTTATTGACTGAAACGTTCATTTTTTTAATATCAATATTCATTGACTAGCTGTTGTGTAATAGATTCAAATACATACATACATCCAATGAAGGGAAGACCTAGAGCACATCCATGAGTTATTCCACCTAAAATGTTTTGACAAAAACATGCTGTTGATGTGTGACTATCATACATTTCCTGATAGCATTACAATGATAGTAAACAAACCTCAGGTGACAGCCTTCATCTCCCTGCCCGCGCATACAACACGTTACGACACCATGCTGCATGCTTTCCCATCCACTCAAACAACAGGCATGAGGCTGAGCGTTCTCAGCCTGTAGTGTGCGTTCATGTAACCGAGAGGGGGGAGCATAAAGCCGGTATTGTTGTTGTGAGGGCCCCCCCCCCCTTCTGCTGCTGCCGACTCCAGTCTCTCCATCTCTTATTGAAGGCGTATTGTTTTGGTACGTCGCCAGGAGTCACGCCAGTCACTGTCGGCGAACGTGACGCGTGGGGCTACGGTTAAGGTCAGAAGCCCGACACGCGGCTGTATCGGTCCCCGCCACGGCCCCTCGCTTACATTGTCATGGCGTTAGGCGTGAACAAGAGGCGACGGCGCTGTAAACGAGGCAGGTGATGGAAATCATTTAGGGGGTATCAGAGCTGGAAGGAGGGAAGGCCAAGGGAAGCGAATGGTTCAGTGGCTGAGGTCTAAAACAGACGCTGTTCCTTTGTTTTGTGCTGCGTTTGTATTCTGACAGCCTTTGATATGAAAGGAATTTCCTTAGAGACTTACAACATCTATCTCTTATAGTTGTTCTTCCAGGTTTCCTTCTCTCACTCTTATTGACTCTTTCTTCCTCCACCATCTCGCTCTCTCAATCAATCTGCACCACCTACTTGTGCCATTTTTATCTGGCTATCCCCTCCTCTTACACACGTAATCTATACATTCCCGTCTCACTGTGTTCCCGTGTTTCAAATAGTTAACCATTTCTCTGTCTCCTCCCTCTTTCTCTCCTAACCAGAAACTTGAAGATGCAGACAGGAAGAGCCAGTACCAGCTGGAGTCTCTGGAGCGGGAGCAGAGGCACCTCCATCGCCAGCTGGAGCTGCTGAGGGGAGGCAGCGGTGCTGCAGCCCAGAGCAGCCCAGGGGAGGGAGAGCGGATACGCATGGACAGTGTGGGCTCCACCCTCTGCTCCGACCGCTCTGACTCTGACCAAGGTGAGCGGGGCTGCAGTCTCTAGACTGGTTTTTAATTTAGCGGCTACAAGGGCCAACAAACCCTCCACCTGCTCTGGGGCTAATGCGACCCCGTGGAGGTTTAACCCTCAGAGTCCCTCTGGGACTGTATTCAAAGTGAAAACAATCAATGCACAATTCCTAGAAAGGCGGTTAAAAGTGGAAATGCTTCCTGAAAGGTTTTAAGGTCTAAGTAACAAACATTCAAATAAAAGCCTTAATTAGTTTTTGCTGCTCCAACCTGGTTCAGTGAAGTGAAACTGAATGTTTATTGGATGCATATTTATTTACATGCACTTCGGCAATGTTAATAGCGTTTTAAAGCGTTTTAAAGACTACAAATAACACGTTGTGTAGCGTTGTTGTCGTAGTCTTTTCATGGGATTTGTTGACTCTATCAAGAATATAAAATATCCTCAGCCATATCCTTAAAGCAACCCCATTATCCTGGCATTAATGTATTTTCCACTAACGAGTTCTTCTCTCTCTCTCTCTCTCTCCCTCCACCCTCTCTCCGTTCGTCCCTCCCTCCTCGGCTGCAGAAGAGATTGAGGTGGACGTGGAAAGCACAGAGTTCTCCCATGGAGAGCTGGACAGTGTGAGCATGGCCAGCACCAGCGACCTGGACGACCACAGCAGCCTGCAGAGCTTGGGCAGCGACGAGGGCTACTCCTCCTGCAGTGTCAAACTTGCCTTCTCCTCCTAAAGCTCCCTACCACTAACCACCGCCACAACCACCACCACCTCCCTGCCAAACCTCGCCCGTCCATCCGGCCATGTCTACGTACACACACCCAGCAGACACCTCTGACGACCCCCCCCCAGCTTAAAGCATCCCCGTCGCTCCTGCCTCTGAGCATCTCCATCTCCAGCTCCTGGCCTTTTAGTCCCCCTCCTCTCCTCCTGCTAGAGGAGCTCCACTGAGAGCTTCTCCTCACTTGTGAACGTTGAGCCTCCCCCAAAACCAACATGGACACCAAGGACCCCGAAACACAGTGATGTGAAACTGCCAATTGATTTTAATCTTCTTTTTAAATGGAGATCAGAGACTTGGTTGATATGAAAACAAAATTACACATCATCTCGATTTTAAAACCCACACAATTTATTTCCTCAAAACTGTCGTATGTCTGAAATTATTTTAAAAATACACAACCCCTCATTTGATCCAAAATGCACTTGAATTCATATGATATTGAAATAATTCAGAGTTTCTGTTCGGTTCTCTCTCCCGTGGCGCGTGTGTGTGAGGAGCTCGTCCTCTGCAACCCTTCTCAACTCTCTGGTGTTGGGTCTGGATAGACGGGAGCACATGTAATCTGGACTATAAAACAACACCGAGGGCGAACTTTGCCACATCAGCACATCTTGGCCCCGATAGCCATCCACCTTCGAGCCCTGCATTTAATCCTTTTGTCTTATTGTTTTTTCATTACCTCTGCTCGACGGTGCAGAAGCTCGGACACTCATAATGGTGCTATTGTGAAACAAACCAACGTGGGGGGGCAGGTCAGATCCACCACCACTAAGCTTTTAAAGCAAAACAAAGTGTGTCTGCTCTGATTGTTTCCAACCGAGCACGGAGGAAAAGAACCCCCCCAAAAAATGGAGAGAAATATCAACAACATTCCTGTTGAATGTGGGTGCTCAGTGCATTTTTTCAAAGAGTGGAAATTGTAACTTGTGTTTTTTTTTTGTTTTGGTTTCCCTTCCCCTCGACAAGCAGCTACGACAAGCTATCCTGCACTTGCCTACTTTAGAACTGTCCATAGAAACGGCACAAACCAAGAAAGAAAACTAAACAACAGCAACAATGAAAAAGTCCAGACAACAACAAACTTTGGAATAGATGTCCATCCTCTTTCCAGCAGTAACAAGCAATAACTCTTGAAGTCCTTTTTTGTCTCGTCAGTTTGAACATCCTCCCTTTTTTTTTTCTTTCTCCTCTCCCCTAAAGACTGTGTGACTGTCCAAAAAGCAAATGTCTTTATTTTTTTGATTTTTTGTTTTGTTTTGTACATACAAATAGCTTAATGAAGTAAACCTTAAAAAGGAGTTAACAAAAAAAAAAAGTTAGAGCTCATGGATAGAACTATTGCCTCTGTTGCTGTTTGACCTGTGTTTATTGTGCATTTTAAATTCCATTTTTTTTGGAAAGATTTTATCCTCTTCAGAGTGGCAGTGGATGTGGAAATGGACACTATTAGTTTGCTCAGTTTCCAGGTCGAAACTTTTAGAAGTAACTCATCCTGTTGCTGCCCTGAGAAGGAAAAGAAAAGTTACTCTTTTAAAGTGATAGAAAAACGACAGAGCAACTTCCCATCCAGTTGCCGAAAAATCAACCCAGTATGACTTCTGATGGAGAATGCTGCGTTTGTGTGGCACCTTTTTTTATTTATTTGAATATTTTTTCTCTCTCGTTTATAATATTCATGAACGGGGGGGGGGGGGGGGGGGGTAACGCTGTGTATGGCATTCCACTGGTGGGTCGGGTGATCTGTGGAGGAGAGTGATGGGAGAAGAAAACGGGTTGTATGATGTCAATGTTCGCCATCCCAACTCCACTGGCATTAAGAATTGCACTTCAGCCACAGTTTCTCTGTATTTCTTTCTTAATTTTTCTTTCCCACTGTCTCTCTCTCTCATGGATCTCACATGAATCCTTTTGTATGTGAAAGAAAAAAAAAAAAAAAAATACAACACCTCCCTTTTTAAATATTTATTTCTCAAATCCCCCCCCCCAAAAGAACACAAGCAATGGGGGGGGCGTGGGGGGGGGAGTTAACTTATTTTGGTTCTGTCTTATTTTACTCCTCCTTTTTTGATGCTTATATATTCCTCATTCCTTATTTTAAGAATTGTATATTTTATGGCTTATTGTCAATTGTTTTTTTTGGGGGTGGGGAGGGTGGGAGTGGGATAAGAAATGTAGCCATTTTCTTTTCTTGTTTTTTTTTTTTTTTTTCTGATGTTTTATTCGATGGACACTTGAAATGTAATCGGCCCCTAAGCTGCTCCTAGTGCTGAGCCCTCGCCTGTTTAGAGTCGCCAGCCTTGTCCGGAGCTGAACCCCCCACCCATCACCCCCACCACCACCACCCAACAACACGCTATGCCTGTTACCATGAATGCAGACCTAAAACAATTGGATAGACAAAATGGTTTCCATACCCCGTCTTCTGAGACAAAGTGAATCCGATGCCATCTTGTTTGTATATTCTCCTGCCAGGTTGTGTTTGGGTCTGCACCGAAAGGGCGGGCGGGCGGGGGGGGGGTCATCTCTGCACAAGACTTTACCGGCAAATATTGAGCCAGCTACTACACAATAAAAGGGGTCTAAAACTCCACTTTCCTCTATTAGGAGGATCGCAGTCTCTATTAGACTTGTGTTTTAGTTGACAAAAAATGTGTCTTACATTAACAATCCAATGCCTCCGACTGAGGATTCAAAGACAAAATAAGCAGAAAATGAACAAATCCTTTGGTTAATCTAAAAAGACATCATTAAGGTGTAGAGTTTGACATGTGAGCTCTTTACGGAGCTACGTTGAGGTTGTTGGACTTGGCACTGAATCAGAAAGTCACCGCTTGTGGTGCTTGATAACATGAAAACACAAAAAATGCCAAAACCACCTCAGAACACCTCAGTGTCCTCTCTCTTTGTCTCTCTCTCTCTCTGAGGGACAGTTTACATTTATTCTTCCCCTGTTTAAGTTATTAACCTTCAACTCTTTGTTTTTCGTCTTCATATGTTGGTTTTATGAACCTGCACCGCTGACAGGAAGAAAAAAAAAAAGGTCCCGTGTTTGACGACGAATGAAATCTCTCGGAATCGCGTCCTTGTGGTGTTTTTAAACCTGCTCGGGGTACAATATATTCTTACTGCATTGGGACGACTGATAGTGTCGGGTATTGTTGTTTTATCACTGAAAATGTGTGAAAACTGTCTGGCGCTCATTGTATTGTCTCATGTGGCAAACTGATCCGATCTTGTATTCCCAGACGGGATAAATCCAACCATAAGAGCTGATTTAACTGAACCCAGGTCTGTCCTCTCTCATGTGAGTGTGTGTGAGTGAGTGAGTGTGTGTGTGTGTGTGTGTGTGTGTGAGTGAGAGTGAGTGTGTGAGTGTGTGCTCCATGCTTTAACCAAGGCTGAGAGAGGCACCTGGTCCATGACTAGTCTGCAATGATCCCAGTTGGGCTGATTTCCACCTGCTGCTCAGTAAACATCAGACTTCAGGTCAGTGTTTGTCATTAAAAGACAAATATAACCACTGCGAGTTAAGGCTCTGTCACATAATTTACAATTATGATTTTGCACTGAAAGTTAACTGAGCTCCACTGGTCCTGGATCAGCCCGTGTTAGCTGGGGTGTCCGACAAAGAGTTTCTGGCAATGCTGCAGATTCCAAACAATAGCATATCTTCATAAGCCGGTGATCACAATAAGCTACGTCTTTTCCTCCGTGTTTAAGGTCAGGTGTAGACATGCGGTCTTGACTCTGGTTCAGGTTAACTCTCCAGGAGCGTTGCGTTCCTTTGGCCAGAAGTGTGTGGAAGCTGCAGTGTCTGTGTTGTAAACCGCACTCCATTCTGCCGTCTGGTCCATGAGGTGAACGAAACGAGCAGCCCCCGTAGGGAGTCGTCCTGTTGTTCTGAACCTGTGGCCATCCTTTGTAAAACATGCAGTCTGATGATGATGATGATGATGATGATGATGATTCCTGCTGTGTAAGTTGAAGATGCAATACTTACAATAAAAACACCAAGATTTTCAAACCTGAATGACTCGATTGGCCTCTTTATAACATGCAATGGGTTAATGCTGAATGTACAGTAAAGCAGTGATTCATGCTGCAAAACATGTTGTATTCACATTCTGTCTCTCAGAAGCACCTGGAGCAAATGTCCTTAAATTTGGCTATTGTCCACTTGGACTGATTGGAATTTGATGGTCAAAGGTCTCTGTGGCCATAACTCAATAATTCATGTGCTAATTATGACAATTTCACACAAACGTCTAAGATGATAAAATGATGAAGTGAAGTGACATTTATGACAGACATGTCATTTAAACTGCAACTTTACTGGTTAGCAGAAGCATACAACAACAAGGTGGTGATTCTAGTTTATATATGAGCTGTTTTCGATTATCCAAATGATTGTCAATGACCAGAGGTTTAAACTACATACTCTTTTTATACTCCATATATTCTGCAAGAATATTTCCGTTAAAAACTTAATACATCATAAAATGGTGGTTCCAAACATTGAAGTCCTGACCGTTTCAATGGGTGATTATGGGAAATTAAAAAAATTCTTCAACCAACATTAAAGCTTCTCTAAACCAGATAGTTTAAACCTCCTCATGACTTTGAATTTACAACATGAGAAGAAATCCTGACTCGGGTTGAACTGCTCACAGCTTATTGACCTGTGAACCTCAATCAGAACACGTATTAGATATGCCAACTCTTCGAGCATTTAGTTAAACTGGAAAACGCGTTTCTCATAATCATCTATATTAGTAACATGAAAGGTCATTCTTGGCCTTTAAAATAGTAGTTTGACCAGAAAAGTAACAGCCTTCATCAACAATTTCATCAATAAAGACAAAAACAACAAGATTTTGTAAAAGATCTCAATCCATTTTGAAGGACTGGAAAGAAATAAAACACTTATTAAATGCGTTTTCATCCTCAGACAAGGATGATCAGGAGCCCTACAATGATTGTTAGAGCTTTATAAATCTATTAAAAAAATATGTTGGTACATGAAGATATGTTGGTGAACTTTCTGTGTGAAATTATTAATTATTAAGTGTAGTGTCAAAGTTCACAGCTATCATCACTTATTATTAGATAAAAAAACATGTTCTTTGGACGGTCAACAGTCCTGCTCTCTGTTTTCAGCGTCACATGAGTAAAATAGTGCACACTGCCTGTTAGTCCACCTCCAGCCGTGTGCACGTGCCACGAATCTGTTGTAGATCACAAGATGTCTGTGTGATCAAAGCAGTCTTGTGGGGAGACTTACAGGTTGTTTTTTTTCTCTTTAACAAACCACATGAGCATCCACCACATGTAATACTCTTCTCAAGCGCTCACAGCTTGTGAAAAAAAAAAAATGGTTAAGTGGCCTCGACCTCCCAAGTTGTGCAAAACCACCGTGTTTCACCAGCAGTGAGTAACGCAGTGATAATGAAGATGTTGAGCCCTCAGTGTTATAAAGCACTCACTGTAACTATAAATAATCCGGATTAGATTACATCTCCACATCAGATGTCCCTGACAGACAGGGGCTGTGTTCATCTCAAACAAGGATGCATTGAAGTGGACACATAGTTTAAAAATAGTGTGTAAAAAAAAGAAAAAATGAAAGGAAGAGTGCACATCTCATTAGAGATAGCAGGATAAAAAAGTTCTACTTGTGTGCAGGTTCCCATTATATTTTTAATGGTTTTATAAATTCTGAAACACATAAGTAGCAGTATCAATCATGCTGTGTTTTCATGGTTAATATTAAAATAAAACACCAGAAAAGGCTAGTCTTTGTATTATTTTCTGCATCGCTACATGATTTTCCTAACAGTAATTACTGTGCTTATATGTGTATGTGTGTTGGGTTTGGGGATACAAACATAATTTGGAATAAATTGTTATCCGTTTAACTGATGTTCATTTGGTGTTTTTTGTCAGACAGCATGTCCTCTCTGTCCTCAAACAAGCAAAGCTGTTGAACTTTTACTTTCGGAATGAACACAATGGTAAAGCCATTTTGATGACAGTGCAGTGACAGCAGGCCTCATCCTGACTGGTCATGTTTAGAGAGATGCTGCCACCTAGAGGACAAAAACAGTCAGTGCTTCCTGCTGATCAGCCTGCTATCAACTGAAAGCTAGACTAAAAGGTCTAACCTTTTACTTTTATGACCATAAAAAGGAGTACATGTGAGTACTTTCTACTATCTAAAGCATGATAATTCAACTGAGTGGAAATGTATACTATTCTCCAATACTATAAAAAAATGAATTGACCTCCAGGGTCACTATTCTAAACCACATTACATTAACACAGCGCAGTGCGAACCACTAGGAGGCCCTAAAGGTCAGGAAATGCTCAATAGCACACTGATCTAACGTGACCTCTGACTAACGATCTAACGTGACCTCTGACTAACGATCTAACGTGACCTCTGACTAACGATCTAACGTGACCTCTGACTGACTGTTTGTTGTAGCACTCTGACACAAATGTCCTGGGCTTGGCTGTACACTCACTGCATCGAGCCACCTCGTCAATAAGTTCTACCAAGCCTAGCGGGTGATCCTAAAGATCCCCATTCAACCGACCTTCACATAAACATCGTGGGCAGACCAGCATGTGTGTTGTTTTCAATGAAACTAGTTCTGGTTTCACTAAATATCTGTTATTCTTTCTATTTATCTGGGAATCTAAAACAATGTTCACACTGCACATTTGTATTCAACACATGCGAATTAAAGCCAAACAGACTGCAGCAGAGAAGAAGCTGCAGGTGCGTCTGCAACCGCAAGGGGGCGACACCCCGGAAGTGAAACGTGTTAAATGGTTGCGTTCAGGGGCCGCGGCCACTCCAGGAACATTAAACAGTTACCATATGTGTGTGGTTATTAAAGCATTATCAACGTCGGCATAGTTGTACAACAGTCTTACATATATCTGAATGAACGCGGCGGCTGGCTAACATGCTAAATGCTAACACTTCCAGCGGTGACTGGGGGATCTGGTTGTACTGGGATACAGGTGAGTACAACCACCGCACACTGCTGGACTCTGCAGGTGAGAACGTCAACGAAAAACGTTTTGCGGCATCGTCGTCGCCTAGCAACGCAGTGACGTATGCGAGCTACGCCAAGTGTGAAGGACGCGCAGTGAATGGCTGCTGTAGGGGTGATGGTGTTCATGTCCATGGTGGGGTCTTTAGGGAGGTTTTACTCTACTCTTTATCCTAAAATAAATGTTTGTGTTATATTATAGCACTCTTTCCTCCTCTGTTTAACATCTGAATGCTATGTTTGCATCCATAGAAAATAAAACAAGTGGAGTTATTAAAAAAAAAGTGTTGATGTACAGTACCAGTCAAAAGTGTTTTTTCTTATTTTTTTCTACATTGTAGATTAATATTGAAGACATCCAAACTATGAAGGAACACATATGGAATTATGTGGTAAACAAACAAATGCTCAACAAACCAGAATGTTTTATATTTTAGATTCTTCAAAGAGTTGAATGAGAAGGTGTGTCCAAACTTATTTATATATATATAAATATAAATAAATTTTTTTTATTTATTTATATATACAGTACCAGTCAAAAGTTTGGACACACCTTCTCATTCAATGGTTTTTCTTTATTTTTCTTTATTTTTTTTTCTACATTGTAGATTAATATTGAAGACATCCAAACTATGAAGGAACACATATGGAATTATGTGGTAAACAAACAAATGCTCAACAAACCAGAATATGTTTTATATTTTAGATTCTTCAAAGTAGTTGAATGAGAAGGTGTGTCCAAACGTTTGACTGGTACTGTACCTGCAGGTTTAACCCATGTGATGCTTAAAACTGTGTAACTGTGTAAAGTAGAAATTAGAAAATATTTTTTCTATCTTCTCAAAAGTGAATTTAGTTGTATTCGACATTCCGATCAAAACAGATTTAACAATGCAATAAACATGAAATAAGATGCCTTCAGACCCCACAAGGCTGACTCTAGACTATCTGGACATGATGCAGAGTGGGCTACATCTTATTGCACCACTAGGCTGCACCCAGGCACTGCGAGTCTCATGGCTGAACATCCTGCGTAAACCATGACTCCCACGTCAAAGAGCCTGTGTGAGAGAGATCTCAGTATGGAAAAACTGCAGGACTGCAATAATATTTTCACAATAAACACTGTAAGCTTGTGTTTTCCAGTCAGTGCTGCAAAGAAAATCCGACCTCAGAGGATTATTGAAGGAATCTTCTTTGACCCCGTAAACAGAAAACCAACAATTAAACAGACAACGAGACTTGAAACCATTTAATCAATAAGTCTTTTTTTAGGGAGCTGAATGTGTCATTATCACAGAAAAATTTACATGGTTCTGAAATCTCATTGGAAGGTTCATTTTTTTTAAAGGAAACCCAGTGTTTTTTGTTATGCAACTGCTGTGAACATCAGAGGAATCCCAGTGAGCCCCGACTGAATTTCACCAATCACTGGAAGAAGAAAACCCACACAAACCTTCCAGAGGAAACACTGATCACTACTGTCTCCCTCATGTTTCCTCGGAAAGTCAGATGATATCTTTTTTAATGTTGAGAGCCAACTGCTAATTATAAACTGTGCAAAAAATAATACAAAGCAGCTACATAATCATCCAACCTTTTCATGTTCAGGGGTTGTCAGTAAATTGGGTCTCTTTGTAGTCCGACAATCAACACACCATACTGCAGCAAAGAATCTGCTCAAAGCTGCGGGAAACTCCAAATCATGAATGAATTTGTAACTAATTATGCATCGCATAATTATCGCTCATCTTGCCATCAGCTCCTAGAAATGTCATTTATAATTGCTGTTTACCTGCTGTCTTTTCACTGAACTGAGCGCTGCAGTAGCAACCATAGTTCTTATGTTTTAATGGTTGCAAAAAAAAATCAGATTGTATAGAAGTCTATGTAAAAATGACTCTACTACTTCTCACTTGATTTATTGCCTCAGTAAACATGGTAAACATGAGTTTTTGGTCTCAATCTCTAGTTTCAAGTCTTCTTCAATACAGCGTGATGTTCATTTAATATATAATTATCCAATTTAGAGTCAAATAAACCGTAAAGCGGAGTATGCTTCAGGGCGGGGCTACCGTGTTTTTGTCTTTAGAACTGTGACCCTTACACAGTGTGTTACCAGTTCATGAAAGTTTATTGTAACATTTAGGTCACGTGAAAATGTCTTATTCAGTGTTCAGTTGTATTTAGCTCCACTGTCTCGTGTCACTTCAGGTTCCAAAAAAACCTGAAGATGGAGACGGCCAAAGTGTCAAAACGACACGGTGACCACGTCCACTTCTTCTATACAGTCTATTAATGTCTTGTTTTTCATTCAGGACTCCTCAACACGACCATCACGACTCAGTCAGTCTCCGCAGCACTTAAGACTAGATGTTTCTTTAGATTTCTCCGACTCCATAAGGGTGTTTCAGTGGCACTGTGAGGAGGAAACCTAGCCATCCAATCAGAGACTCACTACACCGGAGACGACAGGTGAAAGTAATGAGCTGCTGTCGATGATAGAATCAGAATCAGCTTTATAGGCCATGTCTGCGTAGGCATACAGGAATTTCACTCCGGTTTCTTCCGCACACTAGTACACAGAAACAGACAAATAAACAAAAACAAGGAGAGCCAAGAAGAACAAAGGATAAACATTTAACTATTTTGTACACTTGAAATATAAAATGCAAAGATTCAGAGAGACCCGGTAATGAGAAACACTCAGTCAACACTCTGTGAAAATGAAGGAAATATTCATTAGACAGAGATTTTTCCACCACGCATTTGAAAGTAAAAATAGAAGTGTGATTCTTTTTTTCTTTTTTTTTTTTTTTTTTTTTTTTCTCTGGGAAAGCATGCTTTTTATTTCCCCAGTGGGTTGCACTTCAGTCAAGGTCACCTCTAGCTCCTTCAACACACAAAGTCCTTGGAGTCCTTTTGAGTATATATGTTTTTTGCCACCTTCGTTGTACTTCTAAAAATATTGATGCAGCTTTTTGCACAAAGTGCTTCGGAATAAGATCACACCAGATCCTCTGACAAGATGAAGGTCGTCGATGTCACGTGGGTCAGGTCGCCGCTCTTCATTAACATCAGAGAAATGTAGGCCGCGCTGCCTAATTAAAATGTTTCTGGCGTGCTTTTTTGTTTTCCTGGATTGAAATGAGAGAGACTGACTGTTGGCTGGCTCCAGCCAGAGGGGCTGAGTGTGTTGGGAGATGCTGGGGGTGGAGGTGGGTGGTGGGTGGTGGGGGGGTTGGGGGGGGTTCCTCTAGTGACGCGCATGAGTCATCGTCCCCACTGTTACTGGGCTTCTGACATCACGGCGCCCTTATCAGAGGAGAGGAAAGCAATTTCCCCCACAGACGCCCCTTGACGGCTGATGGATGAGTGAGGCACAACAAATGATGCATCACGTCTCCCAGGTGACTGGCAGCATGTAGTCAAGACCTGAGGTGTGTCGTAACCCTGAAATGAGGAGGCAGTGTGTGTGTGTGTGTGCAGCGCTGTGTGTGTGTGCAGCGCTGTGTGTGTGCAGCGCTGTGTGTGTGCGTGTATCAGTGTGACGGACACTGAGAGTAATTGTAGTTTGCGGGGAGAAGGACTGGTTTGGAGGTGGGTCGACATCAAGCACCCACCCGGCTCCAGGGCGCTCGATCGTAACGAGCCTCTCTCTCTCTCTCTCTCTCTCTCTCTCTCTCTCTCTCTCTGTCCTGTGGGGGTTAGTCATGCTGTCAGGATGGGGAGACCCAGCAGGCATGTAGGTCCCTTCCCCTCACGTAGCCAGTCCTTGAACACGAAATTGTGCGCGTTGCGTGAACTATGAGTCACCCAGACAAAGATAAACCGTCGAGAGATCCGGGCGAGGGTTTCTCGTTAGCAGCTTGTTTGCCAGTTTGCATTCAAGTAGAACATCCATCAGGAAGAGAAAGGGGCGTTAAAACATTGAGAGGTTTTATGAATAGATTTCTCCTCCGTGGCTCAGGAGAGAAAAAAAAAGGCCAATTATGCATCGCATTATGGACAAAGAATGCTCATAATGCCTGGGGTCATTAGGAAGCCCATGAACTCATTTTTGAAAGCTCTGTAACTCCCGGCCCTGAACGGGACTAATGTTCAGGTTTTATCCTGTGTTTTTCTGTTTTGTGTCGCAACAAGCATCTTGTGCAGAACATGTATTTCCCCACTAAATGTGATTTCTGTAATTTGAGCCTCTATTAAGGTGTGTGAGGAAGTGCGGAGCAGCATAATTACACAACAACCGGTCCCTGTGTCCCATTTACACTCCCATAAATACATTTCCTGTTGAGCAGGTGGGGAAGCCTGAGGAGACAGGGGGACCGTTTCTTCAGTTGCGGTTTCATTTTTTCGAAGGAAGGCTGTTGGAGAGCATAAATCAAACACATGCTAATTGTGTTTCCTGTCTCCCTCAGGAGGATTTATTACGAGATCCAGTATATTTGCACCTTCAGTAAAGAAACAGTAGACGCTTATTCTCCCTTTTTATTATGACCACAGAAGTGCCATGCACAGGAACGTTGCGTCTACCAGTGCTTTATTGATTTCATGCCTGCAAAGTCGTGACAGAATTTCACTGAGGAAGTTGTTTTTTTTTTTTTTTTTCACATTGTGCCTAGGCAGTTTCACAGGAAACATGGGTAGACAACAAAGGTCTTTAAATCACAGTGTGGTACATTACTACACTGTACATCCGACGGACTTTATTTTTTATATAAAGCAAAAATAAAAAATGCAAAAAAATCTAATAATTATCTTATTAGTGCCAGTATTTGACCAGCTGCGTCTCCTCGTGGGAATTGCCACCTGTGTGTGTGTGTGTGTGCGCGACTCCTAAAGCAAAGAAATGCAAATGAGCCACGGCAGCGTCTCAAGGTCATTCGGGTGGCAGTCGGACACAATCAATTCATACATGACTAACAACCGGCTCTCACTACCTTCCTGTCTGTCCTCGCAGCGTGAAGGATGGGCGGCCATGACGAATCCCGTCCCCTGCGTGGTTAAGTAGGAAAGTCCTTGTCTGCCGGCCCCCTCTCTGTTTTGCTGAGCACCGCCTCTTTAGATGTGGCTGTGTTGCGAAAATGGGAAGTAGCATTTTGCTGATGGGGTGATGTGTTTTTTTTTCCACTGTCCTGCTCTACGCACAGCACACACACACACATCTACATAGATAACGGCGTGTAGGTGACACACAGACTTCCGTCGCGCTGACTCGGTCACGATGTCACTTTGCCACACAGACAGGCCGCCCTTGTTGAACACTCAAGGTTAGCTGGGAGTATTTTAGTCAAGCTGTCGCTACAATCATGTGAGCACAGTCGTCATATGTGTTTCTCTTACACTCTCCTCCTCCCTTCTCTCTCTCTCTCTCTCTTTCCCCCCTCCATCTCTGTTTGGCATGATTTCCTCCTCCCCTCTGTTTCTCCTCTCTCCGTGGCTCTTTTACACGCCTCTCTGTCTCCCGTCTCTGCGTCACACGGAGGAGAGACTCGTCACTGTCGGTCGCCTTCGGAGAGGTCGTGGCTGCACAGCCTCTAGAAGACGGCCGTAGGGATGTTTTCCTCCTTTGCTTCACTCGTCCGCGAATGTGTCTCCTCTGCTCTCACGGCTCTATCCCTCTTCGTCCACGCTGAATGAGTCTGTGACAGTGAAGGGAGTGATAGTGGGCACATTTTGAATGGGGGGGGACAGGAAGCTGGATATTATTAAAAGGATTGAGGCGGTGGAATCCTGCAGACGTGTCATGTTTAATCAGACAGGCCTTTAGTCTCAGATTATTATGGTCTTTTTTCAGATAGGGAGGCGTGGTAGAAACAACAGGCCTTTCTCAGAGTGGACATTTTGACCTGTCAAACACAAGTGTAACTAATAACATTAATTAGGGATTAGGGATGCATTCCACTCCGGTATTTCAGTTTCTGGGGGAAAAATATATTTTGCCGTATCCACAAAGTACATTCTTCAGATAAATATATTTTTTTAGTGTTCAGCAAAAAGTGGTGGAAATGCTACAGACGTTACCTTTTTTCCGTTCCATCGGGGGCGTTTCATGGGGGCACTTTGTGGAACATTAACACTCAGATTTTGGAAATAAAAGAAGAAGAAAATGTAGATAAGTTAATGCTAAGTTAAAGCTGGTCTAATCAATATTTTTTATATCAGCAATTGATGAAAGACAAATGTATAATGTGAAAGGTGCCGCTATTAGTGTCAAACTTACTTTGCAGTTTTCTTCAGGTCATTGTTTTGGTTTAATGCTCACAATTTTATTGGTTTTACCCACCCTTACCTTTCATTGTGTTGGGTCCTGTCGAAACATGCAGCTTTGTTTCAATAAAAAAAGCTCTGAAAAACAGTTGTGCATTACCTGCGCAGCACCATGTGGCAGGCTAGCGATGTTAGTAACTAGCTGGTGAACATAGTAGAGCGTTAAAGAGCTAAAGAGCTGGGTATTTTTTCTGAGGAGTTGGTGGAGACCAAAATAAGAGCTAAAATGGGAGTGAAAATTGGATTTACATTCTCCATCCAGACGAAAACACATCTGTGTGACTGCTAATGTTGCTCCGTGTCTGCTGGATGTTGAAATAGGCAACTGTATTCAGCCCGCTGCCCTCAAAAGCCCCAAAACTCAACAAATGCTGGTGTAAAGCAACGCTGCTGGAGATTGCTGACCGTTTAGTTACGATAACATTAGCTAACCTAATGCTGAACCACTGCTTTGAACTAGGATTACATTGCGTTGGCATCCATCATAATTTGGTAATTTGTATAAAAAATGTATGTGGGCTACGCATGTGCTTGTAGCACTGGCGTTCTTTTCCTAATGTCGTTCGGTGTTTCACTACGGGAATCGGCTCGGTTTGACCAACTATGGATCGTGAAACTCCTCATTCTGTTATCAAAGAACTGGGGATTACATTAAGTAACCCAAAGTTACATACAGGTAACTTATATTTATGTGATTTATAAAAAAAATTTGTATGTATGTCTTTAAAAAAAAGGGGGATTTATGTTTTACTTTAATTTACAAGAAACCTTTTCTCTTTAAATCAAGACACCTGGCCAAAATGTCCGTCTCGGTCGACATCTCCTTTGTGTGTAACTTTCAATGTAGGGATATCCTCTTAATACACGTTTCACGATATCTAACTTCCCATCTGTGTGTCTTTCACTGTATGTGTGTGCATAGTTGAAGTGGGACTGCTGAGGCGGAGGAAAGTGCTGTATTTAAAAGGGCAGGGCAGGCAGAGGGGACTGAGCCGGTTGCA
Source organism: Anoplopoma fimbria (assembly GCF_027596085.1). Classification (NCBI taxonomy): domain Eukaryota; kingdom Metazoa; phylum Chordata; class Actinopteri; order Perciformes; family Anoplopomatidae; genus Anoplopoma; species Anoplopoma fimbria. The sequence continues at coordinate 25,687,799 of NC_072457.1, read as the reverse complement.
GCAGCTGCCCTGGAGATGTCTCAGAGGATAATCATCCTCACTCATGTTGTTGACTCAGACTTTGAGGGCTTGTTAGGTGATGAGTGCAACCACAAGCCTGCTCGGACAGTGAACAGCGCTCTGTCAAACACATCATGTCACATAGTTTCTATCCCCTCATGAAAGAGGAGGATATATAGAATTAGAAATGACTGATTCGGGCTAATTTCTGATTATGCTATTTACCCAATTGACCCTGTTTATTCTCAACAGAGAGAGAGCTTTGGAATGACCCAATAATCCCAAAAAATGACGACTACTGAACCTGTGAATATCTTTTTCTAGGGCAGCACCGGCTCTGCTGCCTCACACCTGGTTACGCTGAGGATGATTCACGGGTACTGCACCTGGTTCGTCTTTATGGAAGCAGAGTTATGAATGTAGCGCTGTGTTCGCGGTTCTGATTACAACAGCAAATATGTCACAGGAACGCGTCATAGAAAGCGTCAGCATCCCGTCGTCTATAGGCATCTATGTTTGTTCGTGTGTGTTTGTGTGTGTGTGTGTTCGTGTGTGTGTGTGTTCGTGTGTGTGTGTGTGTGTGTGTGTGTGTGTGTGTGTGTGTGTGTGTGTGTGTGTGTGTGTCTTAGTGAAAGGGATCAAAGGGCAATGGAATGAACCACGTGACCGAGAAATAAGCGAGAAGAAAAAAAAGCATGCAGCTGAGAAAATGTGATAATGTCTGATGAAATATAAGAGATCGAGGGGGCTGATGAGTCACCAGTGTTGTTGGTATGTATGACAAGACGCAGCATTAGTCCAGCCATGTCTCCATCAGCCTCTCTCTGTCTCTCTGCTAGGCGTTGATCTGGTCTACCAGGACCACCACATGACAGGGCGGAGCGCCGAGCCCCAGGCCATGTGACGGCGTGAAGGTGGGATCTGTTTGTCTGCCTCGTTTCCACAACAGAACCGATTAGTCATGAACAAATTAAACATGGTGTCCATAATGTATTATACATTAGAAAACATATTCATTCTTATTTATGTGTTTAATCACATCGGCTTCAGCTTTTTAAAGTGGTGTAATTTCCTCAACTATGGTCTATCCTTCAAAAGGTTATTCACATGAAAGTATTCAAATGAATATAAAAATAACTAATTAATGTGAAACACACCATTTCAGGCTAGCACCTCATCAAGCATTGTCTCCATTACGTGAAAGTTTGAGGTGTGTATGGGAATCTTTTTCACTTTTAAAGTCGAGATGGAATGAAAAGTGCCTTTCTAAACCTTTTAAAACGTTAAAAAAAACAATTTCCTTGTATTTTTACATAATAATCCACTCCCCTTTCCTCTTTTAAAACAACTACGCTAGTGCCGACCAATTTCAAACAACAATATCATGATAATATCATGACGTCCATCCATCTACTCCGAACATCCAATTACTTAAAGATGCTCTAACTTCTGTTTCACTTTAGGATGACACAGTGAACAGGTTGTGTTCAATGTGCAAGAAAATAAGTACAATCAACACCAGTGTGCTTGGGCAAATGACACCAAGATTATTTTCATGGCAAGTTATCACAAATGGTGTGAAAATAAGTTTATTTTAATTTTGGGGAAAACAGGCCATTGATTTTTGGCCCACGTGCATTCTCACACATCATTAGATGGAGCCGCTGCCTGCTTCACTCAGAGGAAGCTTCAGGAATCCAACCCGCTGTGTGGACCTGCTTTAACAGCTTTTTATTCATCGTCGTCTCCCACAGTCCCTGTTGGTGAAAGTGTCTGCCTTTACCAGCTTTATCACAGCTCCAACCCCTCAATTAAACATATCTGTACAGTAGATGACTGGTATGATGTTAGAGATGACGCTCATACAAGGAAAATGACTAACTGTTCTTCTTCTGTGCCCTTAATCCTCCAGGATTGGCTATAATACTGGAGCACGAGAATGGTAATTTCTACGTCAACACCAGCAGCAGCAGCAGCAGCACTGCTCCCCTCTATTAGAGTAGAGGAGGAGGAACGTGTGAGTGGAATTCAAATTCAGTGTGTCGACTGTGCGCTGCAGGTACAGAGCTCACAGAGTGTGCGGGTATGTGAATGAGTGTTGTGTGTTTGCACGTACAATACTACTGTGTTGTTTGTGTGTGCTTGAAGTGTGGACATGTGTGCAAATGAGCTTGTATCTAAGTGTGTGTGCGTGTCTGTGTGTGTGGGTATTCGAGGCAGTGTTGTTTTTTTTATTTTTATGGAAAAGAATCGCAGACATTCGATGGTGATTTCATGCTTCCTTCTAGCCGAGCGTTCTCCGACAAGCCGCATCAAAAACAACAACAACATGAGTACAGCTACCACATGTCCAATTAGACTTGAGACTATGACAGTGTAAGATCTGGTACGCCTGACACACGCCGCCATTCACACCTTATCATATCACAGAAAACCGCTAATGAGAACTCGACGCGGTGACGATGTTCATAATGATGAGGGGAGTCACATTTTTTTCCAGCCCCGCTCTATCTGCCTCTGATCTGCGGCAGTCTGCTTTCTGTCCCCTCTTTTAACCATGTGGCGCTCTGTGGCTCCCTGACTGCGGTCAACAGGAAATGAGGAGGGGTGAATCACACTGGGAACACTGCAGTGTCCTCACCACATGTCTTAATAAAGCCTTTGTGAACACTCTCAGAGTGTCATTTTCCGGGATATGCACAAAAGTTTCGCTGAAGTGGAAGCATTTTCGACTCCCACTGACACGTCCTTACATCGATTTGCACCAGGCAACACGAATTTCACTTAATGTTCTGCCTGAACACCAAGTAATAATGGAAATGGAGTAGTAGATCTGTCCAAACAACACTTCAGAGCAAAACTTCTCATCAGATAGCAGTTAAATCTCATTCAAATGTATAAACTCTTCAGTTGCCGCCATTGTTGTCTAGAACGGTCGCCTCTCCGATTGGTCTGTGCTCTGGCTTATCGGACTCAAACTAAATTACTTGAAGCCTGAAAAGATTCTCGTTGTTATCACACGATCTTGTGACATTGCGAGAATCCCTCTGCCGTGCAAGGTAAGAAGCTAACTAGCTTGTTATGCTAACATTAGCAAAACACAAAGGCCTCCTGCTGGTATTGCAATGCTCTGTATGAACACAGTAACCCTTTTTGCCAATAAATTGATTTAAATTTACAAAGATACATTTCATAACATGTTGTGGGGATCTTGGCCTTTTCCTGCACTCTCTTCCTGTTGAGTCTGATTACATAATAATAACAAAAACTCAATCAAAATGCATCACATTAACTAATGATGCCACCACGGGTTATATCCAGATACAATTTTCTTATAATTCATGAACAAAGACACTGAGGCGAACGCATTAACTGGAGACACTTTTTGGCATAGATATTCAATGATGTGCTTTCACTGGAATGAATAGGTTCATTACTTTAGACACTTTCTTTGTTTAATACATCCACGATGAAACCAAAACTATACTTCACTGTAGTCACATATTTTAATACAAGAACCGCCATATACAGCACAACTCACCATTTCAATGAAAATGTAACCAACTCCCCTTGATTTGGTAAAATCAAGCAATTAAGGCAGTGTACAAATCATATGATGCGTTCGTCCCACAATGCCCGGGGGCAGGTTGTGATTTTAGATTTTAGAACCCGACAGGGTTACATCTTGTTGTATCAAGCCAATTCGGGGTGGTAGGTCAGTCTGCCATACTGCCTCCTTCATCAACTGCTTGAAAAGAAGTGGGAGAAAGGCAGCAGGAGCTTTGTGTTTTGGTGTGTGTGTGTTTGTGTGTGAGGGTTTTGACAATAGAGTATGAGTCACCACTGTATTATGCATTAAAGCTTCTTGTTGTTCGCTGCTTCTGTCTTTTTTTTCTTCTTCCTTTTTCTCTGTTTGTGCATGAACTTTCTCTTTCAGCTCTTTCTAACTAATTGGCTGACTAATAATAATATGAATCATTCTTAGTATTGTTACTACACTATATCTTATTTGATGTTAGCTTATTTTCATCATTAACTAATTGATTTCTCGAGCGTGTTATTCAGCCCACTACTGTTCTAGGACAGACAGACACACCCACACACACACAGGCGTAATCGTCATTCTGTCTGACGCTGATATTCAGCTAAGACGTGTTTTGAGGAGCCCAGTGTCCAATAAAATGCCTCTGGACTGACACCAAGAGGCAGGGATATGACACCTTACTGGACCTATTATTACACTTATTAGTATTAAACTGCGTCGCCAGCGGGCAGGTGTCCTGCAATGATGTCACTGATGACTATGCGACAAGCAAAGTGAAGAACACAAGAGAGGAGGTTGTGCTTTATGATGCTGGATGGAAAACGGCTGTGAGCCACAGTTTGACATCTTTGAAGTGTTCACCGTGTTTACTTAATACTTCTCTCGTTCTCAGGAAAATATGTGTAGCACAGAAACATTTATTTTATGAGGATTCTTTTAGCTCTGAAATGTAAAAATGGTTTCCTCTCTAGTGAAGAGCCGAATATGGGTGGCAGGACCAATTTCAGTAGATTGTGACAGTTGGAAATCCCTGATTGATGAAGTAAGAGTAAGAATTTCAAATGACTAATTAGAGGCAGATATCTTCATAAAGCTACATGTATGAATAATAGCAATAGAGAAATTGACTCGACAGGGAAAAAAACCAGCGCCTCTTGTTCTTAGCAACTGCTAAGTCAGTTTCTGTGCCGGCTGTTAATGACGACAGAAATGACTTTGGAGTTGTGTTCTTCTTTTGTTCCCTTACACCTGTCACTGGGTTTAAGGTCATTGGAATGCGCCTTGGGCTTAGAAGTTCCAAGCCTTCCCTGAGGGTTTGACACAGTGTTGTTTTTGTTTACAGCACATTACTTTACCAGCCATTTACTATGGTAGGAAATTGCAACAAGTGTGTTGTTTGTTTTTGTGTGTGAGGGGGAGAGAGAGAGAGAGAGAGAGAGAGAGTCATGTATATTGTGCAATGAATAAATTCCATGAACATGACAGAATCACTTGAGCAACAACAAGTAATATTTGAGCTGCAGTCACTAAAACTGAATGAAATCTTTCTTTTCAGTTTTATGTCAAGAGTTCTGATCTGCAGCCATAAAAATGTGTTTTCGTTAGTTATAACTCATAAGTGTGTTTTGGTCTGAGCATTTGATGGAGCTGGATATTTAAGTCGCATCCTAAAGATTTGAATCCTGGTTGATTTGGCGACAGCCGGTGGTTACCATGGTAACATCATCAGTCATTCCTTAAGCAGCTAGTTTAGAAATACGACAGAAGAGCAGCTGCTGCACATTCATTTAATAAAGAAGAAGAAAATGATTCCCTTATAGTTTGGCAGAAAATTTGAATCCAGCACTGGGATGGTGGACATCGCCACTACCAGTGAAACTACTATATAGATAATGTACATTGCGTTGCTATCATTAAAAAAAACGGAGGAAAAAATGCCCCTAATAGTCGATTGAGTTGATTTAATGAAAATCTTGCATTGTGGCTTTAAACAAAGAAACGCAGGAACTGTTAACTCTCTTAAAACATGCTTAACTGGCTTTTTAAATAAAGGTTATTGCATCCACTCACATTTCTTCAACATTCCAAAGAATACAATATATTGGTTTCACAGTAAATTATCATATCTGGAAAGGTTACCGGGGCTCATCAGAAACGGAGCGGTACCTGTTGTGATGTGCGTCATCCAAGAACCTTTTTAAGACTCATGCGGTTCATGTATTGATAGAAAGGCAGGAGTCACACACACAAAAACACACACCCTCCCGCTCTCATTCCTGACTATCTCTATCACACATATTTTCATGCGTATGAACACACCAGCATGTGCAGACGCTCCTCTCATACGCTCTCGTACACACATTCACCTACACTCCCACATTAATGTGAGCAGAGTCGTCTTCACCAGATGCAGGGGCATGTTTAGTGGTGAATGATTCAGCCATCGGTGCTGAAGACGTCTTTGTATTTGAATACAACTCTCCTCCTTGTCTTTGTCTATCTCACAACAGCAACTTATCGCTTCTTTACATGATGAAACACCTCCATATGCAAGCAAGCAGCTAAAAATAACACCGCGCTCATCAACTCCCGCCATGGGACCTAACTCTCCCTAAAGGGTCCCCCTCCACAAGGGCTCATGGGAAGTTGCAAAGCAGTGGCGGGTAATGATTGTGGCCTTAAGCGGCCTACTCCAAGGTTTGAGTCATCACAAAGGCCCGAGGGAGAAGGTTGGTTTCATTTGGGCGTCGGGGCAGGTCGTCAGTGTTGCCTGTTGCTGAACAGGAATGTCATCTTATTCTGAGGGAGTGTGTCTGACACACAATGAGGTGCTTTTGTTGGATGTTACTTGTTATAGACATCACAACATCAGTGGGGGGAGGAGTTTGTTTTACTATCATGGAGAAGGAGGTCTAAAAAACTCTAAAAGATCTTAAAAAAGCCACATGAACAAAAGCGTTTCTTTTAAAATACTTCTGGGCATTTTTGGCTTTGGACAAGAAATGTGGATGGACCATGTGACTGATAAACAACCACAAAATGTTTGAATTTTTTAACGTTAATGAATATTATAAAGCTAGGAATATCAGTATGTATAGAATGGCACCGAGCATAGCACAACTATGACGAATTGAAACCAATAGACAATGATAAAATAAATCAAGTATGACAAATAGGTTGTTGGAATAGTCATGTGTAAGTCAGGTAATTTGTAGGAGTCCTGCTAAGTCCTGCAGGGAGCTGTCAGGCCTGAGTCACAGATCTCAGCCTCGCCTCTCTGCAGCACTCCCTGTGTTTTTAATGAAGGTGTCATCGCTCCTGCCTGCAGGCGATGAAAGTAAATGCCTTATGAGAAACTATATTACACTATATACATACTTTGATCTTTATTTAACTGGGGATGTTTGCCGAGCACACCCTATCTTTCCAAGAACTATCTCACAACAACCTCTCACATAGTATTGTAAGTGAAAGGAATAGTTTGACATTCACTATACACTTAAATAAATACACTTAATTGTTAGTTTTTTTCAGAGAGCTAGATGAGAGGATTGATACCAATCTTGTGTCTTTAAGATAAATATGAAGCTGAGGCCAGCAGCCAGTTAGCTTAGCTTAGCATTAAGACTTGCCTGCCTCTTTTCTTATCCACCTGCCAGCCCCTCTAAAGCTTACTAATTAACATGTTTAATATCGCTAATCCATGCAAGACCTGTGAAATAAACTACAGTTAGCTGTTTTAAGGAGGGACACTTGGGTCGCAATGCTAAGCTAAGCTAAACCGCTTCTGGCTGTAGCCTGACACCTAACAAACAGACATTAGAGTGTTATGGGTCTATCACCCAAAATATTGAATTTTCTTTTTCATTTTGGAGGGTAATGGTCATTCTTGAGTATGGAAAACATGGGAACGTTCTTTGCCTCATTTCAACCTGCCGGGCTTGAAGGTTTGGGTGGAAAAGATCTTCTAAAAATAGCACACCACACCCGGAAAGAAATGGGAGGAAATAGATGGAGGAATAGGTGCTTTCCATTGGGTGTTTCACTTTCAAACTTGTGCTTCCTAGAACCTAATCTCTTTATACATTTATATCATTTTCCTGAGCCGAGGACATGTGTTCTATATTTGAAAATACCAAACTGATTTCAAGAGAAAATGAGACTCTGATCACACCTGTTGGCTGCCAAAGTTTAACCACATCCTCTGTTAATGTTGGCCGCTCGGCTGTTCGGTAGACTCAGATGTTCCAAATGCAATCACAAACCCAGACTGCACTGCTCATGTGTCGGGTTGAATTGCATAAAAACCTGTTCCCTGTAAAACAGGAGCGTGAGCCAGCCGGCCAGCTCTAACGCTCCTCAGCACTTCTCCCCAGATGGGATCCCATTTGCTACTGTATATCAGCCTCGTCATCAACATCCTCACTCACACTTGTCCCCGTTATCATCATCCTCCCAGATCACACCTAGCCGATGAGCCAGGTCGGCCGCGTGACGAGAGTTGAGCTCTTGGCTCGGCGCTGTGGCCCGCTGGGAGGAAGCAGAAGTCAGAGGAGCGGAGGAACAGATTGGACGAGATTACTCACTGTTGTCTCTGAGGCGGTCCCTGTTTGTGCAGGATGTTGGTGGGTAAACAGGGAGAACGAGGGGCCCAGATACTCCCCCGTCTGTTTCCACCCCCAGGATACAGACCGTTTGACTGGGAATGATTTGGCGTATGATGGAGATACAAATCGATTCACTGACAAAGCAACACGATTTTTTCACATAAAGTATATAACTCACTGTTATCATGAGCACTTTACAGTAATGTCACTCAGCTCAAGTATAGAACAGGTCAACATTTCTAGAATTCACTTAAGGGCAAGGAAATGCATGTTTCTTTAATCATATTTAGTTACTAAGAGGAGACCGGGCTGAAAAAGGTCTCTGTATCAAGGTGGGCTGATGCTATTCATTTGAAAATGTATGGATCTTTGACCATGAGTGGTAGCACCTAAAATACTTTCAGATAATATATTTATTTTAAAGAAAACTTACTTAATTTAGTCTTAATTATCTGTATTGTTTTAAACAATTCTTTTACATTTGCTAAAAAAAAATGTAATATGGTAGACAGCTGTTTAGGCACCTAAAGACTGACATCCAAATTCAAAACAAAGTTTTTTGTAAACATGATGATTTATTAATAAACAACAATTTCATATTGAAGGTGTCATAGAAATGTTCACTTACAATGTCATTCATTTGTTTTATTTACAGTGTCCATTCATAGCAACTAAAGCCTGATTAACATGTTGATGTTGAGGCACTAACAGTCCTTGGTTAAGATTAGCGAGAGTCTTCTCTGGAAAAGACCCTGAGCTTCCCATTGAGGCTGTAAACCACAGTCTCTAGTGTCTTTGTGCTTTTTCTCCCACCATCCACCCCAACAGCTTCCTTACAACTTCTGTGAGGAACAAGAGTGTAACTTTTGTTTTTTAAATCATTGTTTAATTCAAACACAAGTTTGGAATCAGAGTTAACACTTATGCTAACACTTCAACTGAACTACAAGTGCAATATCAAAGAGTATTTACCAGAAATGTACCTAATATTTAGGTTTTCTGCTTACAGTTGTTGTTGGCGGCGATGCAGCTATCATGTAGGAAGTGCAGAGTGCAAGGCCTGTAGGATGAACTTCTAATGGTTGATTAAAGGTTTATCTTTGTTAATATGGAGTGGGATCAGAGATGTAAATGCATAGCAATTTACATTGGGCTGCTGAGGTCAGTGCATGGCTTTTAAATTAGCGTTGATACATTTGGCACCAATCAAAGGCTGGTTTGCAGGATGGAAGTTGCATGGTGAGCCTCTCCACGGTGAATTGGTCATCGTTTGCTTTGCAATAGAGTGGTTGTGTGTGTCTGTGCATTTGTGTTTGGGGCGAGGGCTTAAAAAAAAAAAGATTGCACCGAGACCAATCACAATTATGTTACGCTCATGTGTGTAGCGTTCGCTCTAAGCTGCACCATTCATTCAGAAACTCTCACTCGGACCCATGTGACTTCTCCTGTGACTTTCTGCTCCACACTGTTGGAATCTGCAAATTAAAATGATTTCAACAGACTACTTTGACTAAGCAAGTGTACAATGGGAAGTGACACTTCTTCCAAAGAAACTGCATCAGGAAACTACAGTCCTTCCTGATCGTAGATCAACAAGGACATGTTTGTCTTTAACTAAGAGACACTTAATGATGCTATAACTTCTACAAACACTAGCCGACACACAGACCGGTCTCATGAGGCAACGAGCTGATAAAACATGCTGTGATGTGCAAAGGCATTCTCACTAAATTCTTAATCACACTGTGCACACACTCCCTAACCTCCCACACACACACACACACGCTAAAAAGCATGCAAACTCGTTGACAGGATGGAGTTTTGTCGCTGCGGTCACCACAGTTTGAGTCTTGTTGTGAACGAAGCATTCCCCTTTTCTAAAAAACACCATTTATTATGCTGACATGCTTGACACGATGACTCAAATACAGCCTGCGGTGGAGAGATTCATCTGCTGATTGCAGTTCAGTCACCACTGACCACATCCACCCAAAAGCAAACACTGCATCTTCTGTGTCTCCTGCACTTTATTTCCTGAGGAAAATACTTAAACTATCTTTGACTTGATCTCCTGTGACTAAAGGGATATCCCCTTCAACCAGCTGTGAGTGTACAAAGTGCACCTGATTATTTGTCTGAAATTGTTAGCCAAGAAAAATTGAAGTGGTTTGGATTGTAGCCTCGATGAGCAGTGGAGCTGAAATGTCGGAGAGGCTGGAAAGTAAGAAACTGGGTGGTCATGGTTGGGCTCCCTAAAAGTGAATGGAAAGGATGACGCTGTGGTATTTGCATCAACATTTGCCACCAGCCTCCAGCTACCACAGTGAATGTGATAAGGTTGAAAGCAGATATATATTTACTGTAAACGCATGTATGCTCTTCAAAGTAAGGGTCTTTGGCAATATGGAGTTAACATGGCAGCAAATCCCAACTCTAGATAAATAACAGTTACTATAATACTTCAATCACCCATGCATCTAGTTGTTTATCTGTGAGGTTCACTACCCAGCCTCAGGCCTCCTGATAAAAGCAGGACCATTTCCTGTTGTAAAGGAAGTGCACGGCTGGTTCTGTGTCACTTGAGCGGGGGACAGGAAGTAAGCTGGCCAACAGGAAACTGTTCCCCTCAGCATGCCAAACATTGTCCACAGCACTGTTTGGACGACCTTTCTAATCAGAGATGTTAGTGCTGAATCCACAGTTTTTATTTTACACATGGTAGGTCCTGAACTTGTCAATCCTGTTCCTCATGCGGGACAGTTGATCCTACTTACTGTCTAAATGGTTTGTACTGTTTTTTATTGATATCAGAAGAGAGAGAGCCATAACTCTTAAAAATGGGGAAAAAGATACAAGTTTCGACAAAGATTTTTTAAAGATGACATGGCTGTTGCAGCTGTTTTCTCTTCAGGGGAATTTACCTTCGAAACAGAAACCAACATCTTGATTTGCGTGGGAAGTACAGTAAAACACAGCTCAAGCACAGAAACAGAAACATCAGTCATGGTGCATTACATTGCCATGATTAAAATAATGCAATATACTAAAATCATAGTAAATTAGCAAATTAAATAGTTGTTCAGTGGAATGAATCAATCACAATTAATTTCCTTGAAGAATTTAAGCCAATTAAGCATTGAAGTTTTCATCATTTTGTGTTTTTTTTTTTAAAATGCTATTGGCTCATTTATTTATGGATTATTTTTTACAGACATGTAGTTTTGGGTTTTAGCCAGCTTAAAATTGTACAATTTTAAGAAGAGACAACATTTTTAAATCCAGAAACAGAAAATCAACAGACAGTCAGTAAGTGATTCAACCGGTGGCGGACCCAGGCTGTCTGTAGGGCAGATGCGAAAAACAGAAACAAAAAGAGAAAGTTCTAGCGTGTATGGCAGCCAATATGGGCCTGCATCATGTGTTCTCATTACATCAGCACTTATTTATGTTTTCTCCACTAAAAGAGCACCCAAGAGGACACTTCATCACCTTTTATCTGTAAATAAATTCCATAAAATGAAAGGGGAAACCGCACAACAAACCTAGAGCTTCTTCTGTCAATCGTAAAACAAGAACAGAACATGAATAGAGTCACTACAAGAAAACGCAAGTACTCAAGCCTTTCAAACATTGCAAGACCATGACAATTGTCCACAGGACCACACCAACACTCTGAGGAAGTCCATGTAAGGAAGAGATTTTGAGTCACATTAAAGCTCTCATCAGGTTTCTTTTTCATGATCATAACCGCGGTGTCTGTCACAGATGTTTGAAACACACCGTACCAACAGACCGTCACATCAAAGAGGAACCACTTTATCTCACATATTTGCATGCTGACAGAGTGTCGCCACATTCTCCCGCAGCCCCTCCTCGAGAAGAAACAGAAATCAGACAAAAAAAACACAGCAATCAGCCCAGCAGAGGCTCAACGTGACCTCAGACAGTCATCGCCACAGAGGTCAGCAGCTTCATTACCACTCTGACCGTGGCAGCTGCTAATAAGAGTGTGAATGCATGCGGCCAGCAGGCCTGGCGGTGACTCATCGAGTGATGCCCGACCCCCGCAGCTAAACAAAATGGCCGCTGGCTAAAGGAAAGCAATGCATGTGTGTGTAGAAAGGGAGGGAGAGGGTTTTCTTGGGTGCAATCACAGCAGAGGGAGATGGCGAATTAACTTGAGCGTTTTGACGTTACGGTGGAATTGGCAAGCTGAAACAGATGCACAGCAGGTGAAGTTGACTTTGGATGATGAGAGGGGGAGCGAGAAGTGTGAGGGCTCTTTGAGTTGGCATTCATCAGGTTTGCAGCGGGAGAGGTGGGTGACACAAAGTGCAAGTTGGTTGGATGAGTCAAGAGGCAGGATAATTGCCATCAAATGGGATAAAATAAGCTTTTAAGGCATCAGCTGTCGCTGAGCGAGTGCTGGTGTGGTGGGGGTGGTCACTGCTCTGACTCATTCATTCATTGTTCATTCAGGTCTTTCATCCGTACTGTAGCTTGTATACGTGGAGGCTCTTTTCTTCTGATCACCTTCACACATTCGTCAACCTGAGAATCACATTAGTGTCTTTAGCTGTGTGGGTATTCCTGAATGTTTAAACCTTGTCTCCTACGAAGTTCATTTATATGCAAATATTCTGCATTAGAGGTTGATATTCAGTGGCAACATTCAGAGCCAAGACAGGAAGTGATGTGAAATGTAAAGGTGTGGAAATCCAAGACTGTACTGTCAAGAAGAACGACAGCATCAGTAGTTTCGGAAATTACCCCATTTGTTAACGTTCAAGTGACAAGGCCCTCTAGTAGCCTTTATAAATTATTACAAGAGCAAAGAAGGAAGACAGGGAACGTTGTTGGAGAGCAACAAAGTCAGTGTGGGGATAACGGCAGATTGGATTGACAAAAAAATCTGACTTTAACCTGGGAGACCATTGTCAACGCTGTTTTTTTCAAGCCTGGCTACCATTGTTCCTTAACCAAGTGTTTATTTTTGTCACTATGATGATCAAAGTAGTCATTTTATCCAGATAGTGAATGGTGTGTCTTCCAACTTAAATGACAAAGTACTTTGTTTTTTTAAGGCACGTTTGGTAAGGTTTGATTGTTTATGCATAAACCATTTTGGCACTGCACATAAATCACAAGGTCAAAATGTGCAAGAAAATTGGTCGGGATACTTGGCTGGTTCACCTCTCAAGGATCTCTGGTGGCCATGAGAAATATGACAGTCCACAGGAGTGATGGAAGGAAGGAAGCTTTATAGCTACACATAACCTCTTAGAGAGGAGGTCAAGGCCGGTGATATGACGTTCAGAATGTGAGGCTTTTCACAGAAGAAATTATTATTTACTGTCCCGTCTCCCACCGACCTTCATTGCTGGATTTTATAACTGTGACGATAATCTCTCCCGAACCTTAACTAAGTGCTTTTTCTGTCTAACCCTAACCATTTCATTTACATATCATAATTTGTAATAGGATACATTACATTTCTTTAATTAGTTTTTTCAAAATATTTCATTTAATTTCTTAGAAGGAAAAAAAAATTAAACTCAAGGGCAAATCACAAGACACATACCGGCCATTAATAACAAGTTTATTATAAAAGCAAATAAGAGTACAATTAAATCAAGAACAAAACAAAAATGAAAGATATAGCTGGTTCAAATTTGTTGAATAGCTCAGACAATACTTGTGGGGAAACTTGGACGGCTGTTCAAACTGTGACAGGTGTACATTGACTTGGTGCAAAATAAAGTTTCTATTTGTTTTCCTGAAATGCTGCAGAGCTGTCCTCCTCTTTGCTTTCTCCTCTACACCTCAGACACCAAAATGATCTGGTAGCAACTAGAATACATCACTGAATTTGGTTGATCCCCATAAATATCTATGCAAATATCTATTATTATTATTATCTTGGTGTCAGATTTCAGTTTGGCTGATCCTCTGCAGCACTGGCCTTTCTGTCCAGACAACCTTAAACACAACCACACAGAATCATGGGATACCATTGACCAGCCCTCTTTTGCTTCCTGCTCCCTGATCTTCTCTAGGAATTCCACTCAGAGGGGAAATGTCTCGCTCATATCCAGCCCCGCCCGGCTCCTCTCTGCCGGGAGACGTCTGCCTGCCTGGTCCCCTTTCATCAGGGCCAGAGGTACTTCATGATAACAGGCTTTAGCTCCGTCGATGATTGAATTCAGGTAGAAGGGCTCATTTCCAGAATTGATCGTTTCCTTAATGAACAGACTCCACGGAGCCTTTCCTAGCAAGACTTCTAGCTTTACATTTAAAACCCAGACGAACAAAGGACAGAGATAACCTGGTTTGGTTTATGTCGGCCTCTACTTTTATGGAGGAGGGAATCGTAGCAGAGCGCTCCTGCAGCAGCAGCAGCAGCAGCAGCGGTAGATTAAATGGTCATTAGCGTGCGTCAGTGGCTTGACTTTCAGGAGACAGGAAATTACCTTTTGATCTTTTCCTCTACCTTTTTACCAGGCAAATTGATTTTTACAACATGAAGGCAAACACGAGATGGTGATTTGGCCTGAGTGGCTGGTGGAGCGGAAAAACAAATTATGCCAAGCAACCATTTACCAGTAATTCATGGGTCACAGTTGACCAGTCACGACTCCGTTGATGCTGCAGTCGCCGTTTAGATGCCCTTTTCTGATAGAGCTGACAATATGTGACTCAGAACGAGACATTTAAATGAATCTCTCATACAGACTGTCATGTCATAAAGTGTGGCAGAGGGAGATGGGATCAGGAAAGGATGAGGGAAAAGGCAGTGAACTAATACAATGAGATGTTACTTGGAAAAAGACGCAAAGTTCCAAGTAATAATAAAAGGGAAACTGTTTGCTTTGTTCCCACATCATTAGTCATCATGATCTTTTGCATGTTTAAGGAGTTATTTAGTCATAATATGTTGAACTTTCTGTTTTTCACAGATTCTACTCTGTACCAGCTTGTCTCTTCTTTTACTACTTCAGTCACTGAGAGAACATGCCTGGACTTGTTCAGGCTGTGTGAGTAGGACTCAAGTAGTGAAGATATCTAAAAAAGACAAGATTTTTGGTTGTCCACCCTGGTCAATTTAGGCTTCAAATCTGCTGTAAAAGTAAAAATGTTGTCTTTTCTTAGAATTTTTCCATGTTTTAAGTTGGATGTTATTGCAGAATAGTGACTAAGTCTGTCGATTCAAGGCCCTTACTTTTTAACTCTGCATGGCCGACACCAAACCTTCACCTTTAACCAAGACTATGGGCAAAGTAATGAGGGATGCATCACCAAGAGCAGCTTTTTAATAGTGTCATCGTGCATCAAAATTGACTTCAGTCCCTTCAGTCTGCTCCGATACCTGAGGGAGCTGTCTGCCCACCGTCCTTCTGTAGAAACCGAAAAGACTGTGCAATGGTATTCTCTTCGGAGATTTCACTGTGATTCTCTTCTGCTTTATTTTTCTATCCTGTTGTTGCTCATCTTTTCTGTCTCAGTGACTCAGGAAGGAGATTTATTTTTCACCAGGATGACTCACCCAGGGCGTTTTGATCACCATCTCAATAACGTATTGGTTGGAAGAATAGGTCGTTCTTTCTCACATTCACACTTTTTATGTTTCTGCTCTTCTTGTTGTTCTCATTGGCTATTTTAACAGCCTCCTGTTAAAACTGAGCAATAATCCTCTCTATAACAGTGTGAGTTTGGAAGCAACATTATTCCACGACAAGGATTTAACAGTCACAGTTTATCGTGGCATTTTGTTTTATCGTTCATTTTATTTTATTCATATAGCTCAACAGTCTGAAGAACATGGTTTTGTTACATGCAGCCACATATTCCAAGTGGTAGTGATTTGTAAATTGACATCCATTCGTCAGTGTAAGCTACTAATCCAAGGAGGTTGACCTATTGATTAGTGTGAGCAGATCCATTGTGGTAGATCAATGGACTGATTAATTGTTTCTTTGAGAACACCTGAGCCCTATGTACTAATTCTTACTTCCTGGATCATTACATGAAACTGTTATTATGCACTAATATCACTCATCTTTGAGTGTGTAGACAGTGGGCCCTACTTCCCACAATGCAAAAAAAAAAAAAATGTTCGATTTATTTATTTTGAAATTAGTGTTTTAAAGTGTCCTTTGTTTAATATCTTGTTTCATTCCTGTCAGAACAAAACAGTAAAGGTCGGTCAGATACACTTAACCTTTTAAGATAAGATAAGATAAGATAATCCTTTGCAGGATTACAGCAGCATAGGGTAAAGTGCACACAAGATACATAGTAAAAGAAAAACAAAAAATAAAAATGAAAATGAAATAAAAAAAACAAGTATTATAAATAAGCAATAAAAAACAGTAGAAATCAACAATAACTGAAATATTATATTTACAGACAGAGGTCTTCATCAGGTGGGATGTTAGAGCCACCGGCCTGAAGCTGCTGAAGTCCTTGGCCCCCGGGGTCTTTGGGACGGGTACCACGCAGGACGTCTTCCATAGCTGTGGTACCCTCCCATGGGGAAGACATGCTCCACGATCCCGCACAGCTGGTCTGCGCAGGATCTGAGGAGCCTTGAGCTGATGCCGTCCGGACCCGTGGCCTTTCTCACCTTTATCTTCCTCAGTTCTTTTCTCACCTGGTTATTTGTCCCTCTCAAATAACCGTAGTAAAAATGGATATAAAGAATCTTTGCACCAACAAAGATTGTCCTTGGAGAACTAATCCCTGCACATTAAATGTTAAATCAACAATAATAAAAGGTGGAGGTTGTGGTGCTGGACGGAACAGTGTCAGCAAACAGCGTCGCCAGGTGCCTATCAGCAGACTGATAGAAGGAAATGTCAGGTTATACTAGCCACATTGTACATCTGTGTGCATCTGATTGGATGGTATTAGTCCGCTGGTGCCAAAGCAGCCGATGAATGAGCATGTTGTTTAGAAGCATGAATGAGGCAGTTGATGCAAATTAGCTACTGTCAGCGGGCCTCTGCTAGTATGCTAACTGCCAATATAGCAAACTGTCACTCTTTGTATACTGTACACTTTAAAAATGGTGCCTTTGTTGTGTAGAATATTTAGTAAAGAGGTTGTTGAAGCCATATGATAAGCAGCAATGGACACTTTTTTAAACAATACAAATACTGACATACGTTATCAAACTGATATAGATGGGAATGGTACCAGTCAGTCCTTTTGACGTTTCAAAAACCCATGAATGTACTTACTGTTGGTGCAAAAATAACCGTCACAAAAAATTTATGTATTTGCTGAGATTACAGGCTCGTTGATCAATACTTGTGACTCAACATTTCGCCACGAGCCAAGATCACCTGGTTTCAAAACTCTCTTTTTTTTTATCACATCCTGGAACAAAAAAGACTTCAACTGCCATATCAAGACACTCCCTTACACTGCATTTAATGTGTCATTGAGATAAGCAAGTACAAACCTCTCACCACAGTTGCATTAGGCCAACACTTGCGGTATCTGTTGTGGCACACACTATTGGCTTGATATCAAGGTTGCGAGAGATCACAAACTGCCAACTGATTCGTCCACTGCCCACATAGCTAACTAGGTCGCCTGTGTCTCATTCACGATCATTACTGAGGTGTGCATCCATGTTGGGTCTGGTCTCTGGGTTGTATGCAGCAATGTGTCGCTTTGTGAAATGAAAGACAACATGACTCCTTTCATTCACACACTTAAACGCTGCAAAGCTTGTGCTCACCACATTCTCTGTTCTGTTTACCAATGAAACGACATGAATATTAAGAATGAACGGCATTAGAGTCACATTTGGTCATTAGAGAAAGAGACGTTTACTTCAGTTTAACACAGGACGTATGTGCGAATCGAGCATCGAGCTCTATTTATCCCAACATAAATGAAAGAGTTTGAACACATTTAGGGAGTGGAGAATATAATTTCAGCATGATTCAAATTTATCATGTTTGATACATCCGTTGTAGATGAAAATTGACGCTAATTTATGAATCAAAACCAACCTCGGTATCTATCTTGTTAGAATGTCGACCCCCTTTGCTTTTGGTTTGCTAGTGAAATCCAATCAACCTGTAGTGTGTCTCACTTTGTCATCTGTGATCAGAACTGACAATCCGGATGTGGCCACTGGATCACAGCTGGGTTTCTAGTGTCGTTAATTGTCTCGTTACGTGTCTTTCCTGCTCTGCCCCTCCCCTTCCCCCGTTCGACCCCGCCCACAGACCAGCCTTATCAAGAAGCAGCGGTTCCTTGTAATCAAGGCACTGAGTTTTCCAGATAAAATGAGTCCCTCTTTCTATTTGATAGAAGGAAGGAAGGGAGGGGTGAGAAGACAGTGGGGGAGGTACGGCGCCAGCAATAAGGGGTGCGCAACCTTCGCGTCATCTCAACGGACCAAACTCTTGCCTCAGACAGTTGGTTGAGGTGGCAGTTTGGGGAGTTACAGTCAATATGAGGAAGAAAAAAAAGAAAAGAAATTGAGAGTCAAACCTCCCACATCCTCCCCTCCCTCTGTCAAATATTGGGGGAAGTGAAGACAGACAATGTGTGAGTCACCAGCACGTCCCCCTACCTCAGCTCCTCTGAGTGACTGTTAAAGAATGGTATAGAAAGAGGAAATGTCAAAGCCCAGCTGACTGTAAGCGTGCCTGCTGAACCGGCCACCATCTTCAGGGTGTCGACTCACATCAGCTTAAACATGGCCACCATGATTACAAACACTAGAACAATCACCTAGATATACAGTATAAATGTGTGTTTGTGCAGGGCATCGCCGTGGCAATGAAATTACACAACGCTTTCCCACCCACTGATAACCTGTCATAGAGTATTATGAAATATGAATATGAAAAAGTGAAATGTGGTTTGTCCTTTCTATTCACAAAAACACTGCGTAAATGGTTTATCTAATTATATTCGAGGCCCCGACTGCAGTAGATTGCATTAGTTGTAATCAAGGTAGTTGCAAATATTTTACTATTACCATTTTGAATGACACAGATAATCCAGCAGGGAGCGTTTTCTTTGCTGTTTTCATGGTATCACTTTCAAATGCATGTGTACAGGTACGTAGAGCGAAAAAAAACAAAAAACTAACCATAATCTTCTAAAAGGATAAGAAACATGTTGCTGAAAAACTACTTTAGGTGATGTACCTTACATCTTTCTTTCCATTTTTCTGTATTTCTCAGACACACTGGCTCCTGCCTCCAATGATAACAGTTTGTGTGTGTGTGTGTGTGTGTGTGTGTGTGTGTGTGTGTGTGTGTGTGTGTGTGTGTGTGTGTGTGTGTGTGTGTGTGTGTGTGTGTGTGTGTGTGTGTGTGTATTTATACAATGCTGTGTGTGTGACAGTAATGTCTATAAGCCACCTACTTCATATGACGTGGGCACTCCCCTGTCGCCACCCGCTCCCAGCCCGCCTCATCTATTACAGCTTTTCCATCTCTGCCTCTGTCTTCCATCTGCTGAGTGGGAGAGCGTCTGTGTCAGTGTGTGAAGCGTTTACGTGCAGGCGTGTGTTTGTGCGTGTTTGTCTGTGTGTGTGATTAAAGTGGAGCAGTGCAATCTGTAAGGTCCCAGTGAGTTTAATTCCAGCTGAGTGAATTTGGCTTTGTGCCTCCCACACAGGTGATGAGAGGGGAGGACGGGGGGGAAACAGGCTGGACAAAAGGGGATGAGAGAAGAGGGTGGAAGTGAAACAGAGACAGAGGGGGACAGACAGAGAGACAGAGGGGGACAGGGTTGGAGTAGGAGTGACTTTTAAGTTCCGGTCTTTAATAAATGAAAAATAATCCCTTATCTCAGTGCATCTGCGCGGGGGAGGATTTCTGGCATGGCTTCTCATGAAGGTCACAAACTATTTGTTTCCATGATGAGCATTGTCGTATTTATTACGTATAAATTGTGAAGTGAAACCCCCATTGTACACCGCTGGTTTTCAGCATCGAAATGATATTTTCCCAGAGGAATAAAATCCCCATTTAACTACTAATCTTTTTTTCAAGCTGTTGCATATTCATCTATTTCTTTTCATATATTGTTGTATTTGTTGTATTGTATTCTTCTTTCCATCTTTATATCATATTCTTCACCGTGCAATGCTGCACTATATTATCTCCGTTGGTATTAAGAGACACCCTGTATTGGACTGTCGAGGTGGTGAACCACATTAATGTCTGAAATACAAACAGTGTTGTTTACCGTAAACTCACAGTGCTGATATGACTTTTTAATCACGCTGTACTTGCTGAGTCAAGTGTTCCATTATGAAAGCAACATGCTTTGTAATTTCAGGTGATCACGCACCAAATAACTTTAGACTGCACAACTGAATGTATGCATTTGCAAGATATTTCTTCATTTGGAGGCCACAATCACCTCACTGGTGCAAACTTTCACCTTTTAGATACACACACACACACACACACACACACACACACACACACACACACACACACACACACACACACACACACACACACACACACACACACACACACAGCTGCAGATGCAAACACTCGATTGTCTACAGGAATGTTTTTTGAGCTTGCGAGAGAGCTTACTTCCTTGAACAACAAAGGCCGGTTTGCCAGGCGTCGGGAAATGTTCAGTACAAGCCGACGGCTGTTTTGACTGTAAATCAGTTTTTTCTTTTTGACAATACCTACAAAGGTCGGGAAAAATGAAATAATGCGACACTAGCTCTCTGACTCTGTGGCTTAGTGAAAGTTCTGGGACTTTTGCAAATGTAAGTCCTTCAGCTTTTTCTCCTTTTTTTTGGAGGTGGGGGTTGCATTGTTTCCTTTATCCTGCATAAGTATATTCAACAACTATGTATTCCATAATTTAATGCAGTGACATGAGACAAGTTCTGTGACATAAATGAGTACTCCACATCGACCATGTTATTAAAAGCTTCAGTCTGCATATACATCCAGGATTATTTTGTCCTTTATGCACAAAAGCTTGACGTACACAATCATACTAAGAGCTTGTCGGGATTGACTCTGCAGGGCTCTGAAGTTGATGATCCATTGGCTGACTCACCGCCAGCGGGCTTAAAGTGATATTCATTGCCTCCATAAGTAACGCTAACACCCACAGAGAGACTAACGCCATGCTACATTTTCAGTGCCGTGCCTGCAAGTATTTATCCTCTGGCTTCCTTCCTCGCTCTCCGCTGTGATCTACTGAAGTGAAGACGGATAACAATATAGTGACATATATATGTATATTTATAGACCCTTAAATTAGTTAGAGAGCAAAAAGGGAAGGCACATTGTTCCGTATAATGCTGAGAATGTGGCGGAATAATGCAGCACAGGCAGACAGAAGGTGATTGTATGTAAATGCGAGGAGCTTGTTTAGACTCTCAGCTTGAGTCATTTCTGTTTTCAGGTTGAATGTGTGCCAAGATATTACACATACTGCTGAAAAAATCAAGAACATGTGAACTTATGTAGCACAAAAAAAGCCTACATCTGTAGCTCCATATATAGCAAAGATAAGTTTCCTCTTGTTCTAAATAAAAGAACTACACAGATGAAAGAGACAAAGACATTTCTATTAATGTTAATCTCACAAACATCAATGGGCAAAGAGTATGATATTCTACTTTCCCATAACACAAAATAACCTCTAAAACAGCCCAAACCTGAAGGGGTTTAATAGGATGGTCTAAAAGGATAAGGCTGGTGTCATTCTATGCTTTTCAACATATTCCACATATACTTTCTGACTTCCTGTCTGTCGCATTCAGCCACAAAGCAATTTGCTCCTACACAATTTTGTTTAAAGACAGGTCACAAGTATATTATATAAATGTGAAATAAATATAGTTTTGTTTTTTAAAAGATTCTAATTAAATTCCTAAAAAAGCTGGGCACTGTAGTTTTCAGCAAACATAACCCGAAAAGGAATAAATGGTGCATTTTGTTAGGGCCTATTTTCAGCTGCGGATTAATACACACTGCTTTAGTGAATATTTAGGGCATCAGGAATAGGACTTAAAATAAACTGCAGTGCCCATGTTTATGGTAATGAAGGAATGTGGTATCCAGTTGTACAACGTGGCTTATTGATGTGTTATGAATCAGTGAAGTCTATAAGAAATGAGGAAATGGGAATATGATAAGGCTTTGAATAAACAGAGAGTATTTCTTACAAGGATTGATTAATTGTTGATCTTTTTGTTATCTTTTCATTCGATTTGTTGACAAAAAGATACAGAATATCATCATCATCCTTGTTTTGTCTTGGAACAAAAAATAGCCATCGACTGGCACTTCAAGACCCTTTCTGTAGCTCTCAATAGGAATAGAACTCACTGCTGCCAACAAAGTATCTGTATTGCAACACATTTTAGTTGCCAATATTATTGTTGGCAAGCCAAATCAGGAAATGTCCTCACTATTTTCTGAAGTGATTTCCCCAAATTTCTGTTGGATCTCTGCTAGAAATACCTTCAAGTGACGGTATGAAAGAACACAGAGTTCTTAAAGCAATGATACATTTAAGAGTTTATGAGCCATTCTGATGGGAAACAGAACGGAGCGGCTTCCAGATGTAGGTGTGTGAGTGTGAATGTGAGGCAGCTGAAGAGCATGTAGTCATCTCTCCTAGCTTGTCATCTGTCCCCGATGGCACACTTGTGTTATTTTTAAGAGATGTGATAAACATGAACTCTTGCATAAAACTCCTCTCTTATAACAAGGTAGTGCTTTGGTTCACAGTACAGTACACGACGTGATTCAGCTCTCCTCAGACTTACAGCACCTCGCCAACCGTGAGTGATGTCTGTTTTGTGGAACAGCTGAACACACAATGACACCATGGGTAGAAGAAATAACCAGGTGTGTATGTTTTTCTTTATAGTTTAAACGTCACAGAGGAGAGCGGCGACGCCTCGAGCTCCACGGCGAATTCCCACGCCGATCTCACCTCTGTGGCACAAACAGGGCAAGCCACATTTATCACCACCTGAGGCCTCGACTATTTTTATGCAATGGAAATTTCACGCGGAGACCCATGTGTGACTTTTCTTTCGAACAATTAATGGGGGTCAGTTTAATCTCTCTCTCTCTCTGTCTCTCTGTCTCTCTCTCTCTCTCTCTCTCTTTCTTGCCTAAGAGTTTGCCTCAAAGCGTCCTGACATGACGGGGAGCGGTGGGAGGGAATGGTGGGGTGAGTCAAGTCTTGGAGGCATTTTTTTGTGTGTAGCCCATGTGTGTCTGCGTCTGAGTGTGTGTGTGTGTGTGGGCTCAGCATGTGTCATCCGGGCCATCATATCATGACTTGAACTCAGGAATGCCAAACATTTCTGTCCCACATTGGATTTGGCAGCCACAGGTTGACTGGTCCCTTTGGATGTGACATGATGTGAGTGTGTGGTTACTCACAACGCTGACATTTGTTGATGCTGTCTCCACTCATAAACATGGCCGGTGTTTGACTACAGGCCAGAAGCATTCCCAGAAATACTTCTACTTCGTCTTGTGTGCTTTACTTACCTAAAATTGAACTTGATTTTCTTTATATTGTAATTGTTTTCCCATCCCTAATATTCTGTCATAACTCTGTATTAAAAGACTAAAAGCTGATCTGTTCATATGAGGGAACATTTTTACAGTTTTAATGTAATATTATCAGAAAGATTTTTTATTTTACTTATATTATATGAGTCTTTTTTTCATCATAATAATAAGTTTGGCTGATTGTACTAATAAAACAGAAGACTGAGGCAAAACTACCTCAGTCAGTAGGGACCTAGGAGCGCCAGATTCAAGTCCAAACATGGCCCATGTCCGGAGTGTGGAGCGGTGCCAGTTTGCCTCACTGCCAATGTGCACTCCAGCACGCCACCGCTCCCCCGAACTGCTCCCCAGGCGCTGTTTCCCTGCTGGGCCTAATACTCGGTTAAATACAGAGGCTAAAGCATTCAAATACACATAATACCATAGATATAAAAAATAAAAGCATAATATATTTTAAAGTGCAAAATGTGCTGTTTTCTGCCAACAATACTTAGAATCCAGAGTACATATACTTTTATATATTATAATTTTACTTTTTTTATCAGTAATGGTGAAAAAAAACAGGATTTTGTTCTCCAAAATGCATTTCTTCTGATGATTTTCTCTTTTTAAAACTTTGGGGGACCAGAAATGACTACTGTTGTTACAAAGAATGCACGGCAAAGTATGAATTGTCACTCTGCACTGAAACCCCTTCTTTGAGCCATTTTTGGTGAAGGAGTGAACTCTGTGGTTACTGAGGCGAGATGAGTAATGTGGGCCTTATTAGGAAAAAGTGTCATCATCTGGAGGCTCAGTCAGCAAATCAGGAAACACCTGCAATGCTGAGGGGGGAGGGTGTGGGAGGGAGAGGGTGTCCCGTTGAAGGCAACCTATTGTGTTTTGGAGCTTTTAATAAGTCACGTGGAAAAAGGGGACATTCTGAGCAGGAAGTGACATGACGCACATACATACCGTGGCTAATTCAGTTTGGTCAACAGTAATTGTCTGGTGCAAATAAAAACGTCTTCTGACACGAGTTACGTGCAGCACAAAAAACAGTAACATCACGATGGCTGCAGTGTAAACTATTCTGTCAACAAATAATGTAAACATGTCATTTTTTTCTTAATATTTCTTCCTGTTTTACTTTTTTGCAAACAACTGGGCAAATGTAGACTGTGTGGCTTGATATCAAAATACAAGGACATTACAGTGAAGTTTGACTCTGAACAACTTTTGGAGTTATCCCTCAGGTTCTTTCTAGATCCTCCATTTTGGATCAATGTTCAACAACAGCAAGAAATGAATTATAGAGTAAACAGAAAAGACCAGAGAACAGTACAAGACTTGATAATCTGTTTCTGTGAGTCATTGACAGTTGAAGGGTATTTCTTAGAAAATTAACAGGAAATTGCAAAACTTTTTACTTTGAAATTGAAAGGGCAGGTCCATTAAAAGCAGGCACCAAACCAAACTACAACTACACTGCAACATTTCACCATAATAAAACTTGAATGCAGTAATGATCACATATTACTGACATCTAAAAGTGTTACATTTTCTTGCGTTAATGCTTCTGTGTGAACATTATCAAACTCATCCAGCAGACTGTTATTGTTATTCCCTAGAGGAGTAAGAACACTCGTCTCATGTTATGTTGATGAGAACAGAAGCACAGGTGAAAACAACAGGTTGTGATGTTGTGAATTAGTTGGAATCATTAACTAAGATCATGTCAGTACATGATGTAGAATTGATATATGTTGCACACATTCCCACAGAATGTGAACATAATCCACAGTTAAATGGTTTGATGGCTAACAAAAAAAAAATACTATTTTGAGCAGTAAGTTGACCTGAATCTGAGCGATCTTTAAAGACTGTCTTACTTGTGCATGACAGAATATAGAGGCCAGCTCTTGAGCAGGAAAATCACGAGCCAGGTTAACTTTTTAGTACTTTCTTCCCTTTATTGCTGCAGCTCATCATTATTTTCATCATTGATTAATCTACTCATTACTTTTCAATTAATCGTTTGGCCTATACAGAATGTCAGCAAATAGGAATAAATGGCCGTAATTTGCACAAGCTCCCAGAGCCCAGAGTGATATTCAAAATAAAAATAGAAAACATAAATGCAAATTTAGCTGTTGCACTTGTGACCCAATGACATCACCACACAGATGACACACTTTGTGAACACACTGCGTTTGACACAGCTACGGCCGACAGAACAGTCCTAACAGCCGACCAGCTGACTCCAGCTCTCTGTGCAGGCAGGACAGTGGCTGGCTTAAAAAAATGCCTGCCTGTATCCTAAATATATTAGGAATACTACAGAGAGAGACAAAGAGAAAAGAAAAAGAGGGCAGATATTTAGAAATAAAGGACTGGAGTGAGAGGCCGGTTGAACACCTTGTTTATCTGGCTCATCTGGGCCTACTGTTGTTATTTACAGCTGACACTAACAAACCCTGTAATTAAATGAGGGCTCGGAAACGGATGGTGGGCCTCCCGGCTCATCAGCCATGATGTCACAAGCCCAGATTAGACTGGACCATATGCCACGCTGCCTGCTGTCCCTCTAATCCTCAGCCACCATCCACTGCCAGGCATCTATCTATCTATCTATCTATCTATCTATCTATCTATCTATCTATCTATCTATCTATCTATCTATCTATCTATCTATCTATCTATCTATCTATCTATCTATCTATCTATCTATCTATCTATCTATCTATCTATCCATCCATCCATCCATCCATCCATCCATCCATCCATCCATCCATCCATCCATCCATCCATCCATCCATCCATCTGTCTGTCTGTCTGTCTGTCTGTCTGTCTGTCTGTCTGTCTGTCAGCACCACATGCAGTGTGCTTTCTCCATCATTGAATAATGCTGCCATGAACTAGAGAGCTATCTTTTCTTTTTTTCTTTTTTTGTGTTTTTCTTTTTTCCGGTGTCTGTCCATCTGTGTCTGTCACTGCGTACGTCTCGCTCTCTATTCATTTGTAACAATTCTGCTCTGTCCCCCCCCCCCCCCTCTCTCTCCCTGTTTTGCTATGATTCCAACGCATTCATCCAGCAGACACAACATGATGTAACATATAATTTGTTGGACTCATTTCACCAAAGAGGCTTTCAGTGCCTCTTGTTTACGCTATGTTTAGGCTACATTTTAAGCATGCTTTGGCATTTGAATGTTGATCTTCCATCCCACTCTAAGTAGGAATCTCTACCAATAAAACCCCAAATAATTTCATCACATAAAGTATGTAATGGGTCAGAGATTCCCCTGAACAATAACAAAGTCAAATCATCTAATTAGCGAGGAGTTTCAGGAGTGACTGTAATGGCTCCTTCAGTAAGTTAATAATTATTAATGAAAGAAAATAAATAGTTCAACATTTTTAGGAAACAAACTTTTTTTGCTAAAAGTTAGATAAGAAGATTGATACGACTCTCTTGCTCTTTTGGGTAAATTCAAAATGGTTTGAGTTGGATTAAGAGCTAAAGTTACATATTTACAGTAAATCCTAACAGAACCCAAACACGGTCCCGCACTGCGTGTTAGGATTGATTGCAGGTCATGTGAGAAAATGCAGTGTGACGTTTAAACCTGTTAATTCATTTGGGGGATTAGGTTTACATGCTGAGGGATATAACGCAGGTTCACTGGACTATAAATGGGAGGCGGAAGTTAGAGGTTGCTTTGGTCAGCTACTTGTCGTCCAGCCACTGAGCTCTCCCTGAACGTCCCCACAATACTGAGTACTACATGCAAGATTATTATAAGTAGCCTTAACAAAAAAAATACATATTTGGGGATTAACAGTTCTCGGAGTTTAGTACCTACTATGTGAACATAAGATATTATATAGCATTTCTATTAGCTATTTTATTATTGTAAGTGTTATTTTTGGAAGACCTGCAGTTTATCATGGGGGCTCTATGTGTTTTTACATTTACCGTGTACATTTTATAGGGCTATAACAATTAGTTCAATGAATCAATTGATAGGTGGAGAAAATGAGAGTTTACATGTAGGCATAAACAGCAACAATTCCAATAATGAATTCATTATTGTTTAATGCAAAACATCCCCTAGTCTCCTGCTTCTTAATTAGGAAGGTTTTAATTTCATTTTCTCGGTTTTGTCTCATTAAAATTTGTATCTAATTTCAAAAATGTTCTGACGTTTTGGGGACCAATGAATAATCAGAGAATCAGCACATTAATCAATGTTAAAATCAATGGGTTTTTTTTTTTTTTTTCCAGTCCTTATTCATATGGTATCCTTATGTGTAACACTTCCTGGTGGATGTGTATCTGTGTTAGGCTCTTCATCACTCATCTAATAGCCTAGTATCTCTATTACTTGTCATTGGGCTTTTATATTTGATAGCATCAGAAAAAGTCCGGGGGATGTCCAGTATTGTTTTCTGTCTTATTAAAGTCACCCTGCCCGTCTGGTGAGAGCCGGTGAACGGTCGTCCACCGGAGAGCACACAGTGAGCTGTAGTAGGGGCTTTTTATTGACCCACAGCGGGGGCGGAGTCTCAATCCAGTCATAGATGTGGGCGGGGCCTCTCTCCGAGATCACACCTCGCCGGTGTCCATATATGGGTCGTGACGTCACGCGCCGGAGGTTCCATTCACATAAAACCGATGGGCCGGGATCCCCTCTGAGGACATGTAGACAGGGACGCGTACGGGACTCCTCGCTCGCCCGTATATCCGCCGCTCAGGAGTATAATCTGAATTCTTCAGGCAATAACAACAACAACAACAACAACAACAACATCATCAACATGAAGGTATCCAGCGTAGACTGCCGGAGACTCAGGAAAATCATCCGGAAGGAGAGCGGGAGCTGCCTCATCGTGGATTGCAGACCGTATCTCTCATTCGCCAACTCCAGCATCACCGGCTCCGCCAACGTCAATCTCAACTCGGTGGTGGTCCGGAGGTCCCGGGGAGGGCCGGTGCCTCTGCAGTTTGTCATCCCGGATGAGAGGTCCCTGCTCCGGCTTCGGGAGGGGAGCATATCGACCATCGTGGCTCTGGACGAGCGGACGTCCCACTGGCAGAAACTGAAGAAGGACAGTGTAGCACAAATAGTCATAAACACGCTCTCACATCTGGCCAGCGGGGCCAACATCTGTTTCCTCAAAGGTGAGAGCTTCTTTAAATGAAACTTCGTCTTTAATGTAGAATGCATTTGTTGTTTTAAGAATAGGATTATATTAAAGATTAGAAACGTAAAAGAAATTCAGCACGGGGATTTACAGATTCAATATTTTATAGTATATATATATATATATTTTTTTTTTTTTTTTAATGAGTGTCTTATAATGAAACACACTTTATGTAGTAGCAAGTCATATTTTATTAATTCAAATCTTCATAAACTGCGGTCAGTGAGGCAAAAATAAATGATTGTCCATTTTTGTTTCTGAGAGCTATTTCCATATTTTGAAGGTGTAACCATATGTTTCATACATTTCTATTAGACTTTCCCTCAGAATGAATAGGAATTGAAACCACACTTCCCTCATTATCCGAGCTGCTTACATTTCTCTCTCACTTCTCGGGGAGACTAATGTCCTGCGTGCGTCAACGGAGCGGATGAGTCAGTGCGAGAATTAGTGGTGCAATGACTTCCACTAATAAAAACCGAAAGAAAGAACCCCCCCCAACCAGTTAGTTCAAAATGTGATAATGTGTTAAAACACCTCCATTTCCGTCTGTCACCTCTGCGCCTCCGGGACGGTGCCCTAACAGGATTACCAGGCTCCACTAATTAATTAGGCGCTTCTAATCAGGTTATAGATGTTATAATCCGCTCCTAAGACATGTTTCATAACCGCTGCTGTTTCACAAGACGTTTTGGGCCTTTGTGTGTGTGTGCAGGGGCGCCGAAAAGGGGGGGGTAAAGGAGACGGATTCTAGGGGCCCATGATGGAGGGGGGCCCAGAGAGGCCCCTAATGATGATGAAATTATAATACAGAAAAAATAATGACACTAAGTTATTAACTAACATATATTTAGTTTTTTCTATTTTTTCATGGAAGAGTTTATTTCCAATTTAAGAATCAGTGGTGCAGCAAATAAATGACTCAAAATGAATTCCATTGTATTCAGAGTGCTCAGTTCTTCCCCTACTGTACATGTCAACTGTCATGCTGTTCTTCTTTCACAAATATGGTAATGATAGTCAAAAATACCATTAAAATGCATAATTGTATGTAAAATAGCATCAAAAAATTTTGCCGCTGTGTTGGGGGCCCTGTAAAGATTCTTTTCATGGGGCCCAAAATCCCTAGCGGCGCCCCTGTGTGTGTGTGTGTGTGTGTTAATGGGGAAGCAGGGTTATTGTAAGCTTGTTTATTACAGTGTGTGCTCACGGTTCTCCCCCCTCTCCGCCCCCTCTTCTCTCAGGAGGATACGAGAACTTCCACTCTCAATACCCTGAACTTTGCACTGAGGTGAAAACCATCGACCAGAGCGGAACTGAAACCGAGAAAAGAGTCAACATCAACAGCGAGAAGCTTTCTCACCACAAACCAGATTACGATCAGGTATGGAAACACCCTTCACAATACAGCAGGGCCTACTTCCTACTCTCCCACACATGGGGCACGACAGTTTTTTTTATTTTTAACCTTATCTAAAAAAAAAAGAAAGAAAAAAAAGAAATCCACACATCCAAAGTTCCCTGCGGACATTAGAGAGACTTATATTTGGCAGGAGCCCATCAAAAACATTTCCTCATCATACACATGATAGTCTCTGACCTTCCCTGCTCTCCCACACATCTCATATTTGACACCGTGATGCCCAGCTGACACCAGAGCGCCCCCGTAGAGAAAAACACTCTTTCATCTCTGACCTTCTATCTCCTCCACTGCCCAAACAGAAAGCATGTGGCCGCTTCACATCCCAGATAGCGCTCTATTGTGTCTGGTCGACATGTTGTGGGTCATTTAACTTAATGGCTTACATAATATGGGGAAATCCATACGTCGTCCGGCTTCATGCATCCGCGTGCGTGTGGTTTGCGGCTGGACGTAATGTTCTCTCTCTGCAGCTTATTGAGCTGACAGGTGTTTGGATGTTGTGGCTCCGACCGTTTTCTCAGGGGTTTGGATTATGGGTGGATTAAAGCAGATGCGTTAAGAACTGGGGTCCAGTATTGTGTCTTATTCGGTGGCTGTGAAATCCCACTGTGTTGTCTGTATATTCTAGTCCTTATCTGAATGAACTGACATCTCTCTCTCTCTCCCCCCTCTCAGGGTAAGCCTGTGGAGATCCTGCCTTTCCTCTACCTCGGTAGTGCCTATCACGCCTCCAGACAGGACTATCTAAGCGACCTTCACATCACGGCCTTGCTCAATGTGTCGCGCAGGGACCTGCAGCCGGCCAAGGGCCACTACGACTACAAGTGGATCCCAGTGGAGGATAACCACATGGCCGACATCAGCTCCCATTTCCAGGAGGCCATAGATTTTATCGGTGAGTGCAACGGAAGAAACAATTCTTTGCGTCTGAATCTGAATGCTAAAAAAAAGTCACTCATCCAAGTGGTTCAGTCAATCAAACTAGCCAGGAAGGGAATTAAATATACCACCACCTTCTCCTGGAACATCAAGTTCTGTATATTTATAGTGCGACATCACCATAAGTAGTCTCCTCTGCATAGGTGTGTTTATTTTCAGCAATGCGTCTTCAAATAAACCTCCCCTTTGTCACGGCCTGCCACCATTCCCAAATAGAGGGCTATAAACTGTAATCAGTTTAACTTGATCGCCTGCCTTCAATCCTCCATCAGCATATCCAGCCAGCTTGCTTTCATTCAGGATTTGCTCTCATCTCCCTTCCTCCCCCGTCTTTACTTGAAAAAGACACTCCCAATGCCGTCATCGCCTCCCAGGCCTAATCTCGGTAGCTTACTCGGCCGGGTGTGGCCAGTCAGTGTGACAACTGGGTGAGCTGTCCGAGTTTAGTAATGGCCGGGTGAATGGGGGTTGGGGGCTGACTGACACACACACACACACACACACACACACACACACACACACACACACACACACACACACACACACACACACACACACACACACACACACACACACACAAACACAGTTGTTTATGATGGTTAGTGACACATAATCAGAGAGAACATATTGGTGGTTGCTCGCAGGAGGAATCATTGCTGGGCCCGATGGCAGCGGGGCAATGAGTGTGTTACAGAGGAAGAGAGGGTGTGTGGGAGAGGAGAGAGGTGCTGTATAATACCAGCAGCAGCAAAAGATGTACATCATGTGCTATTGTCTATTTATAACCAGGCACAACCAAGGGCGAAGCTCACCCACGAGCAGCTTGGCCTCCCAGCAGTGCTATTGTTAGGTATTGTGCATTGTTTTGCGGACCCAGCCCACATTTAGGGTGTCTGCCCGTCTATTATTACATAAGGCCGCTAATCGTTCCAGGGTGCAGGTTTAACCTACATTCAGAGAGGGCCACCGGAATGTATCAACCACGCCAAGTGATTAGAAATGCACGCAAATAATCACCAAACTGCAGTTGGCCCCCCCAAAAATGAAAATCAATGACCGATCAGGAACCCTTTTGACCTGGTGACGGATGCAGAGTCACGGAGGATGTGATAAATATTATTGACCCACTGCTGCCGTCACTCCTTCCTTTCACCCCCACCACCCTCCACCCCACATGGGAAGTTCATCCATCATTCATGGGGTTTATAGAGAGGCTGTCAGAAGTCACCGTTGTTCGGCCTGCAGTGGCTCTCAGGACCAGACAGATGTGTTTCAATTGTTGTAATTGTTTCTATTTAGTGTATAAAGAGAGAACCAAGTGTCTGTAGGTCGATTGAATTTGCACACGAGACAGAAGAGGAGACGTGTAGGCGTTTTGCAGTAGCTCTAGGAATTAGCAAAATCTTGAACTGTGTCGTGAGTGACACTTGTGCAGATGACATAAAGTCGATATCTGTGTGGGCATTAGAGCACGCAGACAGGCGTGTAGGAGTGCTGCTGCTCCAAATTAGAACACAGCGAGCTCTGCAGCAGCACCCAGCGCCCCCACAAGCAGTGTAGGAGAAGGAAAAGTCTCATGTACAGCTGCACTCTGTGACTCAGACGAGCCTCACAAGTGTCTGTGCGTGTCCAACTAAAACTGGTATGAGATGTGCGCACATTTCTGTGTCCCTACAAATGAGGTGCTCCGACAGGGTTGAGTGTGAGAGAGAGAGAGAGAGAGAGAGAGAGAGACACTAGACGGATGTGCAGAAAAGTGTTTGCATTAATTAGAGAGTGGGAGTGAGGAGTAGGCGATGATTACACAGTTAAAATGTGATTTTTCAGTCGTTATTATTCACTGTTTCAAATTCAAATTCAATTATTCATTGCAACCTCTCAATCAGCACAACTTGACTTTAGAAATATCAATTACAGACACACAAATAAAACGAAATATAAAACCTGACCCACCACCATGGCCTCTTTTTTGAAATGGGCATTTATTATAAAAATAAATAAATCAACG
Source organism: Anoplopoma fimbria (assembly GCF_027596085.1). Classification (NCBI taxonomy): domain Eukaryota; kingdom Metazoa; phylum Chordata; class Actinopteri; order Perciformes; family Anoplopomatidae; genus Anoplopoma; species Anoplopoma fimbria. The sequence continues at coordinate 25,654,537 of NC_072457.1, read as the reverse complement.
CAAGGTTTGATTGACATCATTTTATGGATGATCACAGAAAGAAAGTCGAAAGATGTCACCACAGATCATTAACGTTAGCTTGTCTTCTTAATCTCCTTCCAGATCACGTGAATCAATCTGGGGGAAAGGTTCTGGTCCACTGCGAGGCGGGCATCTCCCGCTCGCCTACCATCTGCATGGCCTACATCATGAGGACGCAGCGGCTGCGGCTGGATGCGGCCTTCGACATCATCAAGCAGCGCCGGGCAGTCATCTCACCCAACTTCAGTTTCATGGGTCAGCTGCTGCAGTATGAGTCCGAGGTGCTCTCCACGGCCCCGGCTCATGCCACCACGCCCGAACCCGCCACACCCTGCGCCCCAGAGTCCGCCTCCTTTTTTGCCAACGACTTCAACACCACCTTCAACACCAAAAACTTTGAGCCATCCGTGTTCACCCTCCCTACCTCTTGCCTGCAGTCCCCGGTCCACCACCAGTTCAATCTGAGCCCAATAACCGCACTGCCTTAAAATGAACCGTGACTGCTTGTAGTCTTACTTGAAAAAAATAAATAAAAAAGTAATGGTCTTTGTGTGCCTGGTGTTGAAACCAGCAAAGCAGATAGACAGAGACAGAAGAGTCGAGATAATAGTAATCACTTCATGAGACTTGAAAACGACGGGCTACAGACGTCAATGTTGTTCTCCAATCTTCTGAACTGCTACGATGAAACACAGCACAGTGATGAACTGCAATATACATGCCTTAGGTTGATATTGTGATTTTATGCCTATTCACAAATACAGTCAGGCATTTAAACCTAATTTATTTGAAAATTACTGTCTGTCTGATCTTTTTTCAATAATGTGGATGTTAATATGTGTTTAATAAATGTTTTCACCACAAACATAACTCTGTTGTCCTGTTATCACTCTAGCATTACGTTTTAAGGGTTATAGGCTAACTGGGAGATCAAATGGGATTACAAGTGGACTTTTTTCAGGTAATTTACTTCAGGACCAGCCCTCAAAAAAACATGACAGGAAGAATCAATGAGAGGGTTTACATGCACATTAGTATCCTGTTTTTTTCTTAACCTTATTCTGGTTTAGATCTTATCCAGGATATGATGTTTACATGGGACACGAGAAACCTGGTAACCCATAAAGAAACACTTAATCCTTAAATTTAATGGGGGAAAAAATCGAATTAACCTTCCTCAGATTTGGATATGTAACTTGTTAAAGTCAGATAGAAATAAGTATGCATGAAGCTATATTAAAACACTGCATGGCAGTATCCTGGTTTCTATTAGAGTACTCCAGGTCTCTGAAAGCAGGATCTTTACATCCACAGCAATAAACAGGAAACAGGCCTAAATAGAGCAGAGGAGACAACAGTGACACCTGCAGTGACAGAGACAGACAGGTGTTATCACTATTAATGAAAACCAGCCACAGGTGAAGAATTTCAGTCAAAAGCACCATTTGAAACAGAAGACTTGAAGAATAAAGCATGTAGTTGTGAGTATTATCAGTATTATCAGTAACATGATTGTTTTTGACACAGTTGACCAACACTTGTCTGTGTCTCGTGGGCTTCTCAGAGCCATCGACTGCTTTCTGTCTTTGGCGCCTAGAATACAGGGATATGGACTGTACCAACTGTACAAATGGGGAGGTAAGTACATAGCAGACGTGTCCAACACGTTATTTACATACAAACAAATAAGACCACAGGTTGAAGACACTGCACTGAGAAGCAATTTAGTTATGTATCGTCCAATTTTGTTTGGGTAATTTATCTACCACACATCATTTAGCACTACGGGTATTGCTGCGACCCCGTTTTCACACAATGGTACGGTCCGTTCTATCCCGCCCCCGCCGCCATTTTCCATGTTATTCTCTTGTGCCGCACAGGGTTTAGACACTTTTTTAATGCATCGATTTCTATTAATTTGACACATTTGAGGCTATTAAATTCCTTCTCCAGTTGAGTGGAGCAGGGAGCTAATCTCCAACTCATCGCCCCCCTCAGACCGCCATGTACATCAAGCAGGTAAGCGAGCGACCCCCAGACGTGCGTGCGCGCTCCCGTCCCCCTTCTGCGGATGCTAAGCTAACAAGGCTAACGTTAGTTTAGCGGGATTATCGCTCCTCTGTTCACGTTGCACGACCCTACATCTCGTTAGATGTTATCCTGTGTACATGTGGGCGTTGATAGTGTTGCAGTAGTTTAACGTAGGGGGTTGTTTTGTTTGCAAACCTGGCAACCCTCTGCTGCCTGAACGAGCGATAGAAAAGGCCCCGTGACGTCATGTTTTGGGGGTCTCTGGGTTCTCGTGCAGGTCATCATCCAGGGGTTCAGGAGCTACAGGGACCAGACTGTGGTGGACCCGTTCAGTCCGAAGCACAACGTCATCGGTGAGTGTGTGTGAGTGTGAGAGAGAGAGTGAGAGAGAGAGAGTGTGTGTGTGTGAGTGTGAGTGTGTGTGTGTGTGTGTGTGTGTGTGTGTGAGTGTGTGTGTCTGTCTGTGTGTGAGTGAGTGAGTGAGTGAGTGTGAGTGTGTGTGTGTGTGTGTGTGTCCCAAAGGTGGGCTACACACTTGTATAACCATGTTCTCATTCTGTTACAGTTGGAAGAAATGGGTCAGGAAAAAGCAACTTTTTCTATGGTAAGGCTCCCTCAATGAATTTTATCATTCCTTAGTCAAACATTACATTACATTATATTACATTATATTACATTACATTACATTATATTACATTATATTACAGTCATTTAGCAGACGCTTTTATCCAAAGCGACTTACAATAAGTGTGTTCAACATACAGTACCAGTCAAAAGTTTGGACACACCTTCTCATTCAATGGTTTTTCTTTATTTTTATTTTTATTGCTTTCTACATTGTAGATTAATATTGAAGACATCCAAACTATGAAGGAACACATATGGAATTATGTGGTAAACAAACCAGAATATGTTTTATATTTTAGATTCTTCAAAGTAGTTGAATGAGAAGGTGTGTCCAAACTTTTTGACTGGTACTGTAGGTATTCAAGAGAACTACTAGTCACCAGAAGTCATAAGTGCATCTCCTTTCTTAAACAAGCATCTAAGAGCATAAACCAGAGCAAAAGTACAGTGCAGAAACAAACTAATACGAATACAATAAGTGCAACAAACTAATACGAATACAAACATTTCCCCTCTGTGTGATGTTAGTTATTTTGGGGTGTATAAAGCTGTTTTCTTCCGCTCTGCTTTCTTCAGCCATCCAGTTTGTGCTCAGTGATGAGTTCAGCCACCTGCGACCTGAACAGCGCCTGGCCCTGCTCCATGTAAGTTCAGGCAAATGTCACACTACAGATGCCAGATGCTGTGAAATAGTCCTGTGACGCTGTGGTTGTGTAGAAACTTCTTGTTAGACATTGTTTACGCTGACGAACGCTTGTGTAACTTCTTAATAACTGGTGGTTTACAAAAGTCTTTATAGGATTACTGGAATGGCGTTTCTGTTTAAATATGTAGTTTTGTAAGAGATTGAAACACAATGAGAAACATGAGAAACATACTGTGATTTTCCTCCCCCGTCACTGTAGGAGGGAACTGGTCCTCGTGTCATTTCGGCTTTTGTGGAGATTATATTTGACAACTCTGACAACCGGCTGCCGGTAAGAATGGCAAACATTTCATATTGATCCTATTACAATCTCATTGTAGACAAACTTATTTCCTCTTTCCAACTTGATAATCTTTAAACCTTTCAGTAAGCCTCTCAAAGAATTTCCGGTCTTCTATGTTTATGTCATATATAATTGTTGGTTTGAATTGTTGGAGCCAGTATAAGCTAAAGCTAGATGTGAACTGGTACTTTGGCATGCAGTCTGCATTGGCCAGTGTAAGCTTAAATGTGCATATCATTGTATTTCCACTTTAAGACATTTTTTTACAGCTTTTGTGTACAGTACTTGTGCCAAATTAACTATTACATAAAAAGTATAACTAAGCTTAACTACCAAATTAGCCACAGAATTTAAAGAATACATTTTTAAAGGCAACTTATTTAACATTTGCATTTGTACCAAGACTTTTCAAAATGTACATCAATACATTTGGCAAAAGTACCAGATATAGGCATCACTTTTTAAAATAGCTTTTTTCCATCATCCTTAGTCCAGGCTATCAGAGGAAATGCTTCATTATCACTCTGATATGTTGTTGAGTTCATGTTGAACCGTCTTCCTAAATTGCTGACGACTGCTGTGACCACTGATGTAGTGACACTGCCTCCAGTGCACACAGTGCTTATTATTCAGATGATAAAGGACGGATGTTTGCACCACTCTAGAAATCCAAAGATTTCAGCCTGATAATACTGTGACATAACCAGCCAGTTCTGCTGCTGTGAATGAGTCTCCTCCTCACGAGTGATAACTGTCTCTGCCTCCAGATCGACAAAGAGGAAGTCTCCCTTCGCCGTGTCATCGGTGCAAAGAAGGACCAGTACTTCTTAGACAAGAAGATGGTGACGTAAGTATTAGTGTGGATGGACTAATCATTTAATCACAGGAAATAACAACTCTGTGAATCCATATAATCACTTCTTTGATGGTGACTGTGATTGTTGCAGTAAGAATGACGTCATGAACCTTCTGGAGAGTGCTGGCTTCTCCCGCAGCAACCCTTACTACATCGTCAAGCAGGGAAAGGTGAGAAAGGAGTGGGTGCCAAACTCACACTTGTTTAAGACATAATGGTTTATTTCACAGTGTTGTGTTACGCTTTTCGGTATTCAAACAGGGCTATAAAAAGAGTTCCAACTGTACTTAGCTGGATGTCTTTGTCTCATTTAAGGGTTACTGTTAAATAAGTATATATAAGTGGACATGAAATTAATATTTTTTTCAGGCAGGAAAACCTTAGCGCTGCGTTAAATAGCATTGTGTGTAGTGGTGTGTGGTATTGAAATTCTCCTACTGACGTTATTGCTTTTATAAATATAACAATATACAGAATTACTTTCTAATTAAAGCACAAGCTAAACGGTTTACTCTCCCACACAGACCTGTGTTAACGGGGTGGTCTAGCAGAACCATATATTACATTTAAAAAACCAAAATGCATGTTACTTTTTGGATTCGCTACCACAATGCGGTGAAGTGTAGAGAATGTAGTGCAAAACTCACAACAGGCGTCGCGTTATTGAATATCGTGTTTTTTTTTCCACTGCGGACACGTGAGTTCCATTATCGTGGCCAGCAAGTGTCGTCTTGAACAATAACTTCGTCATGTCATCCAAGTGCGTTTCATCTCCCACATTATAATTTCAATGTTTCATTCAGATCAACCAAATGGCCACAGCACCCGACTCCCAACGTCTGAAGCTGCTGAGAGAGGTGGCAGGAACAAGGGTGTATGATGAGCGCAAAGAGGAGAGTATTTCGCTGATGAAGGAGACAGGTAAAAACTTCTTAACATCATCGTCTCACACACTGCCATTATTGATTGTTGTTGTGCTACAGTTCGCTACGGCGCAGCATTCGACATTAAATTAAAGCTGTTGAATTAATTCCAGTCCCAGGACGTTAAGTGTGCCGTAAGTAATGATTTGCATGTTTGAAAAACAACCTGTTGTTTGTGTATTCCTCAGAGGGGAAGCGAGAGAAGATCAACGAGCTGTTGAAGTACATTGAGGAGCGTCTTCACACCCTGGAGGATGAGAAAGAGGAGCTGGCTCAGTACCAGAAGTGGGACAAGATGAGAAGAGCGCTGGAGTACACAATCTACAACCAGGAGCTGAATGAAACCCGCGCCAAACTGGACGAGGTAACATACGGAAGAAAAACAAATTATATAAATGTTGTATACACCGAGGAAAAGACTGAAAATGTTTGGCTTTATTATAAACATCTGTTTTGGTGCCAGGGTGGGAATTTATCACTGCCCATTATTATATAACATTTACACAATATATTACAGAATATCAATATTAGCTCGGCTACAAGTACTTTATATGCACATTTGTTGACAGTTCTGGAGCCATTTGAAGGTTAACGGGTAGATAAATGAGTGATCCTTGTTTTTAATACAAATTCATTTAAGAATCTACTATTCACTGTGGCCTGTGCACCAACACATTTCTTCTGTTGTGTACAGCTTCAATACCAGGACTTTTTTTCTTTCTAGCTGTCAAGCAAGAGAGAGACCTGTGGAGACAAATCCAGACAGCTGCGCGATGCTCAGCAAGATGCCCGAGACAAAGTAGAGGTAAAGAATTCCACCTTGTAACAGAAGTGTTAATACAATGTATAAAGGATTGATGAAAATACACACTGTTATTATTATATTATGTTATTATATTAATTAATTTAACATAACATTTTTATAGGACTAATGTATCCAACTCTCCTGACATTACGTGGCCTCGTCAAATACACAGATAGTCGTTGCATTTACTCTCCTTTTGAATCAAATCTCACTGTCTGTTCCTTTTTATTTTTGGCTCGCTTTTCTCTAGGAGACGGAGCGTGTCGTGCGAGAGCTGAAGTCCAAGATCTCTGCCATGAAGGAGGAAAGGGAGCAGCTATCGGCCGAGCGCCAGGAGCAGATCAAGCAGAGGACCAAGCTTGAGCTGAAGACCAAGGACCTGCAGGACGAGCTGGCAGGCAACAGCGAACAGAGGGTACGGAAGCCTCCCATCTGCGTCACTCCACACACGTGATGCTGCACCAGCCACATTTCCCCACCCCCTCCTCCCCCTGCACCATCATTGTATGTAGAGTGGGATGGCAGTCTGTTTCTCTTTTCACCCACTCTACCCACCCGAGAATGGAAAGTAGAGCCTCACAGGTTGTAAAAAAAAAAAAGAATCTGTAACCAGCATTTGGTTCATTTTACTTTTTTTGTCACTGACTAATTTCCTGCCGATTTACTTCATCAACGAATTAAAAAGCTGTTTGGCCTAATGTATACAGTTGACAGTTTTAGTGGAGAATCTTTCAGAAGAACTTGTGCTGCTTCAATAGTTGGATGATTTGAGAACAGAGGAAGCACCAGCCTGTGTGTCGGACTCTTTGCCATCAGCTCCGCTATACATCACTCCTGGCGGGAAGTTGTGTGTACAGAGCTGGCATGAATCGCTCTCTGTATGGCTGTGTGTTCAGTGTGTGTTTGTGTGCACGTGCGAGTATGAGGATGATAATCATGCATAATGGCTTTTATTGGCTCAGTCTTTGTGTGACCCATGATGGCTCTCTGGCAGCTTGCTGGCTGTTGGTTGGATTAAGCCCACCTGGCCTCGGCTGGCAGAGCACCAGACAAAACTTACTGGAGCAAAATGAAAAGCAAGGGAGGCAGAACTGCGTCACGAGCCGCTGATGGTTCTGATTTGAGATGGCGTTGGCACAAGAGGGAAATTACAGTGTTTTCATACCTGTGGGATGACAACCCAGCATTACCACTCACACTCTGTCAAAACCAGTAGTCACTGAGCAGGTCTGCTATTAGATCTAAGATTCCTACTGAAGGTGTAGGAGGAAGATTTTAAGAATTCCTTTTGAACCCTGATGAAAGGGATTTAAATTATGACTTCCCCTCTGCATTTGCTCCATGTTTCCTATATTTATTATGAATGTTGCAAACGTCCAGGGTAGGATGTAGTTTCCCATTTTAAAGTTGTGACTGCGGTTTACTGGCACAATCAGTTTATTGGTGGGAACTGTGAATTTATGGTCATTCATTACGGCATTTGCTTCATACTCATTTACTCTATTTTACTATAACTATATGCATGCTAATTACGCTAAATAAATAAAAGAATTAAATCATTGGTTACACATATTTTTAGAGTTTGCTTTTGACTCTAAAGCTGTACATAATTGAACCTTGAATTCCACACAATGCCTTCTTTTCCTAATTTATATCTATCCTTCACCATAAGAATACGCTGAGATCTGTATTGTTAGCAACCTCTGTTGCCTCAAATACAGGAGATAAATAATTATATTACTAATATGAAATGAGGGTCAAACCCCAATCTGAATATTGTAACCTAGGATAATATTTGTGAAATACTTTTGATAAATAACTTTGTATTGTATATAAGTACACAACATATATAGTGTTTGTGTATGTGTATGTAGGCGTTTTTTTATTTTTATAAAGGCATCCTCCCATTGTCTTTAATTTACAACAACTTATCCTGTTTATCACAAGTTTCTCTTCTCTTCTTTTCTTCTCCTGCCCACGTCTTTGCTCCACATTTTTAAGATTTGTTGTAAAATCCCCAATCTTGCTCTTCCAGAAACGCCTGCTGAAGGAGCGTCAGAAGCTGCTCGAGAAAATCGAGGAGAAGCAAAAAGAGCTGCAGGAGACTGAACCCAAATTCAACATGGTGAAAGAGAAAGAGGAGCGAGGCATATCCAGGTAGGGATGACTCATTCTCCACCACGGCCCACTTGAGCAGCTTACGACCAGGTATAACTCGATGAGTCAGTCATCTCATTTTGAATTAATTTAGATAGCGAGAGATGTGGATGCATCAAGCTGTGGATGCCCACGAGACATTTGTGAATTCTCCTACAAAGTAGTTTGTTGCAGCTGTTCTACGAACATTTGGAATCCTAAATTGAAGGGAGGTCTGTACTCAGAGGATACTGTATAACATGGCTGTAATGGATCAAAGGGGAAAAGGCACATGAGTAGAGAGATGAGGAATTGTATATGTAAAGCTTTGGCTGTTAACATGTCACAATTCAGATGTCTCGTTGATGTGGGAACTTAGTTTTCACTAACATTTCTTCTTCTGTGGTGTCGCCTCCCTCCAGACTAGCCCAGGCTACGCAGGAGAGGACAGACCTGTACGCCAAGCAGGGCCGTGGCAGCCAGTTCACCTCGAAAGAAGAGAGGGACAAGTGGATCAAGAAGGAGCTGAAGTCTCTGGACCAGGCCATCAATGATAAGAAGAGGCAGATCGCAGCCATCCACAAAGACCTGGAGGACACCGAGACCAACAAGGAGAAGAACCTGGAGCAGTACAGCGTATGTTTAAAGATGATATCAAAGTGATGACCTGTTCTGTCTGAATCACATGATGTTGCTGCTGTTGTTTTTAATCATGATGATTAACTGAAGTAAAGTCACATTGTCTCCTGTGAATACTTGGTTTATTTTATTCTTTTAAATGCTTCTGTGTGATGAGTTTGTCATGTCATGTTTCTATAAGCTTTCTGAACTTTTATTCTAACCTCACGAAAGCTGAGTTTATCTGATCAACTTTTAACTTGTCTTTTCAGAAACTCGATCAAGATCTAAATGAAGTCAAGACCCGGGTTGAGGAGCTGGACAAAAAGTATTATGAAGTCAAGAACAGGAAAGATGAGCTGCAGAGCGAAAGAAAGTAAGAACCTTATCTCTCCCTCTAACCTTCTCTTTGACGTCACAACTTTGACTCCATTTGAAGTTCAGCCTTGTCTCGTTTCTCAAATTTCTTCTTTTGTCCACAACTTAATATTCAGTTTACTCTCATAAAGGAATAAAGAAACCAGAAAACATTCACATTTCAGACGTTAATTTATTTGTTGACAACTAATAGATTAATCGTTGCATCGACTAGTTTTATACTATATGTAGAATTAAATTTCAGTGATGGCTGCCTATGATTGTGTCTAAGGCTTTCTTATTAAACTAAATAAGGGCTGTACATTCAGTACAGCCCTTATTTAGTTTAATCTTTACATGAGTCATTCCTGCATCTTGCTTTAAGCAGAATGATTGAATTATTCACCCTCCCCTTAAACCAATATGCTGTTTCTGCTTGACAGCCTTCAGTGTCATGGCAGGATATTGTCTGCGGTGAACGTCACTGATCAGTTAAACAATGAGGTTTATGTATGTAACAGTGAGGATGAGGCCTCGGGTCTCTGCTGCCAGACTTACAATGCCAGATCCTCAGTACCTTAACAAAATGAAACGGATCACATGAATAGGTTTGTGTTTGTCTGATATCGAACCCACCCTCCAGTTCACTGTGATCCATTGTTTAGGTGTAGTGGGTGAAAAGGCAGCATAATGACATCTTTGATGGAGGACAGCTGCAAGCTATTAGAAGTGTATGATCTAAAAAAAATATTAACAAATGTACAAAATTACCCTAATAGAAACAAGAGGCAGACCGTTTTATTGTTTTAATATTTGAATGGGATTATTTAACACAAATTTATTGAATTTATATGAGGATTGAAATTAAATAATGTTAAAATCAAGGGGGTGAATAATCGTATAATTCACTTAATATTGCACATAATGAATCTGCATTTATGGACAAGGAGTTGTTTGTTGAAGTTCATGTGTTTCCTCATTTTTAGGAAGAGAAATACTATTTATATACAAATATAAAATCAACCTTTTGAGGTTTTTGTAAGATTTATTCATGAATTATTTTCATCAAAAAGTTTTTCTAAAGGACAACCATTTTAGTACAGTGTCCTTGTTTCGGGATGTTTCTTTTTTTTTTTATATCACAGACTGACTTCTCCTTGTGTGAGTATCATGGCTGCAGTAGGGTTTTGGTCTTTCTGGTGACATAAGTGAAACAGCATGTGACTGTCTGTGTCTGTCCAGCTACCTGTGGCGTGAGGAGAACGCAGAGCAGCAGGCCCTGGCAGCCAAACGAGAGGACCTGGAGAAGAAGCAGCAGCTCCTTCGGGCGGCCACTGGCAAGGTCCGTGTCCCTGTTCAGGACTGAGTTATTATTGACTTGCATAAAGCAGCCACACAATACCTAATGCTTCCGTCTGGGCAAAAGTGAAAGGCGTTTGAGAAAGAGTTAGAGGGTGCAGAAATAGAAATTACAGAGGATTGAAATTGATGACAAATTGAATGATACCAGGCTAATCGCTTAACATGCACAAACGCACACACACACACTGCCTGCCTTATTTGCAGGATGACACTTGTACGCCAGAGGTAGAAACATTCACACATGCACTGACTTGCAGGAGTACTGTGAGATAAGAATTGGGCAAGTGAAAATAAAACAAACCCCAAGTGAAAAAGTGCCTCTTCTTCTTCTTATGAGCCCACCTGAACACTGAAGGACTCACTTTGTGACTCAGCCAGCTGTCAGGATAGGTATATCAAGTGGAATCATTCATCTGCCTCGCTACTGGCACCTTATCACAGCTAGCTAAATTTACATATGACTCACTCCTCGCTGCCTCATCCTGTAACTGCCAGTCGTTTCTTCTGGGCAGATACATCAATCAAATATCACTCCTGAACAATGACGGCTGAGATGAAAGGAGGCCGTTTGTAGCTTCATGGACAAATGTCCTGCGTTTTATTTTTCTTTCATTGGTCCCAGCTGACTCATCCCGTCTCCAGAGCAGGCAACAGAGAACAGGATGGACTCCTCTATCGCCTTTTTATATTCATACTGTACAGTTCATAGTGCGGCATAATATGAACACAATACAAAGTCATTTTTTTCTATTTCTGTCTTTACTGCATGGAAAGTTTCACATATTTTTCAACGCACATTATTTCATCTGTTATAATTTCCTACTTTAGAGAAGAGATCATGGCTGCTTATGTAATTAAAAAAAAAATCAACTGTTATTATGAGAACATAATGATAAGGATTTGGTATGTTTTAATGCTGTTATTTGTTGTTAATTGTTATATATTATTATATGTTAATTTCCTATCTAAGGTTTCAGGTTTTTGTCTCTCAGTTGAAGTGAGACTCATTTAATCCTCGTCTTTCTCTCGTGGTCGTCCAGGCTATCCTGAACGGAATTGACAGCATCAACAAAGTCCTCGAGCATTTTCGTCGGAAGGGCATCAACCAGCATGTCATCAACGGTTACCACGGCATCGTCATGAATAACTTTGAGTGTGAGCCTGCCTTTTACACCTGTGTGGAGGTGACTGCTGGTACCAGGTGAGGACTGCCTTTTTTAGATTTACTTTGCTTCCTGTGTTGTGTAGGACAAGATGTTGTATATATTTTTACTGTTTTCACAGATGTACAGATATTTGTTGTTTACAATGACACAACCTTGATTTATAGTTACCCCCTTGTTGTTAATTAACGTCTGCCTACCTGCTCTCGTGTTTTCCAGACTGTTCTATCACATTGTGGAGACTGACGAGGTCAGCACCAAAATACTGATGGAGTTCAACAAAATGAACCTGCCTGGAGAAGTCACATTCCTGCCCCTGACCAAGCTGGACGTCAGGGACACCGCCTACCCAGAGACCAACGTAAGGGACATTAATAGCATTTTTGTTTTCTTTTACCTTTTATTAAACCAGATAAGTCAATTGAGAACCAGTTCACATTCACAATGATTGCCTGGCCAAAAAGGCAGCAACAGGAGGCAAATACAACATGGATACATAGCATTTGGCACTTTAGGCAGTACAATTTGAAGCAGAGTTACTGCTCCTTAGGGATGGCTCAAATGCAGAAGGGAAATTTCGTGTATATACGTATCTATGCGTGTACATGACCAATAACGATGATATTCATTATAATTTAAAATATTTTAATTTACATACTTGAGGTGTAACAATCATGCACTTATGCGCTATGTGAATCAGATTTATTGTACAACTATCATTATTATTAAAACTCTTAATCCTGAGACCACAACGTGCTCCCTTGATTTTCCCAGTTACACTTAACAAGTATTCCACTACGATAGACAGCTCTTGTTTGATGATGAGGTGTGTAATATACCTCATTGTGTTCATACCAACGTGTCTCTGCCCCATCAGGACGCTATCCCCATGATCAGCAAGCTGCGCTACAGCAACACCTTTGACAAGGCCTTCAAGCACGTGTTCGGGAAGACTCTGATTTGTCGCAGCATGGAAGTTTCCACCCAGCTGGCCAGAGCTTTCACGATGGACTGTATAACTCTCGAGGGTAAGCGAACCTGTGATGCACAGTACTGAATGTACCACGACCGCGAGAACATAAAAGGAACAACAGATGTAGTGTCTGTCCAAAAGTGAGACAGCAATCATCTGTAGAAAAATGTTAGTCTTAAAAATATATATATATGAAAAGATCCTGGGAGACATTTGAATCTACAGGGTTGTTAGTTGGAAGGTTTATCACTAAACGGCTTGGTACCAGTCCACCTGGTGATGGTCCAACTTAACTCTGGTCCCTAACTCCTTTTTATATTGACTGCATCAGCAATATTTGTGGTATCTTGCTGAAGCATCCCTTGTCAGAAAACATAGCCAATACTGAAATGAATTCATTTATTGTGTTGAAATCCTGGAAGTGGAACAGCCCCTCGCACTTCACTGGCAAAAAGTTTGGTCTGTAAAAGCTCAAATTTGGTGGCTACTGGTTTCTACTGGCACTATGTCATCATATACACTGATCTTAATTATTGCATATTTTAATGACCTTTTAATGGCCTACCAGATTGTAAACAAATAATTAATTATTGTAAAGGAGCATAAGGCTTCTTGTGTGCTTTGGCCCACGCAGTCTGTAAATAACTATTATTATTTAATACCATGCCTTACTTTTAAAATTAAGAATCATTAGACCTAAGTTTTTATTTATTTATTTATTGACACCTTGACTGTTAAGTTTATCAAGACACGCTTCAATGATGCTTAAAGCTCGGGTGGGTACCGTATTTTAGAAATATTTGTTGAAATTCTCTTGACTCTCACTGCCAGCTATCGATAAATGAAATGCTATGACCTGTCTGAATGATCCCATATAAACTGTCTGTCTTGTTAAGGGGTTGGGCAGTGTCATCCGACGGTGCACTAAATCAGGATCTTTGATCTGCCTTTTGTAACACTAAACCTTTTGCATCGTAGCTCAGTTTTTTATGTTGCATGGTTATCATGTTGAAAATGACATGTTGTTGTAGCTCCAGTACTGTAGAAGCCCTTTATCTCTTATATGCATTGTGTCGTGACCTTCTAGGTGACCAGGTGAGCCACAGGGGAGCTCTGACGGGAGGCTACTACGATACCAGAAAGTCTCGCCTGGAGCTGCAGAAGGACATGAGGAAGGCTGAGGAGGAGCTGGGTGAGCTGGAGGCCAAGCTCAACGAGAACCTGCGCAGGAACATTGAACATATCCTTTTCAATTACATCTCATCAGCTCAATATTATGTCATCGATGTCCACAGTAACATGTTGGTTCCATGTGCTCTACATTGGGAAGTCAGAACACATAACTGAAATCATTTTCATTGTAAGATTTGCATATTTTTAAGAAGGTGTAGCCTGTATGGCTAGATGTGCTGCAGACATTGTTGCAGTATTACTTACAATGAAAACCTGTCTGTGATTCAATGTAGATTAATCAGAAGGGGCTCATTTTCTTTCTGTTGGCTGATTAGCAGCGGTGGGGACTAGTTTACTCAAAATAGACTCATGCAGACTCAAGCATCGCCAGGGGATCACACTCAGATTTTTCCCCCCAAATGAGTTGTATTTGCTGTGTTTCAAAACAGTTCTTCCATATAGTACACTTTGTTCTTACTGGCATAGTGCAAGTTTTGTCCCAAATTGAAAAGAAGTGAAAGTTCTAGCTGACTTGCAGTTTTCTGTTAGTTTGTCCCAGATAAAATGTGGTGCATAAAAACTGAACGCTGCTTCTCTGTGTTTAGTTTTGACTCTGGGGACAGAAAGCAGTCCTGAACCTGTCCGACTGAGAGGTCTATACGCTTCATAATGTAGCAGAAGATCAGATCTATAACTATTCAGTGCTTATTAAACCAACAATAGTATTTTGAAATCAATTCTTTGGAAGACAGGAAGCCAGTGTCAAGACCTCAGAACTGGAGTGATGTGATCCTCTTTCTTGGACTTGAGCATCAGTGATTTATAAATTATTTTAGGGAGGATTGTGAAGAAACTGTTACAGTAGTCGAGCCTGCTAAAGATGAATGTATGGACATGTTTTTCAAAGTCCTGCTAAAACAAGTTATTTTATCATTGATGTATTGTTAAGGCTGATCGTAAGCTTACTTTGTAACTGATTTAATGTGGCTGTTGACATTCAAGTCTGAGTTCATGACTACACCTAGATTTATGGCTCGGTCTGTGGTCTTTAGTGTTGTTGATTCAAGCTGAGCGCCAACTCTTAAATCATTCCCCAACGACGTCAGTTTTGTCTTTGTTGAGAAAGGTCTGGCACATCCTATTGTTGATTTGTTCAAAGCCGTTAGTCAGTGCTTGCATTGGACCACAGTCCACTGTTGATATGGTAATTTAGGTTTGTGTAGACATTTTGACTATAATGAGTAAGTACACCATCCAGGTACTTATGGTGTGCTGCATCTTGCCATACTTGTCAGAGTGATCACACTTAAGCACTCAAATAGCAAGTGTAAGAATGGAAGAATGCAAATTGAGAAAGCATTTGATTAAAACAAAATGGGTTGAGTCACGTATGAATACAGTAATTATGTCACTATTCATCCCATGGGGCACCCAGGAAGTACATGACATTAGAAGAAATGTTTCTACATTTGAAAATTAATTATTCGCCTTTAATTTGACTAAACAGACGTCATCCACTTTTAAATATTGATATGATATTCATTATAATCGGAAACAGTTTCTCATTTTCTCCTAACTGTTAGATGATGAGTTTGAGTTGGAACCATTTCTTCCAAATTTGTTTTACCGTTGACATCTTTTTTTCAGTCTTCATAAACGCATGTGTGTTTATTTATTTAAAGGACAGCAGGCAGTACAGGGAGAGCTTTAGATTGCTGACGAATAAGACTGACGTCTTCGGTTGAAATTAATATGCCGCTGTGCACTGTGTAGGAGCCTTTCTCCTTTCTAGGAGAGAAGTTATAACACCCCTGAGTGCAGCCTTCGCTCAATTACAGGTTAATGTCACATGTCTAAGCTGTCTTTTTTTTTTTTAAATGTGGATTAAATATATCTGGGTTATGTAGCCACTTCAGTCAGCAGGAGGCTGACTCGGGTGTGCTGAGAGGGTCTAAACAGGTCAAGAAGGATTAGTTTTTGTTAGGTCATACCGCACCAGAGCCGTGACTCACTTCTAAAGAGCTGATGAAAAGCAGGACAGGCGGATCAGAGAGGATTTGGGTCTGGATGTACGGTATGTTTTCTGAATATGGTCACTTCCGCTCAGGAATGATTGTGTGTGTGTGTTTGCACACCTGTGTAAGCGCGTGTAGCTTCTCACTCGCAGCCAGTACTGCGTATTTCGGGTTAATGTGTGCACCTGGTGATTACGTATATGCAGGCAGGGGGAAACGGATGACTGAGCCAATGACACAGCGCCAGTCCTTCACTCCTGCAGCGGTGAGTCAGACAACAGATCAATTATTTAAAGCCTCTTGTTGTTCTCTCTCCACCTCTGCCCTGTCGATAAGCATAAGATGACACTGATGCACCTCACCCATCCCTTCTATTATATATCATTTTCCCATGTTGCCACCAGCACCACATTGCAGTGAAAGTATCGAGTTCAATCAGAAAGTGCACTTGAGTTGTGACTACTCATAACTGCTACAACTCTTATCGACTTGGTTATGTGACATGATTGATATTGTATTCCTGAGAGCTGAAATGATCATCACAGATACTAATGCAGGTTTATTAATCACTTCATTCAGGGCAGTTAGTGACCTGATGTCAGCTTGTTCCCATTAAAGAAAATGATCCGATGACCTTAAACCATCTATTTCCTCTGTCTGCTCAGGCAGAGCAGTCCTCTGACTTTCAGTAGCTCTTTAGAAAAGAAACCAGCTGATTTATTGACTCCAGTGTTTATTGAGTCCTGTTAAACCTCAAAGGCCCATGTTGTAGTCCCGGTCGATCAATACGCTTCTCTGTTAAAGTAGATTAATGATGTGATGCGAAGCCCTCCTTAAACCTCTGCCTTGATATCAATAATGACACAGTCTTCCCTTGGAAGGCCAATCCTGTTATTGGGCTTCTCGGGAGATCACTAAAAAGCCTACAAGATAGCCGTCCTGTGACCTTTTATTTTCTAAGGCCTCTACAAAACAGGTCTGTGCTGTTTCTTCTTTTAGTTTATTTGTTTATAAAGCTTTTTTTTCCCCCTTACTCCATACTGATGGTAAGGACAGAATGCAGGTTCAGCATGCAAAAGTAAATCCCATGTGCAATCTACAAATTTCCTCATCTGAATTGAGGGATAGAGGATTTGTGATATTGGGCTACATAAATACAATTGACTTTCCTCACACTACTACACAGTGCAACAGACGTAATGTAGACAGCTGTAGTCAGTGGGTCACAACAAATTGGGAAAACTGAGAAGATAAAGTCTGACCAGTCAACTTAAGTTGAAACTTCTTGAAAATGCTCATCTGTGATAATGATTGGCGTATGCTTCCTTAATCACTGCCTGCACGCATCAACAATGAGATCGACCAACTGATGAACCAGATGCAGCAGATCGAGACACAGCAGAGGAAGTTCAAGGCATCCAGAGACAGCATTCTGTCCGAGATGAAGATGCTGAAGGAGAAGAGGCAGCAGTCAGAGAAGACGTTCATGCCCAAGGTGATCATAATACTGATGGTGTCACAATATCATCCTTTAACGTACATGCGTATAACGTACATACGTCACCTGGGGTTCAGCCTGTTCCCTGCTCACAGTCTGTGCTATCCGCTGATGTCTGACCCTTCTTCTTTAGCAACGCAGTCTCCAAAGTCTGGAGGCCAGTCTCCATGCCATGGAGTCCACCAGGGAGTCTCTGAAGGCCGAGCTCGGTACAGATCTGCTCTCTCAGCTCAGCCTGGAGGACCAGAGGCGTGTTGATGACCTCAACGACGAGATCCGTCAACTCCAGCAGGTGGGTAGGAGGGTTGGACAGAGACGTATGAGCCGTGTCTGTTGTTATACACAGTTTGTCACACCTTGAAATAACTGACAGTCGCAGTCCTGTCCCTGGTACAGATTTGTTAATGAGAACATGTTTTGTAGGGCGGTGGTCCGGTGTCAGTGAATTACTGCCCACTGGAGTCCCTGAATTATTCATTTAGAGTTAAGGCTCTTATACGATAAATATTGTCTGAATTAAACTGTCCACACGTTTGCTGCTTAGGAGCAATGCTACTCCTCTGTTTGTGTTTGGATTTAAAATGGACAAAATCTATTTGTGGTAAATGTTATCACTTGATTTAGCAACAGATATGAATATATATTAAGCTTCAATGGCTTTTGATAAACACGTTGATTTAACTATCTTAGATTTTGATTCAAATGTAGTTATCCATTTAGAACATTTAAATATCAGAATGATATGATCTCTCAATCATATGAAGGGGTGGCTTGTAAACTGGTTTCATCACCGTCACCGATGTGACGTTCGACCTCGACATGTATTTTGCAACAACACCTGATGAACTACGTCACTGCCACACGGTTTATGCTGCCTAGTGTGACACACTGGCTACCACCGGGAGGTTATGTCAGCTTTGGCCTTGATGTCAATTCCAAGTGTAATCTAATTCCCATTGTGGCTTTGGTGGAAAGAGGTGAAAAAACATTGGCAGACAAAAGATAATCCACATACTTACTGTTCTTTTATCAAACATTTTTTATTGCTTGTTTACTTAGCAATACAGCTCACTCACGAAACAGCGTGGCTGTTTATACTAACTCGTAATAAATCACTTTACGTTTGCATTACGGAGGAGGCCACTACTTTTATTTCTAAAGATATGTTCCCTTTCATTGACAGAGTGAGAATTGTAGGAATTATATTTTAACTGGAGAATCTGTTTTACTTTACTAATACTGTGATATAATACCGTCAATGCAACACAAAACAAACATACCGTGAGAAACCTTTCCGAATGGCCGGCTTGAGCTAAAATAGTAGATGCTTTAACATCCCTCCACCTGCTTATGTAGTTCACACAAAACGCCTGTTACCTACATTTAGTCGTTTCTCTGTTTCCCCTCCCTCTCCGCCTCCTCTTAGTGTATGATGTGCGAGTGTGTAGTGTTCAGATGACCTGACTGAGGTGAGAGCAGCAGGCAGCATCCATGCGTGGGCTGTTCCTGTGATCCAGCGTTGCCCCCTCTTTCTCTTTCAACACCAGCTGCACTCAGCTCTCACCTCAGTGAACTCCCAGCCGTCCCTGCTACGGTTGCGCAACAACTCCGCCCCTGCAACACGGAGCCTTTCATGTCCGGTTCTGCAGTGTTGGTGGTTGTCAGATTATATTGCCTGCGACATCACACTTAGTAAGGAGTTATTGTTAATAAGGCATTTGTCTGGACTGAAGTGAATGTACACACAGAGGTTGATATTCACCAGAGACTTTCTTATTCACAATTTTCAGTCATGAATAGGTTTTATTTAGTGCAGAATATTCATTATAGCAGTCTGTGTAAAATGCCAAAGGCAGATATAATTCAAAATTGTCCTTGAGATATATTATTGCTAATATTATTAACATTTCTTGCTTCAGGTGGCATCATTTTATGAATCAGATTTCTTTTATCTGATACACAGAGCAAGAGTGTTTAAAACTTTTAAATATGGAGTTTCTGAGGATGTATTACAGCTCGTTTGTCTGCACTATGCAAAGAGTAACCGGTTGTATTTTGTGTGTTGTTCCCTCTATCCTCCCACAGGACAACAGACAGTTGTTGAATGAGAGGATTAAGCTGGAGGGCATTATGACCAGAGTGGAAACGTATCTCAACGAGAACTTGCGGAAGCGTCTTGACCAAGTGGAGCAGGTACACTGTCCCTTTAAAGTCCCCGGAAACGTGTCATAGTACGGCCCTTCATACGGGATGATTTTTAAAGTGTGATGTCAGATTTATGTGTAACTGCACTCTAGTTTTGTTATTTTTTTTGTTATTCATCATGTAAATTATACAAACTTGCATAACGACGTTCAAGGTTTTTGTTTGCAGCTGTTAGATGATTCAGAATCTAATGTGCTGAAATTGCCTGCCGAGTCTTGGATTCAATGCTTTCATGCAGTCAAGTTAAAATAGAGGTGTTTGAATTTGAATGACTCTTTTTTTTTTATGTGGCCTGATTTGCGTTGACACAGGAGCTAAATGAGCTGCGAGAGACTGAGGGAGGCACCGTGCTCACAGCCACAACGTCTGAGCTGGACGGCATCAACAAACGTGTCAAGGAGACTTTGGCGCGATCAGAAGGTACCATTGTACTACAGACACAACCCCGGGATGGTGTGGGCAGAATGAGGTTTACAGAGGCTAGCTTGTGAACAGAAGGTTAAAAACACCCACACACTTTCCCTTCAGGACCCTTTTAACAAAATACTATTTTTAATAATTCATCCGGATCCCCCACGCACACACAAATTTACAAAAATGTTTTGAAAAAAGGCCAGAAAAATATATTAAAATGCAAACATAATGATTTTTGGAGCCTTTAATGTAATAATCATCATTGGTTGAGAGATGTATCCTTTCAAGCATATAACAAAGCAAAGTGTATCTCTAATGTCTGATATCAGTAATCTTAACTGATTTATTATCTGTTAAGCCCATAAATAGTGCTGTGGAATCTAAATTCGGCAACTGTAGACTGTCCTCAATGCGTTTTGCACCACCAGCAGATGGTGAGAATTGCTGTGATGTGATCGACTCACATTGTGGTTGATATTCTGTTCCAGAGACAGCCGGGCCGTCGCTATTATGCTCTAGCGTTGCTATGACTCAGATGAGGTGGATGGAAGGAAGTTGTCCTCAATAGATGTAATTTGCATGAATTCCTATTTAATCATTGTCACGTTTTAATTAAAGACATTTTAACAGCGTGATCTTACGCTGAAGTAGGCCTTATATGCAGTCTTTTGTTCTAAAGTTGGCTTGTGCTGCTTGACGACCGGATGGATAACAACGATTAAAGAACTCACTTACTATCAGAACTAAGATATAATTAAATAATCTCTAGAATCTGCACCCTACAGTGCATTAGGAGATGTTTCTGGTGGAGCAGTCCGTCTGCTGAGCCCCGGTAATCAGCATGAGTGCCTAGTTAATTTATTCCTTAATTACAAACCAGTTTGCCGCCTTCTCCACGGATCTGTCACCCCGCATCTCCATTTTTAATAAGCCTCTTCACCAGAACTTTGCTCTGTGCTCCATAACGGTGGTTAACGTTATGGTTAGGGCTGTATTGAAGTCATTTTTTACATTTGAAGTTTTTGAGTGAAGGGTAAGGGTTAGTGTTAGGGCAACAGAAGCAAAGCCAAACGTCATAAAATATGAATTAAAGCAGAATATTTTGTGATTTTTACAAAAGATAACTTATTTCAGACTGACGACAATCAAAGTAAGAAATATAGCCTCCATGTGTTAGTAGGTTGTTGAGTGCTTGCTGTTTTTTCTTTGTTGCATGTTTATGCACTCATTTGGAATGAAACCCATCACTTACCACCACCTCCAATCTCTTTCCCAGATCTTGATACTCTGTGTGACAAGACAGAGGCGGAGATCAAGGACCACATAAAGAGCATGGAGCGCTGGAAGAACATTGAGAAGGAGCAGAACGACGCCATCAACCACGACACCAAGGAGCTGGAGAAGATGACCAACAGGCAGGGCATGCTGCTCAAGAAGAAGGAAGAGTGCATGAAGAAGATCAGAGAGCTGGGCTCGCTGCCTCAGGAGGCCTTTGAGAAGTACCAGACCCTCACACTCAAACAGGTACACACACACACACACAGACACACACACACACACACACACACACACACACACACACACACACACACACACACACAGACACACACACACACACACACACACTGATAGTGCTTAATGAGGATGCATGATGATTTGTTGCTTTTAACCCTCTGAACCCCTAAACCTGCTGGCGGGATGAAAAAGCATGTTGTTTTTTAAACAATAGCCAAATCTACACTGTTAACATAACCAGAAGCTGTAAAGTCATTGTTGTCAGATTTTCATCTTTCCACGGTCTTTGAACACAACTTGTATGACGAAAGGTTCTGTCAGAAAAATCAACCAAAACTGAGCTTAAAATCGCCATATTATGTTATATATATATATAGAATCCAGTGTACTTTTTTTCTTCGTTTTTTATGATTGATGGCATTGTTATTATGTCAATTTGCACAAAAACCGACCCCAAAACTACTTAAGGTTCAGAGGGTTAAGTTTCATTAATATATTACAAGATATATTGTCTTTTAATTGACCTGATAGGTTGGGTTAAATGTTTGCAGTCTGTTTAAAACAATAGTAAAGTGCCCATATGAAAATTGCAACAGGATGTGCTTTCTGTAATTATTCCTCCTGTTTATACCGACCATTCAGAGAACCCTTGCTAATAGACTTTCAATGTAGGCAACGATATCCACAGTCCTTCTCCTGAGCAAAAACACATTCCAGAGTTTTATCTGAAGTTAATATGATGCTTCAACAGTCAACATGGATACATCAAGTGGATATCTAAAAGGGACTCACAAAAGGGTCTGTGTTTTATCTTGAGTAACTTGGTCATGATTTCTTTAAAGAAGCATTGCTGTTGAGTTTTTCAAATGTATGTTTTGGCGTTTTGAGCCCCGCAATTTAAGTACCATATTGTCCCATAATATTGGAGAGATGGCCAACATCTCTACAGTTGCTATCTCCAAAACTGGGTCGCACCAAAAACAATCTAGCTTGATAAATAGCAGTACAGGTAAATATTTTGATCACTAAAAAGTGAGCTACAGTAAAGCACTGGTTACTAAATAACACATTATTTGAGCAGTTGATAAAAAAAAATAAAAAAAACAACGCTGTAACTTTAAGGCCTTTGAGGCGCAATGAAAGAAAATTACGAGAGGACCAGACGTTTAGAAAGTCAGACGCTAACTGTTTGACTTCACAGTGACGCTAAAGACGTAACAACAGCAGCACTAACAATAACTATGAGGATCTACTGAAGGTCAGTTTTTCTGCCCATTCCAATCTTACCAGCTGAATAAAGCGCACGCACACACACACACACACACACACACACACACACACACACACACACACACACACACACACACACACACACACACACACAGATAGAGCCATCCCTCCTAAGGAATAAGACCCCGGGCCATCACATCCCTCCCACTCACCAGTGACTCAGACACTGGTTAGTGCTCTGTCTCTGATTTCCCTTTTTTTTTTCAACCAGCTGCCTCTGGGAGACTGTGAGTTGAGCGGACTTGGCTGCATCTTTCATAAGTGTCTGAGCGTGTGTGTCTGTGTGTGTCTGTGTGTGTTTGTGTGATTGTGATCTTCCCTCCTTGACAATGCTGAAAATAGCCACACACTTTCTCATAAACACTCCACATGGTTAACCGCTCTCCACAGGACACTGCTCAGGGGGCAAGATGGTGCCATTGATTGCAGAAGTGGGAGAGTGGGCCAAGTAATAATGGCACTTGCTCGTGTTCCCTCAGTCGTTAGTGATTCAGACGAGTGAATTTATAGTTTGAGAGTCTGCGGAGTGCATGACACTCTTGATCCAGACTAAGCTGCTTCTTAATCAGGTCATCTTCAGACATGAATAGAATCTAACGACATCCTTTTAAATACTTTAATGAATAATGGATCCGAAGTTATGTCCCTGTTGAAATAGACAAGTGGTATCAATGCACACTCTGATACCAGCAAGTTGTAACTAACTTTTATAGCTTTGCAGAACTTCACGATGACGATACTGGTGTTATGTTATGGCAGAGTTCTGCTTGCATATTTTGGTGGGAAACTAAAGTACCTGAAAACAATCAAAGGTCACTGCAGTTGTAAAAGCAAAAGATGCTAAATGAAGAAATTAATTATTATATCAGAAGTTTCCAAAATTTTAGAAGGTTATGTTTAATTAAAGTGTGCATGCATTTTTTTTTTTTTTTTTACAAACTAATGCCTCTAAATATGTTTATCTTAAAGCATTATATAGTTAATTATGACAAGTTCAGGTTTTTATTATGCATTTTAAAACCTTTACCAGGAAAAAAATAAAATGAATAAATGATTCAGGACAACCACTAAAGAAAACACAAAACAGTTTTACACGTATGGATAAGAATGGAATCGATACTTATTATTGTACCTGAAAGCCACATAACAGACAATACTCTGAGAACAAGCGCTTTTTGAGAAATATTATTAAAGATACCGACAGACTGCCAGCCTGATTTACCCAGAATTCAATAATGATTCGTTCTTCCCTCCCCCCCCCTCCAACAGTTGTTCAGAAAACTGGAGCAGTGCAACACAGAGCTGAAGAAGTACAGCCACGTCAACAAGAAAGCTCTGGACCAGTTTGTCAACTTCTCCGAGCAGAAGGAGAAGCTGATCAAGCGTCAGGAAGAGCTGGACCGCGGCTACAAATCCATCATGGAGCTCATGAACGTCCTGGAGCTGCGCAAGTACGAGGCCATCCAGCTCACCTTCAAACAGGTACGTGGCCCGTCAGAGTCCGTTCAAAGAGTCCAGATGGGTGCGTGCGTCCGTTGACATCACGTAGCTCGTGCAAAGGTCTGTTATACATGCGTCATCGCTTAATAAGACAGGCCTGGCTTTGCAGGACGGATGTAGCCTGTTGGTGCCTTATTGAATATTTCTATGACATGCATGCTTTTTAATGCCCTTTGCCTGTGGCCTAAATATGTGCTTTGTCATAAAGTATAAGAGTCAATGCTATATTATGAATGAAATATGGTCCCTAGAGTTAAACGGATCAATATCCCACCATTGTGAAAGAGAAATAGTGTCAGTCAGTTCTGCCATTCAGCATCTTCTAGTGATTTAACTGTTGGGGGGGAAAACATGCATAAACAAATCTTTGGTGATTGCAGACACTTTGAAAACGCTGTACTGTTTAGCAGTAATAAAGGCAGTTCTAGTATAATAGGTAAACTCTAAACAGGAAAATACTACTTTGTGTTGTACAAGCTCAGTCTTTCTTTAGATCAATGACTAAATCAATTTGAGGTAATTATTTGATTCCTGACAATCTGAGCTTTTCAAACACTTCCGGCAAGGAATCAGTATAGCAACATTTTATCAGTGTTAATGTACATTTTTGTGGACAATCTGATAAACTATTTCACTTTACATTTATTCTCCTAGTTGTACTTTTAGAAATGCTAAATATTGAGTTTCAGCATTGCATTAGATGCACATTTTCTACCGTGACTAATATGCACCTTGTTTCTTCCCGCCATGTTTTTTCTTTCCCTTCAGGTGTCGAAGAACTTCAGTGAGGTTTTCCAGAAGCTGGTGCCAGGTGGCAAAGCTACGCTGGTGATGAAGAAGGGCGATGCTGAAGGCAGCCAGTCTCAGGATGAGGGTGAGGGAGGTGCAGACAGCGAGAGGGGCTCCGGTTCACAGAGCAGCGTTCCTTCAGTGGACCAGTTCACTGGAGTCGGCATCAGGGTACGAGTCTTTTTAAGTTATTCCTTTTATCCCTTTGACTGAGAATGCTCTCCTTTTTTTACAACAGCTGAAGACTGTAATTTATTACGATAAGCAGTACAATGCTAGTGACATCATCATGCACCCCTAATATACACGGGTCTTTGTATGGATTGAGCATTGTCGACACCCCTAATGCCGTCATGCCATGAGTAATACCCGATTCTATTCACTCTAAATGTACGCGTATCATTATCAAAGCTGTCATAACCCTACAGAAGCATTCTGGTCTTCTGTTGGACCATCTGTCCCGAAGCAGAGAATATAATAATAATAATAAAGAAACCTTTAGGTAAAGATAAGAAATCTCTCTGCGTGTTTCTACCCTGGTTCTAATACTCAGACCTCCTTGTCGTGTGTAGGTGTCGTTCACGGGGAAGCAGGGTGAGATGAGGGAGATGCAGCAGCTCTCTGGAGGCCAGAAGTCTCTGGTGGCTCTGGCCCTGATCTTCGCCATCCAAAAGTGTGACCCGGCTCCTTTCTACCTGTTTGATGAGATCGATCAGGCCCTCGACGCCCAGCACAGGAAGGCTGTCTCAGGTAACGTGCTAGTGGAATAGAGTGAATCTAATCCATTAAATGAATGTTAATGAGTAGCAAGAAAATTAGAAACGTGTACAAAGGCTGTAAGGGTTCCTATATTGGTGCAGAACCGTCACTGTTCGCTGTATGCAGTTGCACACAGACTACGCGGTATGTTAATTGATGAAAGTAATGCGGACACAGATTTCACAAGCGTGAGTTCTGCCTCTGCCTGGAAACTCTGAGCTGTACCCGTAAGCCTCATGTGCTAAGGTTAGCACAACAAGCTGTTTAGCAAGCGAGTCAGTCACACAAAGGCGAGCGCTAATGAGAGAGACATTGTGTATAAGAGGAGGTCAGAGCACCGGCGTTGCCCCACTGTTGTTGGCGATGTGAATGGAAACACACCCAACATGCGAATGCACCAATTTGTATTATTTATTAAATTGTATGTTGTTGTTTTCTTCAGTTTCATACAAGAGAGAGATACTATTATGTTTTTAAAGCCTGTTGGGAAAGTGTCATACAGAAATGTTTGAAGTGTTTATTTTTTCTAGTAATGAAAATAGTTTACCGAAAGGCAGAGGATTTTTTCTCTTTGACACTTAACATTCAAAAAATGTTAAAAGTATTTTTTTTTTTTTGCTGGACCAAACCTTGAAATCGGGCTATAAATGGAACTGTGAAGTCTGTGTACTGTTACACCCCCTAATCTGCACAGTTTAATACAATTCATACCACTGGTATACTATAACAGTAAATACTATCTTCATGATTTTAGAATTATCAGTTGTTTTTTTTGTGTCAGACAAATGTTGATTTATAATTCCTGGCGGCAGTTTCTGGTGTTTTTATTGGATAAATAAAAACAATACAACAATGATCGTAACAATAAATCGTGGTTTTCAAGTCATAATCTCTTCTCTCCTTGTATTGCACGTCCATTTCAGACATGATCGTGGAGCTGGCAGGCCACGCCCAGTTCATCACCACCACCTTTAGGCCGGAGCTGCTCGAGTCGGCTGACAAGTTCTACGGGGTCAAATTCAGAAACAAGGTGAGTCTTCTGCTAAAGGGAGGATTTGCACAGTTGTCCACGGTGATCATTCAAGTCTTAATATGGTATGGATTGACTTCAACAGTGCCATGATATTTCTTAAAAATGGATTGTACTTTGAAAATGGCAGTCATTATTTTTTATCATTTTATAGTCATCAGTTATAAAAGCAGTTTAGGTGCAGTTTTGTCCAAAAACCTTTAAAGGACATATTGTTCCATTAGCTGAGATAATCTGTTTCTGAACATCAGATCGAACGTTCAGTTTCAGAGTTGTTTAATATTAAGGCTTTAGTCATAGCTGAGGAATCCAAAATGTATACACCATATTAAAAAAAGAGCCGGTTCTACTCATCATTTCCAGTAAATTATAGTTGAGCAGACAAACACTCACAGTACAAATATTTTAGTCCCAATGTCTCTTGTTACGGATTCTTCTTTCTGTCTAGTTTTCTGTTTACATTCTTCCCCTTTTTCTCTGAGCTGCCTTAGTGAAGAGAAAATATTTCCTCTTTGAGTTGTTATGGTTTCATAACATAAATGATCACTGCTTAGTCACAGGGGCTAAAATGGGGGCATTGATTGGTCATTAACTGTGTGTGTGTGTGTGTGTGTGTGTGTGTGTGTGTGTGTGTGTGTGTGTGTGTGTGTGTGTGTGTGTGTGTGTGTGTGTGTGTGTGTGTGTGTGTGTGTGTGTGTGTGTGTGTGTGTGTGTGTGTGTGTGTGTGTTTTCTCAGGTGAGTCACATTGATGTGATCACAGCGGAGCAGGCTAAAGACTTTGTGGAGGATGACACCACCCATGGTTAATAGTCCTCAGCTCTTCATCATCCTCCTCCTCCTCCTCCGCCTCTGAGGTGCACTGCGTAGCTTGAAACCTTCCACAACACGGCCCAAAGACAGAAATATCTCACTCAATCCACCAGCCTTTTTTTTTTTTTTTTTTTTTTTTGTCTTTCCGTCAAAGATAAATAGTGAAGCAAGTCTAACACTTCTCGAACGATACACTGTTTTGACAACCCCATAGCTCGAAATAACTCGTATTTGCTTTTTTACCTTTATATCATTCCAGACTGATAACGAAATATATGATTTTTGTTAAAAATATGTGAGCGGGAGACGTTGGTTTTGGCACATTTTCCTGCATTGACATGTCTCCGTGTCACCAAAGCTGGATCTGACGACTAAAGGAAGTGTAATTGTTTGACACTGAAAAAAAGAAATCCTGAAGTGAGCAAAACCTTTTGGGCTTCTGTATTACATTTTTCTGGCAAACTATAGTTTCAAGCTGAGTTTTGGTTATTTGTCATTTAAAATGGGAAGTGCCAGAGATGCTCTGGAAGGTAACAAAGCTTCAGGAATCAAATCATCTTGTGTACAGTTGAGAGTTTTGTTATGACTTAGATGAAGATTGTTAAAGCTCAGTGGAGATGGGAGGGTCTCAATCTGATCTGGGTTATTCTTTTTGTTGCCACTCTTGGTCTTTAGAGTCTTTATTCGTACTGAGGTTTCTGTAATGTATGCTCTTTATACTCATGAAACAATGCTAACTTGTATCGGTCATAACCAGCCACATGGTTTCAAATGTTTAAAGGTTGTGGTTACTTTTTATGGTTGTTACTGTATTGTGTTATTTCCTGTTTTTAGGTAATTTAAATATATGAAAGTTTTAATTCCATAACACCAGATATCCACAGTGGAAATCAACCCAGTTTCCTTAATCTTCACCAGTCCATGTATTAAAAGCAAAAGTGATTCAGAGATGTAGAAACAGATCTGTTTGGGTCCGGAAATTACTAAAGTAGTAGTTGTGCTTTTCTGGAATGTCAAGTTGTAATTGATCATTTCTTTATTTCCTTACTGGATATTCTGTTTGGGATTAAACTCCTCATATGTTGCACCTAGTTTTACACACTCTTTCTAAATGTTTGGGTTCATTTTTATGTAACAAGAAAACTTACAAAAATAATAAAATATTTGAAAACAAACACCGTCAGTGTTTCGCTCCACTAAATAAGACCACTAGGTGGTGCTGTGCCACTGATGCCTCACATCCTCACCTCACCAAAGAAGTTTTAAAAAAAGAGAAAAGGTTTCTAAGGTTTTAACTTTTGAGGAAATCTATGATGCATTCAAGATCATTTTACAGAATAATTCTCTGAAAATTAATCTAAAACCGTGTTGCTGAAAATTATTTTAAAAAATACATACATTGCAAATATGTTCTGTAATTATGCCATTTTATTTGTTTTTACAATCATTTAAAAAAAAAAATTCACATGTTAACCAAAAAGGGAATCAACATTTGCTCTTATACTTAAGATTGTGTTCTATTGTTTTTATAATTGATGTAGTTTTGGTATGTTTTTTTAAATTTTTAATCATGTCTTTTCCTGTATTTAATCCTTAACTTTCTATGTAGGGAAAGCGACGCACTCCATCTTTAGATTCAGCATTGAGGCGCATCAGACACGAGGTCAGTGACTGTCAGGCGTCAAGGTCATTGACACTCACTTTGTTTGTGATGTCACTGATCCTGTTGAATCACTGTGTTCCGGGGGAGGTCCCACATGTCACACATGCGTCGCTGTCGTTCTAGTGTAACTCGCTCTGGCGCCCCGTCTGAAAGGTGACCTCCTGAGATGGATCGTAGACCCCTGTTGTAACACCACAGACCTCCTGAACATCTCGGGCTCGGTGCGTTGGCCAGCGCTCGCATGGTGCCGAACGTCAAGTTATGTTGTTAGACGTCACCCAAAGCAGAAATACATTTCTGGCCTGCTGCTGGAGGGAGACGACTGGCATATTTTTTGCTTGATTCTCCCTGGACGACTGTATCTTGGTAACCGCTGCTTCACGTCACACTCTCTTGGCTGTACTGCTCTCCTGCAGCTTCCTCAGCAACATGTTCACACCTATGATGTGAGAAATAGAAATAACCACCCACATCTCACACCTCATTTTCTTTATTTACCCATTCTTCTGGTATATAAGGAACATTCATTTACATGTTTATATGGTACCTTTCCCTTACTGTTTGTCTTAATTTCACAATAGCAGTGATTCAGGATGAAGTTATCTGAATTTTGTTATTTTGACATCGTTCCCTTAGTACAATGCAATATCCTTTCCGGTTGATATTTCGGATGTTAAACATAGATTTCAAAGTGTTGGTGTTTTTTTTAATATGTGCTACTAGAATATCATGGATACACAGTATTTTGGAGTTTATGCCAGCGGTATTATAGAACAATT
Source organism: Anoplopoma fimbria (assembly GCF_027596085.1). Classification (NCBI taxonomy): domain Eukaryota; kingdom Metazoa; phylum Chordata; class Actinopteri; order Perciformes; family Anoplopomatidae; genus Anoplopoma; species Anoplopoma fimbria. The sequence goes on along the minus strand of NC_072457.1, from coordinate 25,624,235 downwards.
TAGTCGTTTGTATTGAGGAGAGTGAATGTGAATATCCATTTTGTAACTTGACACATTTTTATGTCATTGCATCAGCCAGCAAAAAAAATGAAAGAAACAACTAACATGTAAAAACAAGAATTCAAGAAGACATAATGATCTACATTATGTGTCATGAGTTCAGTTGTCCTTCACACTTTTACATGTTATGTTTTTATGTACCTCCCTCGTATAAAGTTATCATTCATATAATCTGCACTCAAAGTATATCTGCTAACATTAAATGTGAACCACGCTGACCTCAAAGTCAGTTGGTTAAAAGAACTGCCAGCACGTCAGTGAGGCTGGGGTGATATGGACACCTCCTCCCTCTGGACCTGGAGCTGCCAGCAGAGAGCAGATCTGTTGCTCTGCCAGATATTAACAACCCTGCACACAATCCGTCGCCAAGTCAGCTGACGGATGAAAGATCAGCCATATTCTAGTAACTCATCTCCTACAAGTTTTAATTCCCTTTCATCTATCTGTCTTCTCTCATATGTGTAAAATGTGAATCCAAAAGGTGCTGTCGTATCTTTCATGCGACAGTGCTGTTGAAGTGATGAGGAAGGATGCTCCGCGGACACTGTTCTTGCTGGTATAATGAAGTTTATTACAAACAAGCAACACATGTCATGACGGACGTCTAGAGCGCCCGGAGGTCTCGAGTCGAATGTGAGAATCCTAAACTTTTGTGCTCCCACCCCACCTTATATGGGGTACATGTTATTTACATTTGGGCTGAAGTCCAGATCATGTATGGGGCCCTGGTGTCCTGCACATCTACTTCTTATCTAAAACAAAGAGACATGGGGCCTTCACTGTATTGTGTAAGACCTGAAAATATACCACAGTGCAAAAGAGCTCATCTTTTTTTTCATTTTTTCCCGTTTGTTGGTTTTGTTGGTAAATGGTAAATGGACTGTACTTGTATAGCGCTTTTCTAGTCTTCCGACCACTCAAAGCGCTTTTACATTACTAATCATTCACCCTTTCAAACCCATTCATACACCGATGGCACAGCCTTCGGGAGCAACTCAGGGTTAAGTGTCTTGCCCAAGGACACATCAACATGGACTGCCGGAGCCAGGGATCGAACCGCCGATCCTCTGATTGGAGGACGACCCTGCTCTCCACTGAGCCAGAGCCGCCGTTATCTTAATAGACAAGAAAGTTTTTTTGCACCATTTGTGGGGGACAGTTCATCCCATAAAATTAAGTTCTGCCCAGACATGCAGAATACAGTGGTGGAGGGGTGACGTGTATTTGTAGGCCAACTCCGGAAGTTAGCATCACAGTGGTTTCCCACTGCCAGAAGCCAACTGGATTTTTCAATGGGGTGTTGGATTATTGCAACAAATAAGCTCTGTGGCAAACACACGTTTATGATAGTTATACGTTTAGTTCAGCAACATAATCTTCACAAATTAAGCAACCGCCTTTTTTAAGACACGTAAAGCTTACAAATTCAGAGAGGGCTATCTACTGACATATTTTATATATCGTAGAAAAAAACATTGAAATATCTTAATAACCAAGCATTTCAGGCATCTAAACGAAAGCCATTAAAAAAAACAACTGACTTAAGTAAGAAAAGTGAAAAAATGATAATTTGTTGCCGTGTTTTAGGACTCATTCCAGCACTGCTGTATACCAGGACCTGAATCCGAAACAGCTAAATGGAATCCAGCCGGGATTAGTGTTAATATTTACACCTGTGCTTTTCCTACTGGGACACGTCAAAATATCTTCTGGCCCTTTGAAGCTTATTTAGAGACAAATCGATTGTGTTACATTTAAGCTACTTACCTTCTTAGCTTTGGCTAGTAAAATAGGTAGTTAGTCAAACTAGCTAAACCATCTTTGTGAACTAACATTACCTGGCTATCCGTATGAATTCCAACATAATGCTGTAGGTTTGCTATTCACATTAAATTAAAGTGTGTTGGGCCCATCGTAGCTATATTTGTAAGTTCCTCTGTAGTAACTATTTAAATGTGGATAATTGTTACTATATAGGCTTAAATATAAGTTGATAACCTTTTTACACATCTGTCCTTTTGCTAATCACATATCCAGTTAAGCTAAATTACACCAAAACATATACTGTACATGCCGTTCTTCAACCATCGCATGAAATCTGTTAATGTAAATGGGTTTGTAAGTTTTGCTTTTTAACGATGACACCTCTTCTCGCCCATATAATATTTCCTCCGCTGCGTAATGTACCCCTCCCACCTTGGCACCCCTTCTTCCCTCCATACTCGGACAATAAACACCATGTCTTTTCAAACATCCACTCGCCCTTCTGCCCTCTGGTATCAGAAGGAGGAGCACAGTACATGAACAGTTAATACTTGCTCCAGTAATCAAGCTCCTTATCATAAAAAACAGGCATAAAACTGTCGTGTTTTTTACGGTCAACAACTTAATTTGTTGTCTAACAGGTGCCTATTAACTGCTGTGGAGGGAGGAGGAGGAGGAGGAGGAGGGAGGAGGGTGCCCTGTGAACAGACTCTGGCTCTGTCCTTGCACTTCATGGTGGTCCATCTGCTGTGCAGGCCCGACCGCCTGACTGACTGTCTCTTCTTTTACTGCTCCAAAGTCATCTCCATGGCCGTCTGTTTTATCTGCCTGTCAGATGATCAGTGTGTCTGTCATCCGTCTGCTTGTCTCACCGCCTATCACAGACATGTGACTCTGGTCAAACATGTTACTGTCCCAAATGTCTGAGCTGGAGGCCCAAAGTGGTGGTGACTGATGGGTTAAAGGCTGTGAAGCAAAGGATCACTGAGGAGAGTGGTGGTTAAATGGGTATTTTTAAAAACATAATCTCATTCATAAAGTTCTACCTCAATAAGGAGTCTTTCTGACTGGTTGAATTGTATTGGCTTGCAGTGGTGGTATGTGTATATATGTTCAGCAGGTGGAGGTGACATAATAGACCCCTCAGCAAATAACAATACTCTGCAATGTAAGTGTCCCAGTTTTTGGTGTTTCCGTGAACACAGCATCACTCTTCCGTTGCCTGAACTTCTAGAATCTTCTGTTAGGATCCGTTATGACGCATCTCTAGGCAACAAACTGAACTCCACAGTTATCATGCGGGAGAAATTGCCAAATATCCCCACTTTGTTGTAATTTCCTACTTTTTAACTTTTTATTTCTATTAGTTATGAAGAATGAAAGCTTTCATAGGCTGTGTGTGCAGCAGGTTGTGTGCTGCATATTTCCTCATCACTACCCCTTAAAGGTGCGAGATTGGGAGCGTTTTGATTGCCTCTAAATGGCTCTCAACATGTCGACAGACAGTTTTCCTTTAACTTTAAATTGTGTATTTATCATCACAATCAAAGGTGTGAATAGATTTATTGCAAATTCTACAAAAGAAAATGTGAATGAATGCGCTTTCTCACATATTGCTCTTATTGATACACAAACCGTTCGAACCTCAGCCAAGCGTAATATTATTTTGCTGTATTTCAAGATTTTTTTAAAAATTATTTTTGGATGACTAGTAAGTATTGAAGTGGCAGCCATGACCAAGTGGAATTCTTTAAATGCTAATGAAAAGCCCTTTAATGCCTCCTTTGTTATGTAATTTAGCATATAGTAGACTGGACCATCCTTTACAAAAGAAAAGGAGATAATGTTCCACAATTCACTACAGCAGCAACATTTAAAGCGATGGCGTACCCACATCAATAAACTCTGCCCTAGTGATGGAGCCTAGTGCGAGTGCAGTTGGATTCTTTAGCACTTAGGTTTTATTTTCCTAAATCCCGTTCAAGAATATGCTTGCTAGTTATACACAATAGCCATTTAGGCCTGTGACTGTTGGGGTAAAGTATTTGGATAGACTTTTGACCCTCCAAGATTATTAGATTTCTCACAATGTGTTCAAAATAAGCATGAAGCTTATAATGAACATGCATGTAATTCAAAAGGATAGAAGAAATGCAGAGTAGGATTAAAATAAAAGAACAATACTATTGTTGACTCCAGGGGTCCTCTCAGGGTAATGTTTATTTAGCTGACAGCAATCTGCCTGGCAGAGGGACGGACATTAACCCCTGCTGGTCTGCCGTTGAGCTGCTGGAGCCCTGCAGGAGGCCCTGGCTCAGACTGTGTGGAACCAAAGGTCACCAGCCGATCTGGCCCCTGATTTTAAAACATGGCCCAAGCTGCTGGCCTGAGGCAAAGTGTGATACACTCAAGATAGATCAGTGTTGTTTTGATAAATTATTATGTCATCTACATGGGGTTTAACGTTCTCTAATTGAACCTGAATTGCTTGGAAATTTACTTTGACAAAAAAAACAACTGAAAATCTTTAGGCTATATTTACTCATTTCTATAATTTTTCATACACATGGCATACAACATACCACATTGTTGTTGTGTTTTTGCACTTGAAATGAAAAAAAGGCTGATCGTCGCAAGACTTTTGATAAACTAGGAATATGTTGATTAATTAGATAAACTAATATTCAAAAATATAACTTCTAAAGGCTCAAATATCACTGTAAGTGATTTCAAAATGCCTGGTAATAATACCTGTGTGGTTTATAAGTAAACAATTACTACTAGTGTCATTACGACAGAGGTTTTTTTTTCATTACTAGTTGAGTGCATTTTAAAATCAGAATTTCTACTTTCCTTTGCGTATAAGTAGATTTTTGAGGTGAATTTTACTCAGTAAACTTGAAAGGTGAAAATGACAGATAACTTATAGTCACATTGCTTTAATTTGATGATCTAAGTTTGCTGTAAATGTCTTTTCTATGACTCTATTATCTTAAATCAGTGAGGTAGTTCAGAGGCTGTATGTAGAAATGCCTACAGTCAGGATTCCACTTACTGGAAGCAACTGAATTTAAGTCAAGTAATAGTACTTCTACTTCAGTATACTGGTATGATACTCTTTTCATCCCTGACAGGAACTTCACCTGAGTAAGCTGTCTCTACTTGCTTTTGCCCATCAAAGGACAATTAAGGTAATTGTAAGGTAAGTGTGAAGTTGTAAATTCAAACTTTAATTTGTATTTACACGTAAAAGTTAGACGACTACTTTTTTTTACAAGTATCTGTTCAATCTGCTTTACAAGACTTGCCACTTAGTTAAGTCTATGAAATGTGAACGTGTTAACGGACTCCTTCCTAATCTCAGCTGTTTAAAGCTTCTCAGGTCTGGGACTAAATCCATTCTCATGAAAGTCGATGCAGGTTCCACTGTTGGTGTTAGGGTGGTTTAGGTCTATAAAACGTTAACTGTTTATAAACTTCTATTTTTGGCGGTTTGAACCTGGCTTTTTACCCTCTCTGCGCTCTGTAGAGCAAGTCACACACTTGGACGATAGCAACTCTGCATGCTGTGGCACGGCTTTGAGTCACTGTGTAATTTTAGTTCAACAATAAAAAAAATGCAACTGTTGTCAAAGGAATTTACAGGCTGCTGTCAGTGATTGCTGGAGCCTCATTCCTTTTTAAGCCGGTTTTATGAGGTCATATGTTCTGTGGATCCTCGGCCAAATGCTGATAGCTGGTCATAACGTCTCTGAAGTCTGGGCTTACCACATGGAGGCCAGTGTCTATGCTTCCATTGACGAACAAAGAACAAAGATGAACAGTTTTGACTGTGGGTTTGTGTCTTTGTCTTCCTGGTTGTATGCCCGTGCTTGGGTTGCACAGATCTGTAAATTGATCAATTTTCCTCTCTTGATAAAAGTGAAGCTTTGTTTCAAGTCAAGAAGCTTCATGACATAAAAAGCTGCAATGAAATCTGCAAGCCCTTTCATGAGATAGCAAGAACCCTAAGAATTTTCTTGGCATGGCATTCAGAGTGAATTTAAGTTTTCTGCGATTGTTTAAATAAGATAAGATAAGATAGACTTCATTGTCCTGCAGGGAAATTTATCTTGAAATTCTTTGTCAGAGGCTTTTGCAACCAGCAAAGTAAACGCTTCTGAATTCTTTTGAATCCGATGAAATCTTTCTTCTGTTTGACAAAAAAATCTATTATTTAAAAAGACGAGTGCAGTGGCCGGTCATAACGTACCCTTTCAGAACGGACTGAATACATGGTCTGTAGTGATGCTGCTTGCAGCTTTCTAGAGAACCACCCACAAAAAAAAACAGCTTCATACTCAACGCTGCGCTTTCTTGGGTCTTGAGCAATACACCTGCCATGACATAAATATGTCATAAACCAAAGTCACAGCTACTCCCGGTCAGACTCACCGGCGATATTCACTCCGGATCACAGGAAAAAACCACCAGGGGCTGACTTTACTCTTACCCTGAACTAAAAGGGCGAAAAATATTATCTTACTCTTCTGTAACTCAACTTATGTTATTTTTCTTTTTCATTGTTCCCTGAAATACCTTACAAAAGGCCCCAAAGGCACTTAAAAAGTATGGAACTTAACTGTATACTTCTACTTCAAAGGAAAACATTGTAGTACTACATCTAAAAACTCACCTCTTCAAGAAGTACTACCCTGAGCCTTCCACTTAGCACTTATTGTATTCGTATTAGTTTGTTGCACTTATTGTATTCGTAGTTTGTTGCACTTATTGTTTCTATTAGTTTGTTTCTGTACTTTTGCTCTGGTTTATGCTTTAGATGCTTGTTTAAGAAAGGAGATGCACTTATGACTTCTGGTGACTAGTAGTTCTCTTGAATACCTATGTTGAATACACTTATTGTAAGTCGCTTTGGATAAAAGCGTCTGCTAAATGACTGTAATGTAATGTAATGTAATGTATCTACCTGAACTGTACTACAGTAATCAGCCGCAGTCTGCCCGTACCAGACATGCCTTACCTGCCGAGTGTAAAGTAAATTTGAATCAGCGGTTCTCGAGATGAGACAGACGGACACACACACATAGACAGAGATTCTTTGCTTTTTTAGTTAGATATATGTTAAAGTGGTTTAACCCAAAACCAGATAAACACTATAGTATGTGTGTGTACGTTGTTGGTGATAGCTGGTGCGCCTGTAAAAGAGGCCTGCTGAAATAGACACCTTCTCATGCAATGACCATAAGCACTTATGACCTTCAGTGGGTGTGTATGTGTGTGTATGTAAGTGTGTCGCATGTGTTTGGTGAATGAATTTGTTTGCTTTGGTTTGTCACATACGATAGCCTGCTCAGTTCTCAACATAGAGGTCTCAGTCTAATGAGGCTAAAGGTAGAATATTAGAATGGCTTTAATTAACAGACTAAGCCCGCTTAATGGCTTCACACATGTCAGCTTAAACCCGGTGCAGAATAAATATTCCCCTCTTCATGGGAATGCTCAGCTCCACAGCGGCATTCTCAGCTGCACCGGGAGCGTTTTCTGGAAAAACGATCGCCTGGAAAAGGGGGTTGTTCTTACTTAGCACGGTCTCACTTTGGCATTCGGCCAAGGGTATGAATTGTTATGGTTGTCTTTGTTTCACTGAATTATTGTCTCACAATATAATGGAGATACTGATACAGAGAAGTTGTGGTGCCATTACATTTTTCTTCCGACAAGATTAGAACACGGGATAAACCATTTCCCTGTTCCCCTTATCGCCGTAAAACCAGAGACTCTCTAATTACCTCTTAATTTACTGATGATGACTGCATGCATGGTTACATATATATGGGCGGCTGTGGCTCAGTGGAGAGCAGGGTCGTCCCCCAATCAGAGGATCGGCGGTTCGATCCCTGGCTCCGGCAGTCCATGTCGATGTGTCCTTGGGCAAGACACTTAACCCCAAATTGCTCCCGCAGGCTGTTCCTGCGGTGTATGAATGTTAGTTAGGGTCCTGATGGTCAGGTGGCACCTTGCATGGTAGCTCCTGTCATCAGTGTATGAATGGGTGTGATTGGGTGAATGATTAGTAATGTAAAAGTGCTTTGAGTGGTCGGAAGACTAGAAAAGCGCTATACAAGTACAGTCCATTTTCCATTTACCATATACTACTGCTTTCAGATCCACACATACTAACTTGAGGACTCACAGTAAGCTTAAGCACAGACACACACACCCATATTCAAATACAAAATATCCTGTAGTACTGACAGAAATCTTCTCAAAATGAGATTTCTTCAAAAGACTAATTCCCACAACATTTAGAGTTCATGATTCTAAAAGTCTTAAACTTTTTCATCTATATATGCACCAATAAGTGAAAAACTGACACACATTAACAGACAAATAGATATATGTTGATGTATGATGAACAAAGTACAAGGGTAGTAACTTCAGTTAAATGCTTTTGTAGCTGAGGTTTGTGTCTGTAACACCTGGCGTCTCTGAGTGGTGAGAAGTTGTGACACAGACTTCCACACTTTGTCATTTGGTTAGTTCTCTGCAAAGCCTCTCGCTCTCAATCATCAAAAAAAATGACTTTTCATCACTCGGCTTTTCAACCGCAGCTGGCTACGACAACACCCAATATGATGGATCACTTCTCAGCATGTTCTCAGTTCACACAGATGCGCTAATGTTAGATGGCGAGGTGGGAAATGTGGTTTGACGGCAAACTTTTCGTGCAGTGATAACGCTTTAATGATCTTCAGATTGACTACAAATACCATTGTGGTTAAAGCCAGACAGCATTGTTAACATAGACGGCACACAAACGGGCACACACTCACACAGACTCGCTCAGGCCGCATGATTGTGAATTCTTTCACATCGATGTTAAAGGTGGGATTAGTGGAGCAATATCTTATGTGCATGTAAGTGTTCGAGGATGGTGATGTAGGGGAAGGGAACTGGGAAACAGTATGTACAAGAAACATCCTTTCAGAACATTTGTGGAGGTAACTATTGTTTTTTGGATGTGGAGTTTGATGGTTTTGAAAGATTGCAGGAGACTCACTGGACTAACAGCTTTATTTGAATGCTCCACATTGAGTAATTCATGTATATATTTGATGTATATAATCCATCCATCCTTTTTTATTTACCATCTTATTTGGTAACCTTTAAAAGGTGTCGCAATGTTTTGTAAATCCTTAGTCAAACAATCCTTTTTAAGCAAATATCTTGTTTTAAATTATTATTTTTCTACCAGCTTAATTGTAAATCACTACTGTTACCACCAGTCTCCACATTGAGTAATTCAGACTTGCACCATTATAGAAGCTACTTCAGGCTACAGTGGTATCTGCTTTCGCACAGGGCCAAAAATAAGCGGGGGGATTGTTGTGTGGAGTTGTCACATGGATAAATGCACATGCTTGCAAATGCACAATGCATAGCGAGTATTTCTTCGTGGTTGTCAGCAAGAAATCTGTCAGATATGTTTGGACTTTTGTCATTCATTGTTGAAGCGGACAATGTGAAGATGGAGAAAAGCATTCTCCCTCGGTTGATTAGGGAAGTGCCCTCTGTTTTATTATGATTCATGATTCATGATTTATAATTCAGGTCCTTGCGCACCACTGTGAGAGAAGCAGCATGTCGGCTGAGATTTAGGCTGATCAACAATATCCCTCTAAAGACAGCAACTCTAAATAAATGAACACACATTTTAGAAAGACCAAACACTTCAGACAGAATGCAAAGCAAATCTTTTTTCTTGCGTTCTTCGCTCGGAATTTGACTGCTGGACTGTTCGTGTGGTGGGATTTTATTTGCCCCCAATAGCCACTAGCTGTAGCAACATACGCACCAACTATTTGTTAGGTGGAGTCTGTGCAACAGCTCAGACTCCGACTGACCTCAGAAATTCCAGTACTTATCTTTTATTTCCTTTTTTTCCCCCTTTGTATTTAATAAATCATAATGTCTGATCACAAAATGTGAATGCTTGAGTTATGAAAATGATGGTCACTTTAGGGTTCGTAATTGAACATTATGTAAAAATCTGTTCATTGATTTTACACAACTTTTTTAGGTTAAAACAAAGAAGACAAATGTCTTTGTGTTGATAATGTAACTATCCTTGCTTTTATTTATATTTTTAATTTATCATTTTACCTGGTAACCTTTTAAAAGGTATCACAATTAATTGTAAATCCTAAATCCAACAATCTTTTTTTATGCTTGGGGACAGAGTTCCAGTTTCTAGAAATACCAACGCAGACTCTCAGACTGATCTTTTGTGCTCAGTCATAATATTTATCCCTTCGCCAAATTACTATTTCCAATCCAACAAAATGAAATGAATAATTAAATAATCCACCCTGGCAACACCAAGCTAGTCCCTGTCGCTTGCTTTTGAGGTGTGGTATATCCTTCAAGAACTGCTGATGTGCTCTCACTCAGTACTATTCTTCCCCAGTGGTAATTTATTACCAAACACGCCCAACCCTTTGGCTCACAGATGCGAAACCTCAGCCTGTATGACCATTACAAAATGTGAATAATCTGACACGCTGTTCCAGGGGCTGGAGACCAGAGCCCTCTGATGATTCAGCAGCTAAATTGATCCCAACACCTACTGAGTGACTGATTGCATTCCCAGAACCCCAGTGCATCCCTTCACTGGCCAGACTATGTGAGGGTTGCGTGTGTCGGTGGGTGTGTGTTTATGTGTAGAGGTGATAATCAGTTGTGGCAGGAGGGACTTTCTTGTCCCTGTTGTTGTGCCGCGTGGAGCTGTCCCCGGCAGGGACTCCCAGTTGGTCTTTTTACACTTACCCCCCTTCTGCCGTCCCCTGAGCCCACCTCTCCTGTTATTCCCTCTTAAACTTCACTCAGTCAACCTCCTGTTTCCCTTTTGAAGGGTCTGATCTGTTTTCCCCATGGTTTGACACTTATGAGCAGAGGGGAAGTGAAGGAACGTCTTGGAAGTGTACATTGTGAGGTTTTTTAGGGAAAGAGAGAGCTGGAGAGAGGAGGCTATAGGGCGCTTTGCTGCCTTTGCTGCTGTCGATCAGGAGTAGCTGAGTGGAAGAGCCCCTGCTGAAGTGCTTTTTCCTTCCTACTGACCTTTCTGTCATCTGTCCATACAGTAAGGCTAGAGAAAATCAGAGCGTGCTAGAGAGGGTTGACTCATCAGGATTGCTGTCTTGGGACTGTGGTAGATTTTTTTTGAGAGGGGTGTTTGGGGGAAGTTATTGGCGTTAAGGCTGCAGGTGGTGCTAGGGAGTTTTTTTAGCCATGCAGCAAGCTTGGGATCGGACGAGTGGCACTGAGAGTGTCAAAAGAGGCCATACAAAAATGCTGGGAAAAGGACAAAGTGGCGGATACCCAACAACGACAACGAATGAACTCCTGCAGAGGTAAGACAAAGTTATGTCCGCCACAAAATCAGAAAGGTGTTTACAGTACAAGCACGTGACTGCTGCTCACATGGCTGTATGCAAAATGAATTTGTTCCAGTGGGACTTGGGTGATGCCGTTCATAATTACACTGTAACTTCCAAGAGTAGCTGTTGTGGTGGGAAGTAATTCCAGAAGATGAATTGTGCTGGAATGTCCGCTCGCAGGAAATCTCCCTCAGTGTGTCTGGTCTGAATTATATTTCAATAAAACTATTATCTGTAGAACGTCTCAAAACTCAGTATTTGGATATTCCTACATGCAGATGTTTGTGTACAAGTAAAGACTGAGTACTCTTCCATAAAAGTGCAAGACAATTATTGCAGTAATATGTATAATACACTAATATTCATATACATCCTTGCAACTAACATGTGTCGTACAATTCGTTCATTTTATTCCTCTTATTAAGAACCTAAAATTTGTGACTTGCTTTTATGTCAACCCGTTAAATGTTAACTGGCTTTAAATTCTTTGTAAAACAACTTCATCTGCCACTGAATCAAATCGTATAAAATAAAATATAATATACATTTGAAATATAATTACTATGACTATTTTCATGTTACAAGCATATGTTTTTTTTACTCTTATCACATAAGGATTTAAAAAGGTTTGATATTTGTATATTTAAGTCTATTAACTGAACTGTTATCTATCTTAAAATCGGCATCCTTACCCGCAGGGGAAAACACTGGATTTTCTTAAAATAGTGATGTAAATAATTGAATATATATAGCATAGTTAAACTCAGGCCACCTTTTTAGAAGTGAAAACGGTTATCATACAAATCTGTTTCTGTTAGATAAATAGAAATGATTAGATCAAATATGTTTTTAACAATGTATTGCATACATAGAACCACCAAATCCATTTGAACATACCATACCTTTTTGTAAAACAGTTCAAATTTGGCTACCTTTCTTGAAACGTTGTTAATTTGAAATTGGGAAGTTTCTATGTAATGTCTCTAAAACAAAAGTGCATCTGGTGAAGTCATTTAAATCATGCCGCCTGTCTGTCTGCTCTGCTGTAACCTGCTTCTGTGCACTGGGTGAGGTTATAAGACAGTTCACACATCTCACAGCTAAACAGCAATCCAACAAAAACATTTATTTGCATCATTGTGTTTTAAGTGTGGACTGAATGGTTCTTTCTCTTCTTTATGAATAAGTATTGATATCTACATTAGCAAACGGTGATTGGAACAAGCACGTTATTTGCCTTAAATATTGAATATCAGATTTAAGTCCGTTTAGGACTACACTGTCTTAAATCTGTTATTCAGTCAGCCTCACTGTGTTGTATATTGTAAACTGGATGCTCCTTCATCTCCTGGAAGCCGACTCTATTGGTCAAACATTTGTCAAAGACCCAGGAGAAATAATGAATAAGATCAAATATTGCGTGCGTATATTCTGTTACTGTGTTTTTGTGGCAACAGTTAATTAGTTTACTTGCTAAGCCACAAAGTAAAAGGGTTCAGCTGTCCGTACATGGATTTTCAGTCTGCTGCTTATTTTAGATTGTCAACTAATTAGGGATGTACTGCCACACCTGATATCCAGAAGAGTTTTTTAAGATTTTATGTTAGCCAATCAGATTTCCGCTGAGAAATATTTTAGTTTGAAGGTCTTTAAATACACAACTGCTCAAAGCGGTATGCATACATACACCAGGTTACATGTTTATAATTGCAGATCGAAAAATTTAAAAAAGAATAGATCATGAATGCAGCTTAATTATTTTTTTATATTAATTATAATTATAAATTATCCTACTGTAATAATATAATAGGCCTAAACCTGTTTTTTTTCCACTTTCTAATATACTGAAGTTTATTTATATAGCCCAATATTTTTAGGCCCATGTAACAGTAACAATGGTACCTGGCCCAGCCCAAGGTTTCTAAGCAAAAATCACTTCAAAGAATAATGAATTTTGAAATAATAGTTTTATATTTTTAGGGAGAAACAGTGGTCTAGACTACTCAATGAGATATTCCCAACCTTGGACATTCAAGAGTGCTATAGGTGCTGTTTGTAGAAAAAGGCAATTACAAAAGAACTAACAAAAAAACCAACAGAACACAATTAACATAATAGTGTAGTGAGTCAAACAGCAGGATCATAGTAGGTCAAATTCAGATATAACAAAACTAATATAATAAATCTAATCTGCCGAGAGAGAGTAGTTGCATCGAACATAAGAAAGTCCAGTAGCAGTCCGCTTTCTTTTTTCAACACTCTCACTCTTACAGTTTTATTTTGTCCCTTTTTAAGTGAGTAACAAGAACCTTGTTGTGAGTTTTGATGTAATTGGTTGCCATCTAAGCACCTGTCCGGGTCTTTGCAGTGAGAACGATACAGGTTAAAGTTTTGCTCTTAAATTATTTAAAACCTGTCCTTTGTTGGTCATTCTCTGAAAAGGCCATCAAGTATTACATCCAAGGTGTCAGTTGCAGTCATTTCTGTACATATATAACAGATATACATTAATATAATAATTCATAAAATTCATTGTACTATGCAGAATATTAGGAAAATCACGTTATAGGATGTCTCCTAAGAAATACAAGGTAGTCACTTTTAGGCACAACTCCTCATATAGTCCTAACCTGTTGAACAAATTTTGATCAAAAAAAAAATATATATATATATTTATTTTATTCATTATTTTAATATATATATATTATATATATATATATATATATATATATATATATATATATATATATATATATATTGGCCATTGCTTTAGTATGTCCGTTTACACTTTGACGATTTTCTGTCACTGCTGAGAACATGAACAACTGTCTACACTTGAAAAATATCATTGAAAGTCATAAAAATTAAAAAAGACAAAAGCAAAAAAGAATTTAACCCCCTGGCCTTATACTGAAGCTCTGTATTTTGGACCCGGGCAAGCAAGATCTTGAAACTAGTCAGAGAACAATGATATGATGAATAACGACGGGAATGAAAGAAATGGCTTTGTAGAGTTGTAGTTTTTCTTTTGTTTTGGGGATGAATACGCTAATGGATTGTACTAGATTTGTAGTCAAAGAGATTAGTTAAGCAGGGTTAACATGTATTGTCTCATTAATTTCACATGAGCGATCATCCCTTCCCTCTTTTTCCTATTTCACTTTCCTCATCTTACCGCTCTTTCCCACCTGTTGGCTCTATATCACTCTGGCAGCATGTCACAGAAGGGAAAGTTGTCTAAGCAGATTTTACCTTGTACCACAGTCGCTGCAGATCTTCATCAGCACACCGACGTGTGAAAATGTCACAGGAAAGGTAAATCCCACTGAGTGGTGCTTTTCTGTCTTTTATTCAGCTTTATTGAGGTTTCACGCCTTGTGTTTATGGGGTTGAGTTTTATTTTTCTTCTTGAACTGTGGAGTTTACAAAACAGCAGCTACATTAAATGAAATAACCTAAAGGCACCAAACTTTGTTTAATTGCCTTTCTGACACTCAGGATTGTAAAAGGGAACCTTTTGCTGTATAGCACTATAAAATACATCCTTTAGTTGCCTTTTTGTTTTGTGGCTAATGTAAACACTGCAAATTATTTAATGTCACTTCTGTCACCAATGCCAATTACAACAGCATTTGAACAGATAAGTAATGATTGAGTATGGCCTTATATGAAAATATATATTTTTTTCAAATTCTTCATCCCGCCCCCTGGATTTATTTATTTTGCCAAGTTAATATATTTAACCATGCTGACTGAAAGCGAATATTGTGGTGGCATTGTCATTGATTTCATGGAAACAAGCTATTCATTGTGTGCAGTTATTCTATATATTCTTAAGCTAATAATATTTGTTAGTTGAATCTTGCACGTTTTAGGTTTGTTATCATGAAAGAGGATTTCCTGCTGCTTAGAGCAGGACTGTGTGTGTGTGTTTCTTTCTATAACTGATCTATGATCTTTCCATCTGCCTATCTATCTTTGTCTGTCTCACAGGGTATGGGGTTAAATATAAAAAATAATATTAGGACAAATATTGATAGCTAACTTAACCTGGCTGGAGATGTGAGAGTTAAAGTTCTAATCCACCGAAGGTCATTAACAAGAGCTAATCTTATGGGCTTTCCAGCGCCCCATTAGGCTCTGCCCAAATGCTTGTCTGGATGTGGCCATTGATTAGGAAGCCGGCTTTACAGCTCGGTGACACTGTGGGTCTTCTTTCTGAAATCCGTGGAATTTGTTTGAACAAGGCTGAGCAAAAGCAACGCAGTCGGTATTTGGTTCTGTTGTTTCAGAGAAGGACACAGAAGATTTGTTTAATCCTGCACCTCAACAGTGGTTGATAGTTGACCCATAAAGGCTAGTCAGTTGTTCAAAATGTAAAGCAATGGACAATCAATTTGTCTATTGCCTCCTACACAATGTTTTTAAAATTAGGAGGATGTTTGTGAAATAAACATAACATCCTCACAGAGACTAGATGGTGTCTCCTCATCAGCAACAATTCTTTTCAGAACATTTAGCTTCAGACTGCGTAGATTAGTTACGCCCTGGTTTTACTTGTAGGTGAAAATAGTTTTTTCTCCTTTTGCTTAAAGGAATATTATTCATTGTGTCACCTCCTGTAGTCGGACTACCATCAGCCTCCCCCACCACCACCTTAAGCATGTGTTCATTGCTGTGTTGACACGTGGCAGCAACTGTGGCTAATCTTGATGTTAAATGGCTGACAGTTGCATGGCACCAGGCTGGGGCCTCTGAGGCCTCATAGTTACCAGGGCCATGTTGGCATTTTCTTTTGTGGTGACACAAGTCAAGTATAGGGGAATCCTGTTATTGCATCAGTAAATCAGCATTAGATTGTTGTGTTAAAAAACACTCCTGAAATCAACCTAAATCACAACGTTGAACCGTGAGAAGAAGACTGTACCATTCCCTTCAACTTAGACAAAGTGAACTGATCTTATTTGTTCAAATCGTACCATTCCATGATTCCAAACTGTTAAACGCATAGATTTAAACCATTTTTCGTTCCAGTCTGTAAATGATCTCACATTATACCCAGGATTTGTGGAGACACCGCTCCAATGGTGAGAGAAAATATAAGAGAAGGTTGATTTCTTAAATATATATCTTGGCTATCGAGCTGTAAAGGTGCTGTCACTCTTTTGTGTAGATTGCAGGGTTTTCCACAGGATTTTGTGAGACTATGTTGATTAGATCTCAGACCCTCTAGTGGGGTCAGAGGGCGTGCTTCCCAGAAATGTAGTTGTTGTACATTTAAAAATTAAATTCATCAATCTGGTGCACTATGAGAGAAAAAGGGGCTAGATCTATGATGAACTTATGTGCTCTTGTTTAAGAATTGGTGGAATGTATTTTGAGGTAAATGTTTAATTGATTATTTCCATTTTATTTAACTTTATGCTTCTGCTCCACAATATCTCAGAGGGAAATTTGTATTTTTAAATAACTACATTTATTTGTCAATATCAGTTACTAGTTTGACTACTTTGGAGATACAGATTCTTAATATAAATCAATAATAAACTATGATTTATTATTAAGTAGTATATAGCCTAATAATTAAGTATATACAGTAGTGAATATTAGCTCCACATGAATGCATCAATAATTAAAATCCAATAATAAAGGCCTACCATAAATATATTATTTGGAATAGGCCATTCTGCATAATTAGTATACTTTTACTTTTGGTACACTAAGTATATTTTGATGCCAATACTTTTGTAATTTTACTTAAGTACCATTTTGAATACAAATGACAAAGTGGACTTTGGCGGGCAGACACAGTCCAAGTAATTATTAGGAGACAGTGGATTGGTTGATTGGTTTTGGTTGGTTTGTTGTATACATCAAATTTTGTACTTGTCGTTTGGCTTTCTTTTTGCTGTTATAACTTTGTGCAACCTTGTGATGTCAGATTTCCTCCTTAAACTTCCCGAAATATCCACTAGTACTGTAGATTTGTGTCTCTGGTTCCCATCCTGCAGCATACGGTGTTATTATGTCCTAATGGAGAAGGGTTTACAGGCGTTGAGTTGGTAGACTTAGCAGGGCTAACTATCTGGAACAATTGGAGTGGACAGAGTTAAAGAGGCTTAATGTCCTCATACACTGTATCAACATTAAAAGATAGCATTGAGGAAAGAGTGTTGTCAAATATTTCCATCTGGATATATTTACCAATGAGATTTGCACATACCTTGAACAGCCTTGAGTGGGATAAACCATGTAATCCTGAAATCATCACAGTTTTAGGGTTTTGTTCTGGGGGCGCCATAAACAAAGCTGTAATGTGACTCAGTTGCAAAAATGTCCGCTTGTACAATATTAATAAAGCTTTGATGTAATGTCTATAATGGCTACCAGAAAGCCGATAAAGATTAGCAGGTTTATAAAGGGACACAGTTACGGTATTCAGATTGTTACAGTTTTAAAGACTCTAAAAGCCAATAGCTTCAATATCTTTCCATAGAGAGTTTTACTGTATTGCACTGAAATCATCTGTCAGTGCAGTTGTGTCATTTATCATGGTAAATTAACTGTAAACACATGTTCTTTCTATCTCGTTTTAGACTGAAAAAGTATAATTACAGCTTTGGGGACAAAAAGTTAACTGTGACATTTTTACTCCCTGCGAAATCACGCAGGAGTTGACCTTATCTCAAACTAATGAACACGATCAATCAAGTCTGTAGGGATCAGCTCTTCCTCACTACCTTCCCAGTTCTTAATGCTTAAATATATGAGCTGGCAGAGTTTAAAGGTCTCGGTGTAAGCACATCTAAATTTAAAGGGTTGTTCATCTGAAACTAATGAAGTACACTCCCACGTGTGAAATATTAAGCGCCGGCTGCGAGACTCGTATTAAATGAGTCAGGGTGCTATTTCTTTTAGATTAGATTAGAAGATAGATCTTAAATTAATTTGTGTTTCTTTTGTAGGTTTGGTGTTTGCATTTTTTCTATGTGCATTAAATGATATAAGAAAATTCTGTACATTTTACACTTCCAAAATGACATAATGACGGTACGGATAATAGTAACAAAACCTTGTTATTCTTGTATTTAATTTCCAACTGGTTGACTTTTTGGGGGAAATAAAAGGGAAAATGACATCACTGTGGTCCTTCCCCCATCAATTCTCAAGGACATATATAATCCCATATTTTTTGTTCATTAATCATTTCACGGCCACCCCCTTGGACAGTAGTAGCACAAGCAAAAGACAAGGTCTTAGAAATGGCAGGCAATCATTTTGCACACATCCAAACCATATGGCGTAGATGTTCCTCACGCCTCATCCACCACGACACGCATTGTTTGATTAACGGAAACCAGAAGTCATTCTTTCCAGTAGAGGGTGAATGACAGACAGTAACAGACTAGTGTTGCCCATGTGGCCGCATCTTCGATACGTTGGATGACGGTAGCCATGCCTTAAACAAAATATTTTAACGTAATTTAGACAAAAGCAACCGATGTTTTTTACTATACTATGTTACATTCCATCTTTTTTTCAACCCATGATCTCATAAATAATCAATTAATAATCATCAGAACAAAGCTACTTAAACTAAGCTTTGTGGTTTGGCTATGAAATACGTGGTGACAGCAAGTTCTTGGCTGTCCAACTGATTTTTTGACCCTTCTGTCCTAATTTGTCAAGCCGTGAGCAGCTCTGCTGTGCTGCTCCGGGCGCAGGGATATCGTCAACAACTCACTAAAATGGTAGAGTTGTGAATGCAGCGCCAGTGTCAGTTATGACATAGTCAGAATGTAGCTCTTTATATTCTTATCATATAATGTCTTGAATGAATGTATGAATATATTTGTTTAGCTGAAATCAAAACTGAGTCCAAGGTTTGTACATGAAATGCTCCGGTGATGTAGTCTATAGAATTCTTCACCTGGAAACTCCTCCTCTTTCTTCTTTTTTTTTCCCATTTATTTGCAAGGGGGATCATTTTTTTAATTATGTAAATCTTGTATCATTACCCTAAAGCCTTAAAGATCTGTTTGTGAAAGGATAGAGTTGGTAAGCGATGTAGAAGAAGAAAAATATGCTCTCTCATAAAATGTCCATCTGAGTTTCTCACCATTCTGACGATCAGGTAGGCTCTAGGTAGTGTAGGTAGACTGGTACGTGGGCACTTTCTTTGAATTCTGAATGATTAATTCCCGCATAAGGTTCTATGAGTCATCATAAATGAGTCATTCACTGTTTTAAGCACTTGTCAATACTGCCACTGCTGCACTATTTTCGTCTGATGGGGCTAACATAAGTAGGAGGCCTCTTCTACTTGTTGTTGATCAGATGCTTTTGGTATTTGTTTGAGAGATAGTGAAGGGAGGGAAGAAGGAGTATTAAATGCAGCTGCTACTTTGCGTGGCACATAGAGAGTCGCTTTTTTTGACACTTCAGACAGTGTGAAAAAGTCCGTACTGACATTTTGATCGCTTTCCATAAAGGTAACCTTGCTGAGCTGAGGGAACAGTGTTAAAGAATAAAATGAGGAACACAAGACCAACCCACTATTTAGAGCCTTCTCGCTATGCAGAGCTAGTTATTTTTCTAAGCAGGGAGAAGTGTTCTGCATACAGAGACGTGTTCAACAGTTGGCGGGCTTGTCGGTACAGTCAGTGTGGTCACAAATTCAGTCCACCCGGGGCATGTGGGCATATGCAGATGAAAAAATCTCAAGCCCTTTGAGCTGCCAAAAATCTTGTGCCTAGATAGAGGCGAAAGTGTAATTTATTTATCATTTGCTGCAGGAGGGCAACTATGCCGAGTGACCAAATATACTAGAATTTAGATGTTTTATGACGTCCTTTTTTCTTAGCTCTCTTGTTATGTAGCAGTATATATTGCTAGGGTAAATGCCTTTGGAGAATGTATAGAAAGCAGTTGCCCTCCTGGTTTTTACAGTAAGAAAGTAGGGATTTCTAAGTGACACATTAACCCGCCCCCTGTTTTAAGTCTAACGCAGCCGCTCTGCTCTGTTAGGCTGCCACCAACAGCTGAGGCCGGGGGAGATTGTAGCACGTGTGCTCACCCCAAAGGCATTTTGCTTTTGTCCACACGGTGACAGGGACAGAACACAGGAAATCAAATGTACAGTTCCTCTGCCACACAAAGGTGCAGCACACACACATAGCATTGAGCAGCACCATGAATATAGATTTGTTTCTCAGTCTAAAGCTGGATAACTGCTTTATTTTCTCTGCACAAGTAAGTAAGTAAATGCAATAAAAACAATAACACATTAGAGCTTAGCAAATGATGGCAATTATGTGTGTTTATTTGAATATAGAGCGGGGCAGTGAGGTCCGATCACAAGTGGTACCCGAGGCGCATGTGAAGACGCATTCAGATGCCAGGTGTGAACTGAAACACACTTTGAGCTGTTCACTTGTGACCAGATCACCCAAAACTCCTATTAATGCCAGTCCTGAACACGGCCTTGATTTGCTTAATGACCAGTTGGGATGGGTGGCAGAGGAAGTTGATGGTTTGTTCCTGATATTCACCAAAACATGACTTGCCACTGTATGAGCATGGAGATTGTGTATTACTAATATAGCCTTATTTAGGAGTTTTATGTTCATTGACATTAACTAGGCAGGGGAGTGAGTGATATATTTCCCATATACGTTTGGCATATTGAGATAAGATAAGATAAGATATACTTTATTGTACTTCAAGGAAATTTGTCAGATTTTGGAATGAATACATTTTTGTTCCGAATTGTGACCAGATCGCATAGCAAAAGTAATAACGTTGACTGTTAATATAAACAACAACAAAACAAGGCATATACCAGTGATCCACTAGAACATGCCAAATTATACTGAAAACGATGTTTGTTGGTGTAGTGTTGTGTTTAATTGTGATGGTGTTATGTATGCTGGTGCTTGTGTTTGCTGTGTGTGTATGTACTATTGTATATCTGTAGGAGTCTTTGGTTGTAGAGGCAACACATTTTAAACAAATCTCGCACAAACTGGTACGAACAATACATTTGTATCACTGCGTGGTGATGATCTCTGTAAAAACAATCCTATCTCATGGCTAAAGAAATAATGACAGGATCGGAGGCAAAAGATAGAAGACACATGACGTAGATACAGTTTGTTATAAGTTAAGGATTTACTGTTAAGTTTGTGTTTAGGATTTTAAATGAGTTGGTTACATAAATCAAAAGAGCTAGTCTATTAGTGATTATGTTGAATTAGAGCTTAAATTCTACCGCTGTCAGGTGGCCCCCATCCCATCAGCAGGGCTGGCCATGTATAGGACCCTAATAGCAGAGATGCCAGGCTCAGCCTCTCGGCCCTGAAAGAGAG
Organism: Anoplopoma fimbria; assembly: GCF_027596085.1. NCBI lineage: Eukaryota > Metazoa > Chordata > Actinopteri > Perciformes > Anoplopomatidae > Anoplopoma > Anoplopoma fimbria. Next base: position 25,602,607 of record NC_072457.1, on the reverse strand, counting down.
GGAATAACAGGCAGGCAGAAGTATGGCAGGGGTGTTTATTACCTCCCTATAATTATTCATAATCGCCTGATAAATGATCACTTAGTGAAATATGATTCATCCATCCTGACATCAGTAGGGAGGGAGTGGCAGTGCTTTATACCAGGGAGATGTTTATGTGTTTGTTAGGCCACAAAGCTTTTAATTATCCAGCCTTAGAGGAAAAGTCAGCTGGTCCAGGCTTTAGCCGCATCAGATGGTTAATATGATGTCAAGCCTACTAGTAACTTTGTCAAGTGTTAAGATGTTTGATGTGGTAACAGTGTGATGGGCTGCGTGCTAAGAACTTGGACCAAATTCAGTGATAAGGTTTTGCGCTTCCATCTCACACTGAATTGGATATTTCGTAGATACATTTGATAGATACAATGACACACACCTAACAGTACGACAGCCGGAAGTGCTTTTTTTTGGCTTAAGGTAAGCAAGTGATCTGTTTGTGGTCGGCTGGCCTTTAAGTCAAAGGAGTATGTGGCCCAAGGGTGAAGGTGATAAAACATTGTTATGTGACCCTGGTAGTATAATCTGGCCACAAGGTTAACAGTTCTATCCCCAGAACTTTGGCAACTCCTTAAACAGCAAATTCATAAAGGTTACCAAGCCATATTTGCATCAACAAGTTGATCCACTATCACATCGCTGTAAAAGAAAAAGTATTTCAAAGTGTTATGAAGTGAGATCTAAGCCCATTTGACCCCGGTCAATGTCATCCATCCAAAATAGGGTTTTAGAAAGTATTTAATAAATAGTATATCAATATAGTGGCCCCAGACCATGTGTGAATATTCAGGTTTTTTTTTTTTTTGGTTTTTTTTTTTTTACATGTATACCTTGTGTGTAAAGAACCTAAGCATTACCAAACTGACTTGTTTTTTTGTAAGGGCAGTAATGCAACATGTGCTTGTTCTAAAACAAGCTTTTATGTGTTTCGCCTTGCTTGTCTCATAGATCCAGATTTATGGGTCTGGGGTCAGCAGATCCATAGATGTCACAGGGACATATAGATGTTCTTTTCCATCACTATTACCACTGTTAGTCTTACTCCATTTAGTTAGTTGCCTGTATGTTTACACCAGATTATTACACCTTATGTATGAGAATGTCATAAACATGTAGCCGATGAAAGCTTATCACCACTGTTCACACTTCAATATGCTTTTTGACCATGTGTGGCAATGAGTGGCAGCTTAATGGAGCCTGGTGATTTGTGGCGGTATTAAGATACAGTTATACATGCATAGGGTTGGCTCAGGTTGCTTTTTGAGCTGTTCCTATTTGTTTTCCCCCTTCTGAGGCGAAAGGAAAAGCCGGGCTGAGTCAGTAAGATGGTTACGACTGCTCTCTGTCTGGTACATTCAGAAATGCTGTCCGTAGGGCACCAGGTGGGAAGTGTATAAATTACCAGACATGCCATATCCCCAACACACCCTCCAGCCTACCGCACATTCATTTGCCAGAAGGTGTATTTGTTATTCTAGAAGGGAGTTAGGGGTTGATATATAACTGTACAGCTCAGCAATTGTAATTGTAAATCCGATTTACTCCAATGGTAACACAAATAACTCCTGTCCACTGTGGAGTAAGGACCTCTGCCAACAGAAGAGTCACATTGTTGACGGTTGTGAAGAAGTGGAATCAGCACCATGACGTCACTGATTGGTTTGTGAATTACCTTTGCGAAGCCTCAAGTTATAGAGTATCTTTTAGTACAACCGAACGCTTAACAACTCCCTGACAACGCCCATTTTCGCAAAGATGTGTGTGAGTGTTCACATTCATATGAGGTGAGCAGTGAGCAATAATGGCCTTATTTTAGCCCCCGATTTTAGGACAATTCAGCAGGACAATGATCAGAATCATACACATAAGGCAAATATTTTAGGTAAGAATATTTTTAGGAAATTTAAGATTCAATTAAGTTAGATAAAGTAAATTTTACGTCTTTTTCAATTTTTTGAAATTTTAAAATAGATTCCTTTTATGTGCCAAAAACTAGAGGTGATGATGTATGACACATTAAGCTTACCTTGTAGTGTTCATGTAGTGTGATTACCTTTTTCAGCTGCCCCTCTGTAAATGTTGAGGGTTCATTTGACTTGTGTAGTTGTTTCTGTTTGTAAAATGTTGATGAAGTTGTCTGAAGTGTCTGTCAGTTGCTGTGGTGAGAGTATATTATGTAGCAATTTTAGTTTCCTGGATCGGGTGCAACTTTCGCAATAAGGAGCACTGCAGCTAGAGTTACACATTAACATAAGCACTCTTCCCTGAAGCTATTTCACACTTTAGCCACAGATTATACACCAGTGGGATCCCACAGAACTTTGGACCAGAGTTACATTCAGGGATTAGATTTAAATGGACTGAGCAGGACTCACATGAGACCACATTGCTACCAGTGAGAACCACTCAATCTGTCACCAAACCCACTTTATATTATCTTGCCTGTAATCAAAAACCTTTGCACCGTGCCAAACTCTCTGAATGCCAGTCGTTAATGAATATATTTTCCAAGAAAAAAAACTAGCTTCACAATGCATCCATTCTAACAGAGTTTAGCAGCTTTGCGTCGCACATGTTGTTGTGTTTACTGCCTTCAGATCAAAGAAAGATTACAGGTTGTTAGGAAATATACAGGAAATATATCTAACTTCAGTTTGCCGACCTCCATCACTTGCGAGAGTCTGATCTGTGATAAAACCCACCTCCTCCTAAATGTAAGTGCCATGTGTGTGTCTCAAGGTGTGGAGCAGCAGGGCTGCACATTTTGATATATTTTGGGTGTAGTGGTGAGTCATATAAAGGTTTGTGGGTCTGGAGGGAATGAGCACAAACCTTACATAACACTAAGATAGTTACTTTGGAAACTAGGACAGGTTATGCATCATCATTGTGTGGATGTAACAAGTTTGAAAGTCAAAGTCAAACAGATGTAGTTTTTTTATTTTTTTTGTGGAGGGGGGGGGCATAGTTATTATTATTAATATTACTCTAGCACTTTAGCTTTAATAGCAATTTTATAATTGTTCCTACGGTTCATTGGATATGTAGGTTAATGGAAGAGTCAGTGAAAGCAAAAAAATCCTCTTCAGTTTGTCATTACACTTGACTCATCACTGTTATTCAGCTCTCCTCTCTTTCAGTCTGTCACACATTGTTCTTTTTCCATCTTTTTCTCTCATTTTCTCTTCCCACATGTATCAAGATTTGTGTACTCATTGTACCCACACTGAGATAGATGAACGCGTAGAGGTGTGATCACACCTATTCTTTGGTCCAACCCATGCTGCAAAAGTTAACAGAATGTAATTGCTTTTTTGCATTTGTTTTGCTTTGCTTTTGGTTAGAAATTTTGGTTGGGGTGTAGAAATGATTCCAGTCCCTCCAACTTTAAGCAAACATGATGGTCATAAATTCAGTCCCTCTAGTCTTCAGATTGACAAGAGAAGTATATAATGTAACATTTTCAGACTGATGGACTTTGGCCAACATACAAAAATAATAACAACAGAAACATTTTTTATTTATTATTTTTAAGGAATTAGTTGGTGGCAACTAGTTCCAACCAACCAAACAACCTGACTTACACTTATGTACAGTATACTACACTGTTGCATCCATCCATCCATCCATCCATCCAACCACTCATCCTGTTCAGGGTGGCGGGGGGACCGGAGCCGATCCCAACTGACGTTGGGCTAAAGCAGGCTCGCCAGACTATCGCAGAGCTGACACATACAAAACAATTTACCTAAGCTGCATGTCTTTGGAATCTGGGATGAAGTCGGAGAACCCGGATAGAACACGCTGCCACGGGGAGAACATGCAAACTCTTTAAAACTCTCAAATTTGACCATGTTCAGTGATGTTGGGCGCATGGGTTTAACAAGGGAAGGTGACCGCGGACAAGGGCGTCCTCAGGGAGTTGAAGAGGTTAATGAGATTACTCCTTTATATCGTAAAGACAACTTTGCATTCTTGATCTCCATTTCCAACATGAACTCCTGGTGCTGTCTCCAAGATACAAACAACATCTATTCCTGGCCTCTGCTATCAGCCTCACTCGTACTGCTATCAGGGAGTGTCCGGGACAGATGAAGACATGTCTTTGTCTCTGTTATCCGGGGAGACACAGCTAAGGAAAAGAAGAAAGTGGGAAGGCAGAGAGGGGGGGGAAACAGAAAACACTTAAAATAGGGAGCGAGAGAGGTGTGTAGATGCATACACAGACAGAAAGAGAATATGATGCTGTCCTGCTAGGCAGTTTGAGGAACAGATTAGACATCAGGCATGCTAATTGGCAACCTAAAATACCCAGTGTGATGATGGAAGTGGCCTAGAAGGTCTCTGTTTGTCAGCACAAGGTTAAAACCCATGTGGAAGACCGATTTATCTCCCAAGTGATCAAGTGCACCTCAGGGAGTCGGGAGGGCACAGGTGGTGGCTACTGACTTCCCCTTTGAGATAGCCCTTATTAAGTAATTGGCTGTAATTGCACTGCTGATATGAATCTGTTCTCTCCCTTCCACTCTTATTCTGAGTAACACAATCTGTTTTTAGATAAAACCTGTAGACTCTGAGTGTACACTGCAGGTAAAATAAATTAAACTGTACTCATGTTTATATGTGCTGGTCTGGGACAGCTCAGATACAGCTGTAAAAGACTCCTCAATGTGCAGATAGCGGGGCAGTAACCTTCCTGCCTCCCCGCGGTGTTAAGATTATCCTGTTTCCCCCTTGCAGATAGTAAAGGGAAGATTAAACCTCTCTATCTCAGTTTGGCTCAGTGCTTTGTCTTGCACAGGCATTGCAAATGCCTTCCAAATAATACATCTCTTTCTGAGCGAGGTCAAATCCCACCATGTCATTTTTCTTCCCATCTGACACGCTTGCCCATACAGCTGGCAGCTCTGGCTTCCACAGTCTTAGACGCTGTGTGCAGAATAATAATACATTTGTAGTTTGGTTTAGAATGATCTCTGCATGAATTTAAAGCTAGATCCTGATACTGTATATTTTTAGCCTTAAATTATGAAATACAAAGTGACTTTTTTTTATTGTTTCTAATTTAATGAGTGTGTATTATGTCAGTGACTCGGCTCCACTGAGAAATCCCTCGTTGGTCATCACTCCATGGCATAGCCAACCCATTCTGTCCACCGGCTTTGAGGGGGATTTCTCACTTACACTGGGGTTTTTGCTAGACGACTTTCTCTTTTTCCCCTTCCATCCTGTTGTTTATTTGTCATTTTGGGGGTTCTGCCGAGCAGCTGTTGGAGAAGTTGCCGAGTTCACTTACTTTCGTTGTTTGGGTAATTTGCACAAGTGGCCATTTGATCAGCCTGTGATGTCAGCAGCTTCCAGTGGGATGAGACATGTTGAACCATATGGCTACAGTGCCCTCCCTGTCACTGTCAGACATTTAGTGTGTCCACCGTGTGTGTGTGTGTGTGTGTGTGTGTGTGTGTGTGTGTGTGTGTGTGTGTGTGTGTGTGTGTGTGTGTGTGTGTGTGTGTGTGTGTGTGTGTGGGTGAATGGCTGTTTTCCACCAAAATGTTTCACCCATCTGTTGTCTTCACTTTGAAGTCGTCGTTTTGGCCAGTGGTGTACATTTATCATGCTAATGTGATGGCATGAAACAGTATTTAAGCACTTGAGACAACCATAGTAATCGCTTTTCATAGCTAATTAATGATCATACACTCAACACAGTTTTGGTAGAATCCATTTTAACCTAGCAGTTGTCATTACTGGAATTATAGAAGTGAAATAAAAGTCCAGCAGATCCTCAAATATTTGCATTAGCAATCTATTGTTTACTCTATAATTCTCATGACCCCACTGCTCTTTCAATATTGAACATTAAGTGGCCTAAATGTGCCATATTTTGAATTATTTTTGGGAGTCAACAATAGGCCATTCATGACTTTCTTTGTCTTCCCTAAGACCTGTTTGCATGGGACCAATACTACCAATGCACATGTATAAAAATAGTAAAGACCGTCTACTATGTCATTTTCAAAGTAAAAGTTCAATGCTAGTCATTCTATTTTGTTGAACTGAGGTCCATTAATAATCCATAACGCAAATTGAACTCAGTGTACTGGAGATATAAAGTATATATAAATAGATAAACTATTTTATTAAACTTCATAAACTATTTTCTACCCATGGCATTATACATTCAAAAGCTCAACATCTTTAAATATTGATATTAGTTATATTGTGCACCTAATTTTGTTCTTGATCTCATGCAAATGTCATTTTTTTAATACAGGCTGAACATATTTTTCTAGTGGAGGAACACCACACAGACCTCCTCTGTGGGGTTTGACAAAACTTTTCCCCCTCACTTTGAATTAAGAAATGTTTTTCCCTCCACCCTGATTTGGTGCAGCCACCTTTGTGTGGATGTTTATCTTGGTTCACTCATCTTCACTCACACGCTTGGCATAAAAAGAGATTTGTAGGGATGAGTGATGCCACCCTGGAGCTCATGCTGTACCGCAGGTCTTACACTATGGCTCAGTCACATGAACATAATATAATGTGATTTCAACCTTTGAATTGTATGTTATATTTTAGGCCTTAATAAAGCACTCTTATTTGGTATTTATGACATTAAGCGGAAAGCCTGCTGATGCAAGGGTTTTATTTGCAAGTTTTTGTTTCCTGAACAGTCTCTTGAACCACTGAACTTCCCGTGGCAATAACGTTTAACAACCTGTCGCAGTGGCGCAGGGCTTGGACTGTTTGACTACTTTAAATACTTTAAATACTATATGTTTGATTTGACTGTAATTCTAATTCCACAAAAATATACAATATTATAAAAATAGGTTCCAGAAACCGTAAGGTTGCAGTCTGATAACTGCTCAAGTCAATGAAGTATGTTTTTTTGTTTTTTTAATGATGGGAGGTGAGATGGGGGTTGTGCTGCCATTAGCTAGAAAGTCAGTGAGTGAGGAAAACACAACTGGGTTTGATTGGTATTTGTTAGGATGACAGCAATAACAGATGGTAAAATGCAATGTTTGCTTGGGGGAGAGTGAGAGTGAGGTAAGAACGGAGAGGGAGAGAGGGATATGAGAGGAGGGCGAGAAGGAGGGGTTGTTGGAATCATCGCTACGTCACCTTGTCCACCAAAATAGCTCCGATGTTGCCGACCACTGTCGGGTGAAGACTCCAGTGAGGTGTCCCTTACTTTACCCTGCAGATGCTCATGAGTACAACACAGAAGTAGCGTGCCGAAAATGTATTGGTCCATTTTATACGTTTATATTTGGACCTCTGGAATTTCTTAAAGAAGAATGATAGACTTTTATTGTGCCACTGGACAGCTCGGCAGCAGCTAGTGAAACATAAATTTACTGTCTACACCCAGGCAGCAGCTATAAATAACTATTTCAGTGCAGCAGGAAAAATGGCTGGTGAGACTCAGTTGTCAAAGCCAATACAATCCCTCCCCCACTCCTCATATTACTTCACCTCTGAGTCTTGTGATGCTTCATGTGCTTAAATCACTACCTGGGACACATTTCTTTCTCTAGTCACATTCAAACAACATTAACTTTCTTTTTCTTTTTTTTTACCGGTTTTGGCTCACCTTGTTCCTGTTATTCTTCCTCTTATGTAGTTCAAGCACACTCAGCTTTTTGACTTACTGGAAAATGAAGGGACTGTTCTTTTGTCAAGCTTGTGGCAACTGTGTCAGGAGCTATACAGCAACAGCTTACAGCCTGTGCGGTCGCCATCCTTCTTTTTGCCGGCAGCAGCTTTGACAAGCCAGATGGTTCTCTGATGTCATTCTGTCAAAAGTCCAAGAAAACTGTTTCGGCGACACAGTCACCTGGCCCCCAGCTCTCAGCACCTAGTTTGACACTCAATGTCAGCGGATCCCAGGTAACTTGAGGGCTTTTCTTAGCTCTTGTCAGCACTCTCACATTAAAAACTGACCACAGAACACCTGATACGTCAGAATGTTGATAATCTGTCAGAATGTATAGTTTGCATTTGAAAGCTTTGCCAGTTTAGTTTAGAAAATTGCATTGTGAGCACAGTTTCGTCCAGGCAAGAAAAATGGAAATTGTGTGCTTTGCACTTTGTTCTTGAGTTTGGTTTCTATAATGGAGGTTTGTCATTAAGCTCACAATAATTTTTTTTGTCATAGCAAACGCCCCAAACAGGTGTCACTCCAAACTCCTGACGTGGGCAGGATGTCAGCAGATCTCTGAGGACTAATTGCAGATTTCCTGCTCGGGGACCAATTGTTTGGAATGCTTTAAAAGTTTCACAGTTGGGCGGCAGCTGTCAAGTCAGAAGGTCCCTTTTGACCTGCATGTTTCTCCGTGACCCCAATATCCCGTGTTACGTTGCCCTAATGGTTGTAACAAGATCACCTACAGCTACCATGTGTGTGTTAGAGAGAAATGGAGAAAACCGTTTCTCCAGCTTAGCTCTCTCAGGGTTTAGGTTCATGTCTCTGGGTCTAACGTGTGTTTGTGTGAGGCTCAGTCAAGGACTTAATGTCAGGCATGTAAACTTGTAGGTTTATTTGACAGTGATGGGCCAAGGCCGGGTACAAGCGATTCTAGTCACCTCACAAACTTAAGTTTACTTTGTTATACCGCTTCGTAAAAACCCTGTGACTGATCCTGGCCATAAATCTGACCATTTTACAAGCATCATCAGAGAAACACGGCATGATTCAAAGTGATGCCTCGCGGTGGACACTCCAAACCTTATGGTGGTCATGAGGGAAGAGACCCTACGTCTCTGTGGCCTGGATACCTCACCCATCATTAGGGCGCCGTAAATCAGGAACCGCCCCCGGTTTGCAACTGTGCCAAATGCGAAGTAAGGCAAGCTGACCCCGCTTCCTCACCCACACCTCGCCCCATGAAACCAGCTCTCATGGCATGATGGTGGCTATGTGTCTGATTTGTTGAAAAGTTAAATTAAGGCTCTGGAATGTCAGTAACTGTTTTCGCCATATTGGGAAGCGTAAGGGTTACAAGGGTGTCTGCTTGATTTGTGTCTTGAGTCTGAAGTTCATATGGAATGTATGCATAACTCTCTCTCTCTCTCTCTCTCGCCTGTGAATTTGTTGTCTGCAATGAGCACTCTGTCTATATCTAAGGTTTTGCAAACTATTTATAAGGAATTGGCAAAAATATCTCTTAAGCACTTGGATTTCAAAGGTGAGTTACCAAAGTAACATTGCATTATGAGTCACAGTATGTAAATCACAGCTTGTAAATGTAAGCATCGTGATGCCCATATTATCAGGCTGAATAAGAACTGCTGGTCAAAATACGTACAGTGCCCTCATATGGCAGGCTGATACATTCCTATCAGACCTCCTGGGGCCTTTTCTACCAATATGTGGCACCACCTAGTGGTCCATGGAAAAAGTGTTTTGTAAGACACCTACACTGTGTGTGTGCTTTTATTCCATCTTCCCATTATGATTAACTCTGTCCTATCCTACCACACAGTGGCAGGAAACAACAGACTGGCTTAACAATAAATAATATTAGACAAAAATAAATTGGTCAAATGTTAGAAAAAGGTGAAATCTAAAAGGTTGAACGTTTTCAGATAAACACCAGTGACTAGCGTGTTTCCAGTTGTAGTTTAGAATAAATACTTCTACACTCGCCCACCAACACTTACATGCATTTACAGATGTTCATCAAAGAAGGACGGTTTTATGATGTCATTTCATCTTAAAAAGTTCAAGTTAATCTAGAAAACGAAATAAATTAATAACTAAATAGATTTGACAAAACAGTGTGATTATTGTGCATTTTGCAGTAACATACAGTATTATGTATTTCATTTGCCTGTTGGATCTCAGCTCTAGTGAGATAACTTGCTGGTCTCAATTTGAGATGTCGTTATGAAAATATAACCTGGCATACATCATTATATATATTAAATCATATATTGGACATACAAGGTCATACATTTGAATTGCTTAAACATCAGTATTTGTACTGGACAGACCGTGTGGTAATATCTGTGAGCCCACATAAATAATGCCTCACTGGATTAGGGTTATGGGTTATCTGTATGGTAGCATATGTTGTTGTTGTGATTGATGTAACCCTACTCCTTTCCCCATGTTTGCATTAGTTCACTGCATTAATGGCGGTAAAGATAATATTAATAATGATAGTAATAATATATTCAGGTAATATTACTTTAGATTGTTGAAAAGCACGCATGGTATTGGCCACAGGATAAAAACCGACGTGTTCTCTCCTTGCTGTCTGGGTGTGGTGATGCTAACAGATGGACTGACTGTAAATCTGTCAGGCTGATACCTCCACTGGATGCTTGTGTGATTATGTAAAGCACTCATTTACAGTTGATAAAAATCTACAGATGGAGGCAGAAATAAAATAATTATTTATACAGTAGGTGTACATGTATTTTGTTGTAAGATATTTAGTTTAATGACTGTGAACTTTTTACTGCTGCAAGAGACTCCATTAGTTCTGAGTAATTCTTAATAACATTTATTTGCTAATGGGAGTACATGCTATAAAATAACAGAATTTTATTTTTTAATGAAACGAAAGAATTACATTAGATTACATTTTTATTTCTTTGCTATTTTTAATTGAGGTGTGAAAAACGTGAAATCCAACCAGCCCTATTATGAAATGGTATATTAAAAAGAGAAAATGTAAATTAATTACAAATATATGAAAACATGTTACATTATTATATTTTTATAATGGTATTGCATTAAAGTGGATATATATATATTTTTTATTTTATACACATAAAAAGGACGCAATCTTTTCAATCTGCAAAGAACATTTAATGTGCTTAACATACTCACCTAGTGCTTCACTACGGGACAAATAGAACACGACAACGCTGGTTGCTGCTAGTCGGGTTAATTTCTGGCATATGAAACAATTAGTTTTTTATTTTTAGATTTGTTAAATGTTTAAAGGAAAATTAACAGTTTAATGGATGGCAGTTTCTTGATACTTACAATTTTAAAAAAATATTTTTTCAAGGACAGGAAGGTCTGAACTGCACATGTTAACTTATAAAGTGGTAGCTCACATAACACCTCTCATTTCATGTTTTTCAAGTTAATAAATTTCACAGTAACTTTTTATTGTAGTTGTTTAAACCTATGAAGAGTTATGGAGTATATATTATGATACATGTATCCATCTGGGGACTCTTCTTCTTTATATTTTCCCTTGTGGAATAGTTGGTGATCATTCTTTACAGAAGAAGCCACTCGTGCAATTGAAAACTTTCACAGATCTACATAATCCACTGCTTAAAGCCTTATTGTTACCTAGTCCGCTGTGACTGAGATAAGTGTGGACATAAAATTATGTTATTTTTCTTTCTATTCCCCACGCACCCTCAGAAACAATGGAAATCTCTGCCAAGAATGAGTCCATCAAAATCATATACCTCAGAAACTAAATGGGCTATATTTGTTATTGGCATATTGTTTGGTGTTCTTTAAAGAAGATGTAACTCATACAGCTTTGAGAGGAGGAATTTAATTTAATATGTTTCATATGTTACTACAAAAAATTGGATGTGGTAGTAGATTCATAGTAATTGAGCTGTTAGTGTTTTTCTCCTACTCTGAACCAGACTGCCTACTATACATTAATCTTTATGTGAACCAAACTGCTGCCGCCGTAAAAGCAGCAGTTTCAGGACTGAACAGCAAGGCCTCCTCCTGTAAATACTTTCCTGTGTTGTTCTGCCCCAGTACTCTCTCTCTCTCTCACACACACACACACACCACTTGTGACTTTTCATCACATGCGTCTCCCGCTGCCTGTCCAGTGGTCAGAGACACAGGGGAGCAGCGTCCCTCACATAGGGTGAAGACCTGCTAGAAGGGATGTTATGCTAATGTACATGTGTTCGCATAGTCGTCATGTTAGTGGCTAGAGGCGTATACGTCAGTCTCAGACAGAGGTCAGGCTGCAGACAAGCAGTGCAGAGTCTGGTGTCAGAGGTGTAGCTCGGACCTCCACTGCCTGTCTTGTCAAGGTTGGTGTTCTTTTCAGTATACGCCCGTCGTAGTAGAGTGTATGAGGTGGTAAGTCTTGTCAGCTGCACTTAGTCGAGCGGTCGGCATTGAGGCATGATTTATGGCCGGCCCCGGAGCTGCGGTATGTTTGGACAACGTGGAATATTTTGCTGGATGTTTCAATGGACTGTTCCGTAGCTGGACTGGACTTGAATCCTTCCTCTAATTTGTTACTTCCTCCAATGAGGCTCTGTGAACGGATTGGGCCCATGTGGCGTTTTGTTGTGACTACGGAGCTGCCTCTGATCTTTGTGAAAGTGTGTGTGTGTGTGTGTGTGTGTGTGTCTTTTCTTTTGCTTTGCGAGGACAATGTGGCTTAGAATTAGACTTTCAAAACAGAATAGATTTGTTATTAAAAGTTGTTTTGATAAAATATACATATTTGATGCAGTTTGCTTAAAGAGTCATCATAACTTATATTGTGTTGGTTGGCCGCTGAGCAAACATTCGTTGAGATATACAAAGAGAGATGTTGACCTTTCTGATTAGTTGAATTAGTTTGCAATATTTTAGCATGTTTAGTTATCATTTTAAAAGTTGTGGCTTTCTATTGATATTGATGTCAGCTGTTTGTATTTCAAATTATTTTCTTTTTTGCAAACTGGATGATGCAGCAGTGGGTCACGTCTGTATTAATTGACTAGTAAATTGTTGCCATTAAATGTTCACAATTAATTGTTAACTGTTGTTGGTTGATTGTGTAGTCGGGCCTCGGGAGTCGACAGGCGTTAAAAGTCTTTTCAAATATGGCGGCCATTTTTACATGATATTTGATTATTAACTTAAATTGAAAATTAAGTTCCAGGTGTGTTTTAACAAATGTATCAGTAGAACTGCACTGGACAGTTAACAGGGAAGCCTACGCATTGTCACTTTAATTCAGTGTAAAATGTACACTTTCCCATGTTCATGTTGTGGATACTTGGTCAAAGTAAGAAGAAAAGTCTGGACAGGCATTTCACTCTGGTCAAATGACCAGAAAAGAAAGATATATATATATATATAGAGAGATACATTATCTTGATTTGACCTATAGTGTTGTTTCTGTATAAGCCTCATGCTGGTTAAAGCATTGTGAGCTGTGAAGGTACAAATGCAGCTACTCACTACTTTAATGTGTATGCCGTACATTCACTACGATACAAATATTGTATATTTTTGAAACCGAAGCTGTTCTTCATGCATTGTGTACCTTCTTACTTTTAAATTGTGAAACAAACAGACATTTGTTTATGTGCAGGAGTATTAAAATGACCAGATGAAGCTATTCTTCAGACTGAGCCAATAAGCTCTGTTCTGACATGGTTTTGACTGTGAGCGGCTTTTGTCAGCTGTCAGGGGTTCAGACCCGAAGAGCAACAGTAACACATGGAGAACAGACCGGCTTTTTATTTGAAAAATATATAACATAGCAGGGTCAAAGAATCACAGCTAAAAACAAGATCTATATATTATATTTTGATCTGATACATAATGTTAAGTAATATTTGCCACCGTTTTCAACAACAATGCAGTTGTGTAACAGGATTAAAAAGAATGAAAACTTACACACTTACAGTAAATAGACCTTGGTCCAAGCTCTCTGGTAAAACGTAGAGGTTTGTTGAATTTTCCACAAAGACTTTCTAAAAATAGTTTTTTAATTCTTTAAGATTTTTTTAAGTATTTTAAATTAAATGACTCGGAAATCTATTCTCTTCCTCATAAAACTGACTTTATTACTATTGATATATTTCATTCTTCAATAATTCGTTTTTTTCTGTTACTGAAAGCCTAAGTCAGCTCTGGTCCCCTGCATAACATAAATTAGTAAGTTTTCTTTAAAATAATCTTTCTTGGTTGCTCAACATTTGTTATGTCTTTTTAAGCCATTTGTGTTCCTAGTTTAAGTCCATATTAAAAAGAGTAGATGACCAATAAATATCATCTGCCCAAATGCAGAGAGCAAACAATGCTCTTGATTTAGCAGATTTCTACAGTTTTGCCCCATTTCTGAATTTATCAATTTGTCATTAACTAGAAAGAGCAACACATTTATTAATAAGGTTATATATAAATATATAAATTAGAGGTACTACACATATTTAGTTAATCTCTTTGATAACAAATATCCTGATAAGGCATTATAACTTGCATTTTTAAAAGTGTATTATTAATTAATAATAATAACAAAAGGTAAATATGTTCTTTCAAAGAGGCCAATTCCACAGCAGTTGTGGTAGGAACGAATACAGGCGGTGTGGACTGTTGCAAAATCAGATCATTGAATCACAGTAAGACACACTTTGAATAATGTTCCTCATAAGTTTATCTACAAGTTTTTCTCTCTGGTCATCCACCTTGACACCTATTGTCCCTTTCTTCATCACAAGATTGGTCTAAAGTGTCTGTCTAGCACGCTGTGCCAGCAGCCCAAGAGTCCATATTAGTCTATTAAGGACAGTGGGTGTCATGATGGCAGAGGGCAGCTCCAGTATTTATAGCTCTGAGTCAAAAGGGGGAATGGCGTAAGTATATATCTCCATCAGCATGCATGCTCACTTAAGAGTGTGTACAATCGGCAGTGAAACTAAGAACTGTCAATTGTCCCAAAGTCGGTCGGTTATCATAAATACATAAATGTAACTTCTTAGACTGTGGTATGTGATTGTAATATAGGTCTGTTATGTTTTTGTTATACAAATACATAAAACTAAATCACCCATTTGGTTTTTATTTTAACCACATATTATGATTTTATTTTATTTTTTCTAATAAGAAATAATAATACAACTTTTTGTTGTGTAAAGTTTTCTTAAAAAGTTACAAAGTGCTTAACAGGAAGAAATTCAAACTTAGCAAACAGATTTGAGTCTAAAAAATGTCTATAAGATGTTTTTGGGGAAAAAAACAACATAAGTACTTGAAATAGCATTTTAATTTATTTTTCATTCAGCTTTTAAATCAGGAACTGAACTTTTAGTGACTGAAGTTGCCCGAAATAAAGTTTTGATCAAATTTGTATCATGTCATTTGCCATGTGTGTAATTGGTGTAGCAACAGTAATGGATGTGTTAAACTGGTTCAAAAATATGTAACAGCAGCTTAGTGGATTTAATATCCACTGTTGCTCTAAAATATAAAAAAATATATTTTTTGTATTTTGTCCCGTTAGTTCTGAGTTCGTTGAGTTTTCATTTTCAATCTGAAGGGTTTGATTTCAGGACCATATGTCGACCGCAGGGTAGTTTATAGCTCAGTATAGCCTAGAGTATAAATTATGGTTGTTATATGATGAGTTTATGAAGTGACAATGTAATCGCAAAACCACATCAAAGCTACATAAGCCAGTAGGAAGACAGACCTGGAGGCGATAATCCTCTGCAAGATTCGGTTGCATAAATTCATATTTAAAAATGTCTCTTCTTTTCTCCTTTATTTAAAAAGGACAACCACAACCCCTTTTATTATAATACTTCTCTCGTCGTGTGCAGTACAACCTTTTAAGAAGGATCTGTGTAACCTTATTCACAAATAACCATAATGCAGTGCATCAGCGTCTCTGCATGCATGACTGATGAATCTTGTTCTAGAACAATTTGGGGTTTCACCACGTCTAATCTCATTGACCTGTCACCTTTGAGCAGGGTTGGTAGGAACACTTTCTAGAAAGGGCAGTGTCAGGTGCTTAACATAGATGTTGTGATGAATAGTTCAGTAGACTAAGTTTAGACAACTCGTGAGAGCATTTATCAGACGTGGACAAGTCAGGCAAACAGGGTCAAAGCACCAGTTGGTGATGTGGTTCTAAGTGGTTCTATTAGCAGTTTGGGTTGTAAGAACCTGGTGTACGGAATAATGTAGCAGTAGGAAAATGGGCGCTTCGGCAGCTAACCTATGATATGTGAACCGTGCTTTTACAGCTGTCCCTCTTCTACTTCAACCACTCTCTCTTTATCCGAGACATTTGAATTATGTTGCAGCACCAGGTCCATGGTAGTTGTGCTGTGAAGTTGAAATCCATCATTTTCCTTATATTGGTTAGAATTCATAAAACAATAAAAAATGATCGCACACTGAAAGTAGCAAGAGCTGTTGTAGATTTTGAATGAAAGTTATTTCCCGATAGTTTACGGATGCATTGCTTTATATGTATGTGATGGCACTAGTTTCAAAAGACAGCCAGAAAGCTAGAAAGAGCAACATGAACTAATTGTTGTAGCAGATTCAGCAAGTCTGTCCATGAAAATGTGCCAGTTTAGTCCCACAATGTAGTTTGTCTAAGTGCTGTGCTGTCTACCAAACTCTTTGGTCCTAGAGAAGAACTTCAGGAGGAATTGTCTCTTTCAGAGTTCACTGACCTCATAGGGGAATTTACTCGTCAGTAATCTGGACAATCACATCTGAAACCAGGAGACAGACAGACGTTCAGAAGCCTTGGATTTACAAATTTATGTTGATGATAAATTAGCAGAGCATGTGTACAGAAAATACACTATGGAATTATAAAATATAATATACTCTGGGCACAATGTTCTGCTTCCAAGCTGACATAAGCATCTTTCCCAGCTTCTGTCGTCAGCCTAAAGAAACGAAAGAAAAGAAAATACATTTTGCTTAAAACTGTTAGTTGAGAGAACAGCAGCCAGCTGTGTAAAACCTCTTGGCACTGTTTATTTCCTTTGGTTTATCCTAATCCCAGCTGCACTGACAGCCAGCTGATGGCTGTGCTCAACTCCAGCCCATCTGTTTGTTTATTTGCCTTATTAGCAGATGCTAGCTGTGGGGAAATGTGTGAATATTGGGAGCTGAAACTTTCTAACAGTTAATGCCAACAAGAAAAGAAAAACAGCGGACTAATAAGTCAATGTCATTTTGTAGTTCCATGATGAATTAAATTAGCCAATGTAATAGCTGCAAGTTAGCAGAGCCTTACATGACTGCCCATTAACCCTTTCAAACTTCGCAAAAAATTGTCATAGTTTGGTAGTTTTGTAAAAGTATACAATATCTGCATTAAGCATCAGCCCTATTTGCTCCCGCTGGCCTTGTCTCTGATTTTGTGTTCCTTCCAGTTTACATCAGCTGGAGTCATGCAACTGGTTGCGGTATATCAAACTCGAGTTGCAGACTCAGTCTGCTTTACACTATTTATAACTAGGTGTGGAGAAACGCCACAGGATCTGAATAACACTTTAGGAGCATGCTTTTGATCATAGATACAAACAGGAGCAGTTACCTTCTCAGCTATTCTGTGAGATCTAACAAGTCGAGCAGATTTGTCCTTTGAGATTCTTGAGGTATGTGATGTTTATTTTTTCCCCCCATAGCATCAGTGCGGTGCCTTTGGACAGCGCTGATAAGAAGAGCTTCCAGGTAGGCGGAGTACAGGCGGGGCCCCAGCTGCAGAACCAGCAGCTCCTGCTGACCCCAGCCAGCCTCCAGCTCGCTCAGCTCCAGGCCCAGCTCACCCTCCATCGCCTGAAACTGGCCCAGGGTGGCAATTCAGCCACTGCTGCCACTGTTCTCAATCAGGTTCTTTCCAATGTCGCCATGTCCCAACCCCTGTTCAATCAACTACGGAGCACTATGGTTGGGAACCCTCAGGGTACCTTCCCCACGGGGATGCTAGGTTTTTCCTCTTCAAATTCAGGGTTGGGAGCCTTGGTTGGCGGGGGATTCAACCAAAACCCAGGGAATGTAAGAATGAACCATCCTGGTGGAGGGGGCACCGTGGGCCAACAGGGTGCGGAGTATGGTAAAACATCAACGTCAACTTACCCTTCTGATACTGACAGGCGTGCTCAGTACAACTTAGTTGGTGGGACATCTGGAGCATCTACCACTGCTGGTGATGGACAGTACACGGTGATTAACACTCAGGCAAAAAACATGAACAATGTTGGTTTTCAGAGAGATTTCTACGGGCGCGATGTGCTCGGGCAACAAGCTGGGTTTAGTGTTAATGAGCAGAACATGAATGTTTATAACTCCACTGGGCATAAGGAGCAATGGAAAGGCCCCGCTAGCTTGAGTCACACTGGAGGGGTGGATAGGGTTTCTAATGCTGCCAATGTGTGGACAGCAGCTGGGCAGCCAATTCGGTCCAGAACGGAACTGTATAACCCAGAGGAGCCGACCCCTGACCCCAAGTTTAATCCCAGCAGTGGGGTTTCCTCTTTTGCTTCGAGTGGCTCGCAGGGGTTTGGGGGCTACCAGACGCTGCATGGAAATGAGGAAACCCTATCTTCAGGTACCAGGACACTTCAGCCCTACCAAGTCAATGATTACCATGCTGTCACTCCCACTCAACTGCCACATCAGTGTAGCATCTGTGACAAGAAGGTCTACAACCTGAAGGTGAGGGAACTGATCACTCAAAATATAAATGCTTCCATGTAAATGTATGAGGAGGTACTTATTCTGTTAGCACACAAGTAACTGTAATGCCTGAAACTATACAGAATGATTCACCTACAAGTCTAACATTTTTCAAATAGACAATAGAGATTTGAACAGGCAAGTTTGCCATCAAATTTAACAAGAGGTCATGTGATGTTCATAAGATTTTCCAACCCCTAAAAATGTTTCATATCCTGGCTTTAGTTTAGAAAAATTGGCATTTCAGCCTGAAAATAGCTAAAATTCTGTATCTAAATGTTTTGAGCAGCCGCTAACTAACCAATCCAAGATGTTGTCTCTTTAACTGCTCTCAGCCATCAGCTTATACAGCCAATATGTAAGACAGACCAAGCAGCGAGCTTCCAGTGTTTCCAAGCTGTCTGAGACTATGTTTGGATGGTGTGTGTCTATGTGTGTGTTTTAGGACTGGGACCAGCACGTGAAGGGAAAACTACACCTGCAGAACCGTACCTTGTACACAAACGACAAGTGAGTTGTTTGCTACTTTATAATTTATTGGACAGGGTTGAAAGTAGTTTGTGATTGCAAAATGTTCTCTATCATTTTGTTTTACTACTGAGTGACAATTTGAGATGTTCACAAAGCTAGTGGCATCACATGGGCCATTATGTTTTAAGTTGATGTTCAAATAATTATGAGTAAAATGTTTGCTTTTATAATTAACCTTGACCGTAGCTGGGTAATTTCCCCACTTGTTACCAGCTGTGTTTAAGTATGTTTGTTGTAGTTTTAGCACTATGGTGCTCAGTTTAGAGCAAAATCTCTCTGGAGTGTTTGAAGCATTTTATTTTGCTTTTCCTTGCTCTATATACAGCTGTCTTGATGTTTCTATGAATATGAGCTCTGTCACAAGATATGAGCGAGCGAGGCAGGGGAGAGGCAGCTAAAATCAGCCTTCTCTGATTGTTGCAGCTCAGCTGGAGCTCTTCACTACGCTGCCGGTAGGTCTTCTGATGGAGGCCTGAACCCTGGAGGGACGAACTCCATGGTCTACTCTGCTGCAAGTCAAGGTAGGGCGACCATTATGTCAAAACAATGGCCTCTGTTTGTTAGCAATGTGAGTGATGTGTGTCTGATCGCTGGAATATGTGAAACGGAGCGATAGATTGAGCTCAGGCAGTATTTTTAGAATTACGTGAGGGCATGAGGCATCATGTTTTTATAACTTGACAGTGTATTTTGATACATTGATCTATGCTGAATGAACATCTAAAATATGGTAGACCACAACACTAAGCCAAACCTTAAGATGTGATTGTGTGTATGTTGTTTGTGCACATTATAACAAATCCATAAAGCTGATGTCACTTGTCCAATGCTTTTCTACACAGAAACAAATTGAGCTCCTGTTTTCCACCATATCGACAGTATCTGTCCACCCCATATCTATTTCCATTTCTATATCACCTATAACTTATGTATAATTCCTTTATACATAAGCTTGAAAGAGCCTTTGCACCAAACCCTTTGAGCAGCCTTTGGATGGAGAGATTGTTTCTGTTGTTTACCTGTGCATATGTTACCTTTTGTTTATTCTTCTTTAAGAACAGTGTTTATAAAAGTTGGGTAACAATAGCTGTAAATAAACACAAATCCACTGCTGGGGAGAAAAAAACATTGGGTATAACTGAGAACCTAGTATATTCTGTAATATACTATCTGTAATAGTATATTGACAGAAGAGTATCAAGTATCAGTTTTAGCACTGATGCATGTTTTGTGTCAACCCAGTGTTTTTAATTCCATGATTATACAACAAAAAAATATTAAAAAGAAAAATAACTAATAATGATTTGAATGATACACTTTGTAAGTAATATTTATGACAATTTATGTCAACAAATAACTTTATCCCACACTCTGTCGACTGTATGCAGAGATTATTGAATCTAAATTTTAAATTGTCTCCACAGATGTATCCACAGGAGCCAATGCATCATATTTGCCAGTTGCAGCCATGACGACTTATCCCACTTCAGACACAGGATTCGTCTCACACCAGCCCGACTCAAAGGTCAGACCAATCTATGTTTTTTTTTCAGGATTAATAGAGATTGCCCTTGACGTATAAATCCGATTTTGTGACGGGCTTTGAAGAATGCTAGTGAAAAGGACCAGCTGTCGTCCTTGAACATGAATACGGCTATACCTTGATCATATCTTGTTTCATGGAAATGGATTGATGGTGATTAATGATATTATGATAATATTTGACCATAATAATGACTGCTGCAATAATAGATTTAGAGGACACTGGCCAGCTTTCATTGTTGTTCTTAGGTGCAGAGTAAGATGATATTTTATTATATTTTATCTCTAATTACGTTAAATACTGCATATATCCTATATACTGCATTTCTTCTCTGTTTCTTAAAATAATTTGTTGCTTAGCAGCAGGACATTTTTTACAAAGTGTGTAATGAATCGAGCCAATCTGCTGTTTCTTTTTTGTCTTTTTTTTTTCGCTCTGTGTCATTGAGACTTCTCTAATATTTCTCTCTTATTTTACTATTTAATTATTATTCAGCCCCTGGATACAATTCAAGCAGTAAAATTGGTATATATGCCAAAAAAAAACTGCCAAAATTAACTATGTTAATATTATTTTTAAATGTGTTGTTATTGCTACTTACATTAACTGATTCATTGGTTCAAAGCCACACAGTCTGTAAACTCAAATTTAAAACTTTGATTACAGCGGAAGGTGAAAATATAATACATTGTAGGAATGCCCCAGGGTACCAATAATGAATAAAAGTACATGGTAATTGCTTCACTTTGTCTTTGGCAATTAAATTTGAGTATTGTTAAGAAAAGATTTGTCACTGCTTGCTGCCCCACAGACGGTTAGCCCGTCCAAAAGTGTTGGGTCCTGTCTGGTATTGAAAAACTGCAGCTGTTGATAGGCGTCAATAACGAAGGCAGGTGCCCTGAAAATCTGCAGCAGATGAGCGAGGTGAAAATTAGCCCCAGCAAACCTGTGGAAAGCCATCTCCAGTGCCCGGCACGCAGCTTTCAACAGTCAGCGGGCATTACTTAACATACGAATACCTGCACACATATACACACTTGAAACATACCATACCAACCTTTACATAAAAAATATATATATATATTTAATATTAAGTAAGATTTGATTTAATATAAAAAAAGAAAAACTAAAAAGGTTTCTCCAGCCGATGGAAAAACACACAAAAAATCTTAAGCCAGTGTTTGGTTTGTCCGTTAAAGGCTGCTGTAGAAACATGACAGTCGGCTCAGTGAAGTGGACCCGCTCCTTAAGTAGATATAAATAGCTCATTATAATATATATATGTTTTTTTCATGCATTAGTACAGATAAAATAAAAAAAATGAGACAATGTAGAATATAGTAAAAAAAAGTTTGTGCGGTGAAGAGTAAGATTAAAATTCACATGAAAATGTGGGCCTTAAATTTATGATCTAAGAGTAAATACTTTTATGGCCGACGGGGGCTGATGCAGATACTGAGGGAGGCCTTGTTGTTTAACTTATATCCCTTCCACTGTAAAACCACTGCTTCCGTTCCAACAAACATGCGTGACTCTGCTGTTTTTGTATAAGCCATTTGTTCTTTTCTTCATTGCCGGGGGAGACAATTTAACAGGAGCCTGAACTCAGTGACGTGAAAGTCATATGCTTCATTGGCCGGTTATCGACAAAGAGTTTTATTGTAGCAGTGGGAAAATATTTATGGGCTGTGCTACATGAGCTAATGTTGGTAGCTATAAACACACACCTGTCGAAGCAGAACAGGTGGGTTTTACTGTTTTTTAAAGCCCTGTGTTGAGCAGAGAGCACTCACACAAATGCACACGCACCACCGCATGCAATGATCATTTGTGACTTTATTTATTTTTCATCTCTCAAGTTTTATTTATGTATGTTTGTATATAAAAGTTAAAATAAACCAAAAAATGAACAACCGTTAAAGAGAAGGTCACACACGTGAGTTAGCACATGCATACAAGCATATGTGTGACATGCTTGAACATACACAGCAGTCCTTAGTTTTGACTGCAGTTTTCCTCAGCCCAGCATGAGGTAACACAGTAGCTTTATGTGATAAGACAACTCAAACAGAGATAAACACAGGATTACAGCTAACCGCTGTGAGGAGCAGAGACCTTAAGACCCCCTGGTCACACCCCAAAGGCAGTGGTGTTAAGTTTCAGCCTGGTGGGATCTGAGGGGTCGGCGTGTGAGCACCCTGCGAAGGAGCGTGGGGAGAAACTGTGAAACCAGACTGACTATCTCCTCGGGATCCTCCAACATGGATCCTGCTTTGTACAAATAAACAAACATGTCCTGTGGAGAGATTCCAGCTAATGATAGTCAGCAGGCTGTCAGTGAAAACAGGAGAGCGCTCAGTGTGAAATGGTTGTTATCCATTTGGCCCTAGTTCAGTAGGTCATAGTGTTGAGAGTGTTTCAGCCACAGAACATATGGCTGAACACACTCTGGCAGGTAAAGCCATTACCTTTGTTGACTGTAGTGTCTGATTGGTAGATTAATGGAAAAGTGCATTTAAGGGAAGAAATTATGTATTTTCTTTCCCTTATTTTCTCTTGGTTAAAAATGTAATGAAAGTAAAATATAGATGTGATGAAGCAAACATTATAGAGAATCATTAATTACACAAGGTATTTTTCTATTCCCCACTTTTGGGAGCTGATCAGGTTATTTGGTCTTTATTCTTATATCAAATTAAAGTCAATGTGAGTGCATAACCTTTTAATAATAAAACCGGGACTTTTCTTTAGCTAAGGTGTTGCTTCAACTGAACGTTTTATTTTCTTCCCATGAAAGTTTTGTCTTTGTTGTTCCATATATTGAAAGTCCCATAATAGACCATTTAAGGACAAGTTGGCAGTGTGTGTGGTGCCTCCCTGTAAGTGGCATTGGCATGGCATAACTCTGTGCTGCTGGTTTGCTGCTAACAGAAACAGCTACTGTTTAAAGCCTGAGCCAACCTTGACTGTGACATCAATGCTGTGATCAAACTGTCTGAGCTTCCAGACACTGACAACATTTTACAGGCCAGACATTAGTGAGTGCAGTGAGCAAGACTCTTGTTCTCTCTAATATTCCAAGGACATAAACAGCCTATTCCTGGATCTGTTTATTGACCTCGACCTGCACTGACCTTTGGGTGTCCTGGTGCTGGCATGGAGCTGTTGATAGAGTTATTGCTCGTGTCATCTGCTGGCCAGAAACCATTCAGTTGGGGCATAGAAATTCAGTGATCTGGCTCTGGTTGTATGGATAGTAATATGTTTTTTTTCACAATTTCTGAATAGAAATAACTGCCTAAAGTGTAGAGTACCCGCATCGTGTTAGCAAATAGAACCCTTTTAAAAGAAAGTCAGTTTATTAACTACTAATATCCCATTTGTTTTGGATACAATTACATGTTAGGTTGTAATGGACTATTTGTGATCAGTGCTTCATGTATGATAGGAATACTGATATACTTGGCTCTGATAATGTTTCAACATGCATAGTAAAGTGACTTTGAGATTCTAAAAGATTCCCCCTCCTCCTCCTTTTACATTCAACACTTCAAGCTGTTAGACCCAGCGTGAAGTGTTTGTTAGTGTTGGTTTTTCCCTGAACAAATTCCCTGTAAAAACAGAGACCTGCTGGTCCAAACTGGTATTAGGACCCCAGTCTGTCCCGCACATGTAACTGTCCATCAGATCTATCAGCCAGAAAAGCAGCAGCAGCAGCAGCAGGAGGAGGAGGAGGAGGGGTACTGGAAAACTTGCAGTGGCAGCACAATGGATGCAGAAATAAGACTCCAAGATATGACTCGCTGAATTTACAACCGCTTTCCGCAGTGATGTTAGGGGAACATGAGGTGTCAAGTGGAATGTCCACCGGCTAGTTTAATGATGAATAAAGATAGACAAAGTCACTGGTACTTTGCCTTTGCATTTTTTAAGTTATAAATGTAGTAAGTGAATTGTTCAGAGGAACTAATGGGAAAGGTGAAACAACTACTAAAAGGTTGCATATAATACACACATACACATGCTCCCTTTACAACATCCTGAGTCCCTGCTATGTGTGGAGATAGTTATTTAGATTATATGTGTAACCTTCTTAGCATGGCTGTCTAAATTCTGCTTTGGACAGAGATGGAGGGTGAAAATGGAGGTTGGTGGTTTGGAGTCCATAGTGGGAAAGATTTAGGTAAAGAACAATCTGAAAAGAGAAAGAAAGGAAGACTAAACACTGTTAACATTATCTGCTTTAAAGATAAATCTATAAAAGTAAATATGATAAAAATAAAGCAATGGATTGTCAGAAGAAATGATAATACAATATCTAAAACCAAAGCAAGTTTCAATTTTGTTTCACCATCTCGGTACTGTCTCTATGCAGCCTTCTGTGTGTCTCCATGAAGAAAAATATAATTTACTGCTCATTTAACTGCTTTCCCTTAAGGTAAAAAAGCAATGCGAGTCGCTGTAGTTGGCAGCCCTGAGGGAGCCGTGTCAAATGTGTGAAATGTCTCGGGCCAGTCAGCTGACAAGTCTCTAAATCCAAACAAGTAAACTTTCATTATCACTGCTGCACTGCTGCCAAGGAACTATAAATAGATGGAATGAGGTGGGTTGTATCAAGGAGGGGAACTGACATGACATCCTGTGTGATAGTGATACACTGATGTTAGATAGACTAGTTACCTACAGTAGGATTGACTCTGATCTGCTCTATAGATTGTAAAAGATCCCACTGACACTTTTGGAAGCATGTATTTTTTGCTGTCAGGCCCACAGTTAAATGAGAAGATCAATATTGATTTAATCTCAGTTTGATTTCTGTGTACCCAGTTAGCTTTACATAATCACTAGAAGCAGTGGGGGAAAATGCTAGCTGTGTCAAAAGTGAAAAAAATAACAGGTTTAAAAGCACCCCAACTGTTGTAGATGCATGTTTTATCTTGTATAATTACCCATGAAGAAATAGAAAAAGGAGATGCTGTGGTTGGAAGTTAAAAACTAATTACTTGACCATACAACACGGTTCAGTGCAAGCAGGATCCCAGAAGGCCTGTCCTCATTATAGGGTTGGCAGGTTTGCACACTACAGTTAACAGTTAAAACACTAATATAACTGTAGTATATACTGGGCTAGTAACCAGATGACTAGCCCAGTATATACTGTTCATGGTGTTAATATTATTGTAAGCAGGATTTTGATATATACTGATGTACTGTATTTTTTACAATGGTCCGTGTAATATTTAAAGCAATATTTGTGGTTGTTATTGTTTTTTTGCAGCCATTTCCATCCAGAAAGGCCACATCTGGGCGAGTCGTCCACATCTGCAACCTCCCTGAGGGCAGCTGCACAGAGAATGATGTCATCAACCTGGGACTACCCTTTGGCAAAGTCACCAACTACATCCTCATGCGCTCTACTCATCAGGTACAATGATATTATTGTTTATTGGTCATTTTCTTTTTTTATATAGATCAATAAATATTTGTGTTTGTTTCTGTCCTGATGAGTCCCAAGAAAGGTGTTGCTCTTGTGAATATTTTGTCTTGGAAAAGATGTGTCAAAATGCAAATCAAATTGTCTGCGCTCATTTTTTTTTTTTCTGCTGCAGCTGTTATGTGATATCATGTACATTGTCATAACATACTGGCTGTTTAACTACCAGTACAACTCACTTAGGTTTCAGTTATCATGACTGAATTACACCATTAATATCACGCCTTTCAAATTTAAAGCATTCATACTAAAATGGTGGTATTGGTTTCAGGGACTAAAGCAACTGGTCTGATGGTTTGTTATGGCAATGAAATGTGATACCTTGAGATGATGATTTTATAAGACATGTGAGATGTGAAACATGTTTGTGAAGATGCAAGAGAAACCATATAACTGTCAGAAGGGGATTATTGTTTATAGAGATTCTCTGTTCTCCCATCAGGCGTTTTTGGAGATGGCGTATGTTGAAGCAGCTCAGGCCATGGTTCAGTACTACCAACTAACTCCAGCTATGATTAACAGTCAGAAACTTCTTATACGAATGTCCAAGAGGTACAAGGAGCTGCAACTCAAGGTAAGGCTGAATAAAAAAGTAAACGGCTGCTTAAGGGGCTGCGTTGGCTCATTACTTGACTTGGAATTTCTTTTCTGTATAGAAACCAGGTAAAGATCTCCAGTCCATCATCCATGATATCACCTCTCAGCGGGATAGGGATGAAATGCAAGAACATGAACAGTAAGGCAACTTCTGTTCTTCTTTTTTCGATTAAAATGCTTTTTTTGTGTAGCCAAGTTCTTTGAGGTACTAATTGAGGAAAACAAAATGGAAGTTTATTGAGGTAAAATCTACAAAATTACAACAGAAAATGCAGCTGTAGAGCATTTCTCCATGTAATCTGACCACAATCTTCCTCCAGCTACATGCCAGAGAGAGCACGCTCCCGCAGCCCGATCAGCCGCTCGCTGAGTCCTCATTCCCACAGCCCCAGTTTTACATCATGCAGCTCAGCCCACAGCCCCCAGGGAGCATCATGCAGGGGTCCGGAGAGAAACAGCAATGGCCTGGGCCCCCGCCGGGGCTCTTGGGATTGGTCATCACACTTAAGAAGGGGCGAGGACGAAAGGGAGAGGGATGACCCATGGAGGAATGGGGGCAGTGCGGATGACGATCGGCAAAATGGACGTGCAGTTGAACGTCGGAAGGCTTACCAGAAACCCTTGGATCATATCAGCTCTAGATCTGCAGATGAGCGAGGAGGAGGAGGAGGAGGAGGAGGAAGTGGAGGTGAAGGGATGAGGGGCACCAGAGACTGGCACCCACGAGGCAGCCCTCAAGGCATGTCCTTCAGCTCTTACAGGAACATGGACGACGATTTCTACACGAAGGAACAAATGTACAAGTCGGACAAGCCACCCAGACCTCCATACCAGAGGCACGAACCCAAGCCAAAGAGGAGGGATGGAGGTGACTACCACAGTAGGTCGAGGCATTCTGAGTTTGAGGTAAGTGAGGAGCCACTTCGCAGAACACAAGAAGACAAGAGGCAGGGATCACCAGGCAAAGACAGGAGCAGAAAGACAAGCCGGAGGTACATCACTGCGGAAAAACATGAGAAGGAAAACACTACAGAAAATACTGTGAGTAACCTTTGTAATATTATTTGTTGTTGTAAACTTTACGTGGCACATCTGTCCAGCTGCTAAGTCAGTTCTTTTTTACAGGATCGCAAGTCAAAAGAAAAATCAGTTTCACCTCAGCAAAGCAATATCACAAAAGAGTCTACTGAATATAGTAAAGAAAGAGAGAATGTAAGTAAACATTATGATCTTAATTACACATTTAAACTCCTCACAGGGGAACTGTAAACATCCTCTTTAATGCTCCAGGTTAGTACTACTGCAGAGTATTAATGGCTCTTCTCTCGATTCCATTTCCTAAGGTGAAGGAGTGGGTAAGTGGAGAAGACACAGATGAAGAGTGTTGGTATCCGAAGAACATGGAGGAACTGGTCACTGTAGATGAAGTGGGAGGAGAAGATGATTCCATAATTGAGCCGGACATCCACGAGCTGGAAGAGTATGTATCCTGCCCCAAAAAGTCGGCAGAGGAAGAAGCAGCGGAGGAGCATATACCACCACCACCTATCTCCTCCTCCTCCTCCTCCTCCTCCTGTGAGGTGCAGGAGACATCTAATGAGGAGTCCAACCAGGAAAAGCTCAGTGAGGATGCTGGAGACCCGGCAGAAACATCTGTAAATGAGAAACCAACGAGTGTTTTAACTGCAGCCAGTCCTGAAGACCAGACACTCAGTCCAGCGACTCCTGAGCAACCAATCGGTAACCTTTGTGACTTCCCCAGTGAGGAGTTCAAGGCTGCGCTGGAGGATACATGTTTAGAGGATAAAGTAACCAAAAGTGGGCCATCAGAGGAGCCAATGGAAAATCACATTTGTGTATTAGAGGACAGCAAAACCCTGGAAGTAGGACAGGTCACGGAAACAATCAATAATGGGGTTCAACACAAGGATGGCATTCTTAAAAAAGGTACTTTTCAAAAGAGAAGTCAAATGTTTGCAGCAGAACTGTGAGAGATTGAGCGTTCAGTTACATTAAGCATCCTAAAGGAAGGCTTAGATGTCCTCAAGTTTATCTCAATGGGATAGATTAGTCAATTTATCAATTAGTCGATTGTCCACAAAACTTTTCTGATAAACTATTAATCATTTAAGTATTCACGTTTTGTCCAAAAAAGGGATTCTGAAGTTAAAAAAAATAGGATGTGACAATATGGTCTGTAGTTAAGACACTAAGCTCTGGTTATTATTACAACTATAGAGTATATGCATTTCAGTCATTGTTGCTAACAGCAATGTCTTTTTTTTCTTTACCGAGGAAATGGTTTCAGATATTTCCTGCAGCTCTGTTATGTCCTAAACTTGTGTCAAAAAAGATATATTGTTGAGAAAAAGTAAATGCGTATTGGTGACTTTATCTCCTATCAAGCCTAAAAAAGCAGTTTGTATTGTATTGTGCACCCTGCCTTTCTTATAGCTTACATTCCTTTTACAGAGATCGAGGCCCCCTCACCATCTCGTGAGCAAGACAAAGCTGTCAGTGAACACAGCATCCCTTTGGGTAAGCATACGTTTCATTATCACTCTGAACCTGTTTTACAATTCACCTTAATGTAAAACTATACCCACTATATTTGGGATCCTATATTTTTTTATTTTGTCAGCAAATTTCAGGTTATGTAAAAAAGATTCAGCGGTAAAATAATGATAAAACTAAATCAGATTTCTTTGGCTGAGTTAAACCCAGTCCGAGAGTCTTTGAACTGGTCTATATTAAATGGTTGTCACGGCGATAAGTTCATTGAGTCTTGAGCTTGTGGTTTTAGTCCTAAAGATAAAGTGTTGTCATGAACACCATTAATACGTGCACTGACAACCTGTTGCATTAGCACTCTAATTGACTGGAATTGCTTGGCCACTTGCTGACCTATTTCTGTGAGCAGGTTGTGAAATGAACCCCTGAGAGATGAGTATTTATATTATCATTAGAGCTAGAATGACACCGCCGAGCACATGGCCAATGTTGGGCCTGCAGCATGGAGACTTACGTAAGGCCTGGTTCAGTATGACAACAATAGCCCACAGTACAGACACATGAGTTTGGCTATTCCTGTTGTATGATTCCCTGGGATTCCCTGGGAATGTGTGTGTGTGTGTGTGTGTGTGTGTGTGTGTGTGTGTGTGTGTGTGTGTGTGTGTGTGTGTGTGTGTGTGTGTGTGTGTGTGTGTGTGTGAGTGTGTGTGTGTCCAGGGCAAACTGTGTCCGTTGATACACTCAAATTTAACATTGATGAATCATGTG
The DNA here is from genome assembly GCF_027596085.1 of Anoplopoma fimbria. Lineage (NCBI taxonomy): Eukaryota > Metazoa > Chordata > Actinopteri > Perciformes > Anoplopomatidae > Anoplopoma > Anoplopoma fimbria. The sequence goes on along the minus strand of NC_072457.1, from coordinate 25,572,679 downwards.
GTTGTTGTTGCTATATATTTTTTTTTTTTTTTTATTGTCACAGCCAGATATGTGTTGTTGACTCACCTGAACAGTGTGTTTTTAAAGGAGTACAATAACAAACATACTAATATATGTAACTTAGGTTAAGATAGGTCAATTATAAGCAGAAACTGTTAAGAGGTTAACTAAATTTTTCTTAATTTCAAATCAAGACCATATCTATTGACTCAATACGGTTCTCAACACAGCTGAGCCAGCAGCTAGAAGCTGACGGTGCTAACAGTGCAAACAACATCAACAGTGTTGAAAGAGCTAACAGTGTTTAATTGAGGGCTGTACCCGCTGTGTGAGAGCAGTGCAGAGCTAGCCAGTAGGGCACACACACATGCATGGCCGGCCGGGCTAGAGAAGCTCTGATTACAACAAACACAGAGGGAGAGTGACTTCATTGTCTGCTCAGGTAGACATGACTGCACTATGTCTTTCGATAGCAAATAGTTGTTTACCGCAATATTAATGCCTTGAAGGTCGTGCAGTAATCCTTTAGGTAAGAGAATAGTGTCCCTTCCTCTTTAATTCATCCATCAAAGTAAAACATTTAATTGTGCTGTTTTTATGGAAACTTTTCATGTGCAGTTTACATTACATTTTACATTACATTACAGTCATTTAGCAGACGCTTTTATCCAAAGCGACTTACAGGAAGTGTATTCAACATAGGTATTCAAGAGAACTACTAGTCACCAGAAGTCATAAGTGCATCTCCTTTCTTAAACAAGCATCTTAAAGCATAAACCAGAGCAAAAGTATAGTGCAGAGGCAAATTACTACGAAAACAATAATTGCAACAGACTAATACGAATATAATAAGTGCTACAAACTACTACGAATAGGATAAGTGCAGTAAACGAATATGAATTCAATAAGTACTAACATCCAATCTCATGGTTCCAGCATTTTTTGAAGTTTTTTTCATATACAGTACCAGTCAAAAGTTTGGACACACCTTCTCATTCAACTACTTTGAAGAATCTAAAATATAAAACATATTCTGGTTTGTTGAGCATTTGTTTGTTTACCACATAATTCCATATGTGTTCCTTCATAGTTTGGATGTCTTCAATATTAATCTACAATGTAGAAGAAAAAAATAAAGAAAAACCATTGAATGAGAAGGTGTGTCCAAACTTTTGACTGGTACTGTACAATAAATCTAGCTGTCAATGTGCGAAGTTTCCATCTGAGTGACATAAAATACTTAAAAGTATATTTAAAAGTTTTCATTTTGGTTTAATCTTTTCCGGTATGTTTCTATGTATCTAATTGAATGAAAAATTGTATTTCAAAAATGTTTATGTTGACTAGAATCAGTCAAATCAGCCCTGGTATTTTGAAGTTGCAGTGCAGAAGCAAGATGTGTAGTTAGGGGTTCAAGAGAGGTAATAAGTTATTTGTTTAACCCACCATTGGCAGAGGCATGCTTTAGTTTTTCTGTGTCGATTTGAATGAGTGAGAATGACAAAAAAAATGTATTCAGTGAATAAAATAAGCAGGTTATTTTCACTTTCAAAATTTGGATAGAGAGAAGAAATATCATTTTAATTTGAAGACAAAGTGCAGCAACTGTCACTCCAAGTGCTATCACACTAAATACCCTTTGTGATGACCCTCATTTGTCAGGTCCTTATTTCTAGGATTTTATTTTGAAGGTTGTTTTTGCTTTCTCATAGGAGTGGAGTTCATAGTGCCGAGGACTGGCTTCTACTGTAAACTCTGCGGACTGTTCTACAACAGCGAGGAGACTGCAAAGACCATTCACTGCCGCAGCACCGTACACTACAGGAACCTACAGGTACACGTGATGATGATGAGGAGGAATAACATGATAATCTGGGTTTTAATTCCACATCGTATTCATTCATTTGTCCCTGAATTATATGAGGATGCTTATTGTGCAAACACCCTGTATGTTCTGTAAGTACATACAGTACCAGTCAAAAGTTTGGACACACCTTTTCATTCAACTACTTTGAAGAATCTAAAATATAAAACATATTCTGGTTTGTTGAGCATTTGTTTGTTTACCACATAATTCCATATGTGTTCCTTCATAGTTTGGATGTCTTCAATATTAATCTACAATGTAGAAAACAATAAAAATAAAGAAAAACCATTGAATGAGAAGGTGTATCCAAACTTTTGACTGGTACTGTATATACAACATGTCTGCATGTGCTGTCACAGCTTCTATACTATCACATGTAATATCAAAAATTGAAATCTGTATTTCTGCAAAATTCACAAGATCACCACCTGTTGCTGAGTTATCGCTTCATATACAGTCAGCACGTGCGTGTTAAGTTTCTTTGCCTTTAGTCTTATGTTTGTCTTCTTTTAGGGATAAATCTTACTTTAAATCGTACATCAAATATGGTGTTTTCTAAACAGAACTGCAAAAAAGAGTGAATATTCACTCATACTAATAATATTGGTTTTGTTAGTTGATTTACTGTCTAACGCCAAAACTTAGCTGGATCCAGTTTCTCAAAATTAAGGAATATATGACTTTAAATGAAATATCTTTGTGCTTTATACTATTTGTTGGACAAACAAAGCAAATTAAAGAATTTCATACGGGTATTTTATTAACTAAGAAGTTAATTGAAAAAAATACTCCACATATTAAAAATAAATTGTATAAATGCAGTCAGATTGGTAGACAAACGAGCACAAACACATGAACGAACGTACACATTTCATGTAAACTTGCGAATGTATTAGGTTTCTTAATATTGGACACTCAGCACCGAGCCATCTTGCATTTCTCTCATCCCCGACCGCACAGCTGAGGCAAGTCGGAGGAACAGCGATTCAAACGTTTGATGGATTTACATTCCAAGAGGAAAAAAAAAAACAGTTTAAAACAGTTGTGCTGTCTGTCAAAGCTCTCTGTGTTTGTGTTCTGGTGGTTAATCTTTTGAATACATTTATGTCCAGATTTCTGTTTTTCTTTACTCACTTAACTACATTGTTCTACTCAAACACAGAGATGTACAGTACATTTACATTTGAAGATATTAGTTAATTATTGTTAACTTTGTTATCGATTTAGGTTAAATCCAAGACATCATCAGATGCACCTTTGATCAAAGTATTTAAATGCTGTACAAAAAGAAGAAGAAGAAAATAAAACAGCCTTTGATTGAGCGATTAATTAGCTTTAAAAAATGTTTAGTACATCCAATAATAAAACATCCAACATGCTGCTGGTGGAGACGATTGGCTAACTGGTTGTTTGACTAGAATGTTGACATTTATAAATATGCAGGTTTCTTGTCCTGACCTTTCTTGGATATATATCAGATTAAACAATTTTTCATTTCTTCCACTCGTCCACAGAAATACCTGTCCCAGCTGGCAGAGGAGAGTCTGTCGGGGGTTCTTGCTGAAACTTCAGCTGCACAGTGACATCTGCTTGACTTCTCATGTGTTTTACGGCGAACAGCAGAGGAAAGATTCATGTATGTGAGTGTGCTGTTTGTGCAAGTCTGTGGACAACTACAGCATTGATAATGTGACACATGAAAGATAGAGTATGTGGACAATTGCACTGGTTTTGATATTTTGGGAGAAGGGATGTTTGGATGTCTTGAATGGCACTGGCAACCAAAGATATCTCCATCCATCTTCCGTAACCGCTTATCCAGTTAAGGGTCGCGGGGGTCCCAGCTGTCAATGGGCGAAGGCAGGGTACACCCTGGACAGGTCGCCAGCCTATCACAGGGCAGACATATATAGACAGACAACCACTCACGCTCACATTCACACCTATGGGCAATTTCAGAGTCATCAATTAACCTAAGCTGCATGTCTTTGGACTGTGGGAGGAAGCCGGAGAACCCGGAGAGAACCCACGCTGACACAGGGAGAACATGCAAACTCCACACAGAAGGTTGTCCAGCCTGGGAATTGAACCCGGGCCCCTCTTGCTGTGAGGCGACAGTGCTAACCACTACACCACCGTGCAGCCTCCAAAGATATCTCAATTTTGTAAATACCTGATGCTACAGTATTTATTAGCTTTTTTTTTTTTTTTTTTTTTTTTTTTTTGGTTGATCAATTTTCTTACAGTTTATTTCATTGGATTTTGTGTGATAAAATGTATTTGTTATTTTTTGTAATGTGAATCTATTTACAATGATTATGAATTATTTTAAATCAATTTTAGCAACAATGATACATAACTGTTGCAAAATAAATTCAAATATGTGGCAATGAATGTTTTCACAAGGTTAAACAAGGATTCTCAGGTTTGTTGTATGTGTTTAATAGATGTATAGCTTAGTACACAACATTACATTTTTATTTATATTTGGGGGTTTAAAGGCTCTTTCTATTTTTCTGTCTTGTCATCAATAATACATGTCTATCAGGTAAAAAAAGTTTAAATCATTTGGATTAATACTGATGCAACTATGCAAAAGAAATATTTATTTTTCTGAAGTTTCATGTTGGATTGAAATCACAAGACGATCCCAGTCGTATTTGCGGACATGTGTGATGCCTTAAATATTGAAGACCCTAAACTGGACCATGTGTTTAATTTATCAGCTGATCATGCAAAGTTTCATGTTACAGGGATTTGTTCAGAGCGATTATCAAGCCAGACTCTGTTTTTGTATACTGTGAATACTGATCCTGTGACATCAGTGATTGTGTTGTTTTCTTTGACAAGATTTTCATATACTTTTTGATGCCAAAAACCTTAAATAAACATTTCAAACTTGTTTCAACAGGTATTTTATTCTCAAATGAACACTGTGTACAGTACCAGTCAAAAGTTTGGACACACCTTCTCATTCAATGGTTTTTCTTTATTTTTATTTTTTTCTACATTGTAGATTAATATTGAAGACATCCAAACTATGAAGGAACACATATGGAATTATGTGGTAAACAAACAAATGCTCAACAAACCAGAATATGTTTTATATTTTACATTCTTCAAAGTAGTTGAATGAGAAGGTGTGTCCAAACTTTTGACTGGTACTGTATATAATCTATATGCTATAAGGTTTGTAACGGCTATACCGCCATTCATCCATTCATTTTCTGTAATTTACCAGTTTATGGTAGGATTAGAGTGAGAGTGTTGTAAAAGAGCTCCCCCAAGTGTTGAGGCATAAAAACACATGGGTGCTTAAACTAAATAGTTGTTGTGATATTCTTGTTTGTTTGGACATTTAACTCTGAACATGTCCAAAATGGATGCATTTTTTTTTGTTTAAATGGCACTGTCATATATATATGTCATATATATATATGTCATATATATATATATATATGTAGTCTGCTTACTCAGACAGTAGGTTTACACAACATATTGTTTTTAAGTGACCTGATCAGGATGGTTAACATGCTTTGGACAAAAGAACAAATCATGATAATAACTAAGACAGTGTCAATCAATCATTATCATCAATATCACCCATCATCATTATTTAACCGATGTGATCATATCCCCAGAAATAGAAATAGCAGCTCTGCAGCCCAGACAGGCCGACAGGGGGCAGCACTTGCAAACCACATCAACTACACGGAACATGCGAGAAGAAAAGTCCGTGTTGTGTTTTCATTGGTTCTCTGCTTAAAACCCCGACACAACTCCAGCCAATCAGAGAGGAGAAACGCAGACCTGCGCGCCTGCGTTGCTGGGTAGATAAATCGAAAACAACAGGGTTGGTGTCAGAGTTTGAAGCCTGGACGCGACGGACGGTCAGTGATTTTTTTTAGTTATTGTGAGTTATCTAACAGACAATTCAAGAGATGATAGACATGCACTTTACATGTGTCGATGTTGTTTATGATTTAAAGGCTTTATGGGTGTTTTTTAAAGGATGCACGACGAGCTTTAATGTTATATTTCAACCTGTCGAGTCAGCGATACATGCCAATGGTAATAAACGCTGCAGACTAAGAGACAGTGTTGCAGCATGCATCGTGTAATCCGTGCATTAGATACTCTGTAGTTCAGGAGACATTACAGCCAACGCACCATAGCCTTTGTTTACCAACAGAGAGGCTGGAGGAGGAGGAGGGGGGGGAGGCTGCACCATGTCTGGGCATGTTATTGACCATATTTCTGCATGTACAATTTATGTTTTGCAGGTATCATTTGACTTTATTTTTTTTTGCAAACTGTTCAGCTGCAACATCTCTTTTCTACTGTACAACATGGCAACTGACTGCGCTGCCTGGCTGAACGCAAACCCCGTCGGTGAGTGTGTGAGCTGTTTAAAGGGCTCATTCCTTGTCTCTGAGGAAGTGGTTGTTTGCTCATTTTCTTGCACTGCCTGCAGGCTGTGTGATGTTGAATATGTTTTTGATGTCATTCTGCTGCACGTCCTCCAAACTGTAGTTGACTTCTGTGAGAATTTGACTGTAGTATAATTCAGTGTGATGTGAAGCATCTGTTCCTGGGTTCATTGTATTTGCACATGGCTCCTGCTTTCAACAACAGAAATATATGTATCAGCTAAGCTACTTACTCATAGTTTCTCAACATACAGTAGCAGTCAAAAGTTTGTACACACCTTCTCATTCAACTACTTTGAAGAATCTAAAATATAAAACATATTCTGGTTTGTTGAGCATTTGTTTGTTTACCACATAATTCCATATGTGTTCCTTCATAGTTTGGATGTCTTTAATATTAATCTACAATGTAGAAAAAAAATAAAATAAAGAAAAACCATTGAATGAGAAGGTGTGTCCAAACTTTTGACTGGTACTGGATAAACTCTTCCCCCATTTTTTTCTTGAAACCCAACAGAGGCGGATGACCTGAGTGACTCCCTGGTATCCGGAGATGAAGACAATGCAGGACTGGTTGTCAACAAAAACATCAAAAATGAGATCAATGGCAACTGGTTGTCCTCGTCTAGCAACAGCATCCACGAAGCACGACTCAAGGCGAAGGCCAAGCGGAGGCTGAGGAAGAACTCCTCCAGGGACTCGGGCAGGGGGGACTCTCTCAGCGATAACGGGGACGTGGTCAGGGGAACCTCGGTGGCACCGACCAGCCCTAAGAGCAAGCTGCTGGACAGGAAGTCCCGACTGGGCAAGGGCAGAGGTCTGCCAAAGAAGGGTGAGAAGATTTCAACATTTCAGTAATGTTATCATGTAACATTAGAATAATCAACAGATCAAATGTCTCTGTTTCTGTAATGTTCAAAGGATAACCTTTTGCTGGTCATTACCACGGCGAGCAAAAGTTAAAAGAGCCTCTGTGTTTCAGTGCCCAGTGCTTCAAAGGGAAGGTCTTCATCATTGTGTGACCTACTTGTTGTCACCTGTTGGTGCTCCAGCTAGCAGCCATAAACCAATTACCATGTACACAAATGGCTAGGTGATTTTAAGCAGGTCACTCCCATCTAAAAGCACCCTTTTCTTTTATAACATATGCTCAGCCAAGCCTTTCTGGAAATTTCCATTAGAGGTCAAATAATAATCTATGTGTTTTAAGTGTACCAGAAGCCTTTGATAGTGATAATCTGTCAATGCATTGGATGTGATGTGAATGTTTTACCTTTTTGGATTGCCATGTGGGCCTCCAAAAACAACTGGCTGCTATCTTTAAGGGAAATTGAGTTCTTATTGAGATGTGTTCTCTGTTTTAGAGTCACTGAAAGGCACAGTGATAGCTATGTATGCATTCTTTATTTTTGTTGGGGACCTCTCATATTGCAGTATTAGGCATTCAGCTAATGTTGGATAATTGCTCCCTTTCTTTATACAATTTATGCATCAAACCAAAGATGGCTCATCTGACGTGCATTCTCCTTGCCCCTAACTGTAATTTAAACACTGACACATCACATCACAAATGTATAAGTAGATCAGAATTTAGCAAGTGTCAACAATATTCGCTCTAGCTGTCTCTCACTATGGGTCCTTATGTAAGTATGCAATGCCTCCTTGTATGTCCCATTAGTCTGCAATACTCTTCAGATACTTTTTCTCAGTCACTTTGCTCCCATGGGCGGTTGAACTGGAGCAGGTTGAGCTTTTCTTGGCACACTGTCTGTCGTTATTTCTTTGGTTGCATAACAAAACCGTCACACCAGTGGAGCTCTGTTGTTTGAGCTCTGAGTTCTCCTGCATCAAAAGTCTGTTTTGCAGTATTTGTAATACAAATACAGTGGATGTGCAGAATCTCTGGCCTGAGTGAACTAGCATCCACCATGTTTAAGATGCTGGAGTGGAACGGTTTTGCACAACCAATGTGGGCTGTGCTAAATATAGCGGCATGTGCCACGCCACTACATTGGTTAGGACTAATGGAGGTTTAGAGCATGTCACACAAGCTGCTTGCTATTGGGCTTCTTAAACTGTCTTCAATCTGTTAGTGCTTACCTCGCACCCAGCAGATGTTAGTTTGTGTAACATACAAAGGCGTCACCTCCCCAGATAGAGGGATTATATCACAGCATGTTTGGTCCTTTTGGATAAAAACTGTAGCATGGGTATTAGTACAGATTAGCCCTAAGGATAATGTTCCATATAACTTCAGCAATATTATCATAACTATAGTACTACATGACCTTTTATGAAGTCTAACTTGTGCTCTAAACTATAGCTCAGAGATGTGTGCAATGTGAGAAAAGGAAGTCTATCAGAGAGATGGAACACAGATCATACAATGATGTTTTAAATATATTGTGTGGTTCTGACTAAAACACTGAGTAACTGACTGCACACTCGGTGTTAAGTTTAAGACCTACTGGTTGACTGTTTGTCAACCAGTAGGTTTGTCATTTTTCTTTACTGTTATTTCTTTCTTGAAGCTTGAGCTGTACTTGCACTTGAAAGCAAATAAGAGAGACTTAACACTACAAGGCCTATAATAAAAATATCAAACGCATCTGAAAACAAATCTGGAAGTCTCTTATGATGTTTGTAGGTCAGGACAACAAAATAACCAGTGGGGGTACTGGCCCTCTCACAGCGTGGGGGGGTCAGGCTCTTATTGAGCAGATTCTGAAGGTTGGTCTGAAACTAGCACCATACAGTTCAGCTCATAAGATTTAATCGGACAAATGATACGAAAACACTTGAGGTTTGAAGATGTTTCTGTGCTGTAGACCTTTTTAGGGTTGTAAATGAAAACATTCCAAATGTGTCCAAGTTTATTACCTGTTGCAGTGTATGTAAATGACATCAGCTGACCGGAAGTAAACAGGGACCCAAGCTGTTGCTTTACAATGCAATTCTGTTGAAAGGCCTATAGATGAGCATCACCCTTTCTGTTTCAGTTTGACATCATGCTCTGTAACCCTCACCAACACACCTCCTAATTGTGTCTGCGTTGTCAAGGCTTTGACTTTGTTTTTCAGGAGTTCTATTTCAGGGATATCATGTTCAGAGAACCTGATGCTCCCAAAAGCTGCAACTTAATTTTCTTTCTTTCATGTCTTATTTCTTCACTGACCTTTGTCTGCAGGTGGGGCTGGAGGAAAAGGTGTGTGGGGCCGATCTGGTGAAGTTTATGAACCGCAGGAGGTCGATCAGAAAGACCCCAACTATGACGAAGCTCAGGTACTGACTGTGGTGTTCATATTGTACGTCTTTAACGTATGCAGTGTTTGGATTAGCATGATCACTAGTATAATCTAATGCAATCCAATACACAGCCCTGCATTTATACAAAAAATGTGTGTGTGTTGCTGTTCTAACTTGCATCGTATTGTACGTTTTTTTCATTAAACTATAAAGTGGATAAAATAACAAATGTCATATAAATACCAAAGACTGTATATGTTTATGCTTGATAAGATTCCCATCATGTATTGCAGCTCATCCTTATTGAAGCTGTCTAACACTAGACCTGGAATGTGATTGTGCTTTGACAGGAAAACTGTGTGTATGAGACTGTGGTTCCTCCACTGGATGAGAGGGACTTTGAGAAGACAGTCATCCCCATAGTGCAAGAGTACTTTGAACATGGAGACACAAATGAAGTAGCGGTAAGTGTGCAGGAAACAACCCGTCAGTAAACCTGCTTATGCGTAACAGAAGCGGAAATCGACATAGAGAGTCCTCTAAAAAAATAACAAGAATTGAAAGACATGAACAGAACCATCAAGCACGTGCGTGAGTTAACGTCTGTCTCTACCTCCAGGAGCTGCTTGCAGAACTGAACTTGGGACCCATGCGGAGCGAGGTTCCATCGCTGGCTGTGTCACTGGCCCTGGAGGCCAAAGCCAGCCACCGGGAGCTCACCTCCAGGCTGCTGGCGGACCTGTGTGGGTCGGTGCTGTCCCGCAGCGACATGGAATGCTCCTTTGACAAGCTGCTCCTGGAGCTGCCTGATCTGGTCCTGGATACACCCGGAGCCCCGCAGGTGAGTCTCCTGAGGGTCTGGAGATAAGAATGTGTACACCCAAAGCTCAATTTTTGTGTTTGTGTTAAATTACCTTAAATTGAATTGTCAATTCAGGATGGGTATTAACTGAGAAATCCAAACTATAATACTGAAAGAACTGTTGTGGCTTAGTGGAGAAATACGCACCATGTTACCAGGGCGCTTTAACAAACTGACGTCAGTCCCATTACAGTAAACACAAGACTAGTCAGACTTGTTAGCTGAAAGCATGCCTCTGTTTTGGTGGTGTTTTTTCTACGCAGTCTGTGGTGGAGCCGAGGGGAACAACACTGTGGGTTCATGTGTTAATGTGTGTGTGTGAGTGTGTGTGAGTGTGAGAGAGAGTGTGTGTGCGCTCCCCTTTTCAGCCTGCACAGACATGAGATCTCTGTCCATTGTCTGTCTGTGCTCACAAAGTGCAAGCTCAGCAAAGGACGCTCAAAGGGTTATTGGTCGTCCTCCCCCCCCACACCCCTCCTGTCACTGTCTCATTGGGGCTCACAGCTCTCTGTGTGTTTAAAGGGATATTATGACTCTGCCCAGCCGCCACCTCCTCCCCTTTACCCCTTTCACTCTCTCTTTTTCACTTTCTCACACACACTGCACACTCCTCTCTTTCTCCTCATGTGCCGCAGAGTCTAGCCACAGCCACGGCTCAAATGAGAGCTGCCTCTTGTCTGTACAGGAACAATGATCAGTAATAAGCGCTGGCTTTGTCGAGGCCAGAAGAGCAAAGCCAGCTCTTTCGTTTCCCTACGTCACGTGACTACACTACTGTAAACAAACAGATGCACATGAGCCTCTGAGGCCCACTGTCAGTCATCTGGCAGTGTTGTTGTGGGACCAGTTCTTCAAACTGCAACTTCATGTGTAACAGAATTGTTTGTTTGACTTAAAAACATACTGTATTAAATCAATTAGATGTCATGTATTCTGTATTCTATTAACTGCTATTCACTGAGGACAGGACACTGATCCTTGAAGTAATTCACATTGTTGGTTTTAAATCTGGCTTTGTCGTGTATTGTCGATATAGAAACAAAATTAATTTGAAACAAATGAAATAGAAAGGAATTCCCAGATTTAAAAAAAGAAAAAAAAGTGAGCATACAATTGCTAGTGACGTTCTGAACAAATGTTCATTCCTCACTGCATTCTTGAAATACAGAAAAGCTACTACAGTCTACATCTGTCATCTTTTGACTTTGCAACCCAAGGATGCACAACTACATTCAATGTCAGCCCATTTGTAACACAACAGACACATGACAGACAAAACAAAAACAGTAGTACATTCTTGAGGTGTACTGTTTGAATTTTAATTTCTTTACACTTTTTTTCTTCCTGTGTTCATTTTCCAGTTGGTGGGCCAATTCATTGCACGAGCTGTGAGCGACCAAATATTGTCCAAGAGCTACATCGAGGCCTACAAAGGCAGAGTGGACTGTCAATACACAAGGTAGGCTGAGCTCTGCTGTTGCTGTGGTTTTAGTTTCCTGTTTTATTATTATCACCTCAGAGGTTATAGCAAATCCCTAAAGATAAGAGTATTCAGTCAATAATATCATACATATTGTGTGTACATATAAGATTCCTATCATGAGATGAAGCATAAAGAGTGGTCGGTTCAAGAAAAAAGGGAAGAGTGCAGGAGAATCTGGACCGTTCTTTGAGGTGTGCATTAATTCATGTAAACAAGAGTTAAAATGTATTAAAGGTAATTTAAACATATCTTGTTAGCATTCTAGATCACATATAGGAATCAAGTTCCAACCAAAGTGTTTTGCAGTAAGTGTAACAATGTGATGAACAAAAGTTTCTAAAACAATACAAGCAACTTTTGGTAAAGGGGCTCTGTATCAAACACCCACCAAACCGGTGTAACAAACATGTAAAACACACAATTTGTGTAAATCAGAGCAGACACAGTGTGATGACTTTCAGGTTAGAGAGAGTAGACCGTAAAGAAAGCAGTGATGAAGGACAGTGTTGCAGTGTGACAACTATGCCTGTATTTTACCCTGCAGAGAGTCACTGGACCGGGCGACAGTGCTGCTGAAGATGAGCATGGAGGGCCTACGCATAGACAACCAGTGGGGGACGGGCGGAGGACAGAGACCCGTCACACAGCTCATCAAAGAGGTAGATTACATAAAGCAGACTGGAGAAGACGTTGGTAGTCGACCTGTGCTTTATTAGCTCTCGTCTAGTATCTTCTGTTTATCCACTTATTTCAGCTTTTCTGACCAAAATTCAGTAGAATTATTATTTATTTGTGTGTCAAAAGTCATTATTTTGTGCTTGTAAAGCTTTCCAAGCTCAGTAAATTTCCCATCTGAAAGAGGCAACGTAGACAGGAAAGACATTTTGAATGCTAGGAAATGCAATGAAGTTTCCGTTGGTTTCAGTCTGCAAACTCACAGCAAGATGCCACCAAATCCTACACTCTGGACTTTTAACATGTATAACAATATCAATGTACGTGTCTGGGTAACAGTTATTTGAGGTTATTGGTTGTGATACCATGATTCATAAACTTTAATCCATTCTGCTTAGAGCCTTAACACATCCTCAAGTCCAAGAGTTCCCTACAGTTACAACTGATTGGTGCTCTTTTTCCAATTTTTAGTAGCTGTAAGAAAAATGTCAAAGGTTAATCATTTTAATTTCTTATTCTCTGTATTGTCAGATGAACCTGCTGCTGAAGGAGTACATCCTCTCTGGAGACAGCAAGGAGGCGGAGAGGTGCCTGAGAGATCTGGAAGTTCCCCATTTCCACCATGAGTTTGTCTATGAGGTAACGGCTTAGTATTAGTTTGAATAGATCAAACTCAGACTTCCCTTAAAGCCTAACATAACAGGTTTGTCAGAGGCAAAACATGAGAAAAAACCCCTCCTTAAACTGAAAGAGAAAGAAGAACATTTTTATTCTTTACCTGAACAGCATTGTGTGTGCAGATGACAGGAAATCCCCTTTTAAGAGCATGAACACCTCTTGGTCTCAACTAAAATAAATAGATAAAAAACGATGTACTGGAGTAAGTGCTTCTTGTAGATTTGCAGCAAATGTTTTTGAGTACTAATACAAGTCTGTGAATATTTCTGTGTCCCTCAGGCGATAGTGATGGTGTTGGAGTCCAAAGGAGAGAAAACATTGAAAATGGTTCTGCAGCTACTCAAGGCGCTCTCTGCGTCCTCCGTCATCACTGTGGACCAAATGAGAAGGGTAGGGCGCCACCTGGTGTTTGAATTATGAAATGCACATCATTATTTCACCAAGCATCAGTTGATTTGTTTGCTAGCCTTAAAGTATGATAGACAGCTATTGAGTAGGTTTGGTTTCAACATTGGTAGGGGCACATTTTAATCAGGGCGTTTTGGGTTCCTCCCTTGGACATTTTTGAGCGTCAAGCAATTAATTTCCTGCGTTCTGAAAAATGTTTCTGTATCCGTTTAAATATAAAAATATAATGGCACATAATGCAGTATGGCTCTTTGGCATTATGTACATTTTTTTTACTCTTCTGTAGATAAACTTTTCTAATTTAATGTTATCCCTGATGAGTCAAAACACCTCTCTTCCCTCCTCTTTTGTATCTTTAAACTCTTTTAATGTGCATGTGGCACCTGTTCACCTCAATGATAAACTAAAATATTTTTTTGTTTATATAACTGTGGAATTGAAAATCTTAAAATTTTGAGTTTAAAAGAATTTAAAAATGTTCCTCACATTCAAAACGTACCTCCACATATCTGTGTTCTATGGGAAGTCTGGAAATAGTTTTAAATATTTTGAGAAAAAGATTGTAATATTATTTATGGTAGAAAATGTCATTTCGCCCATATGCAAATCTACACCCTTGATATAGTGTCTTTTTTTCTTTTTCTTTCATAGGGCTATGAAAGAGTTTATATGGACATTGCTGAAATCAACATTGATGTCCCCCGTGCATACTTCATCATGGAGCAATTTGTTGATAAGAGCTTCAGTATGGGAATCATTGATGTAAAGTTAAGAGATCTTTGTCCCTGTCGGTAAGTGAAACACACCTTACACGCTTGTTTCCCTGTTTTTGATGTTTTTTAACTCTGGGTTAATATGTTCTGTCTGTTTTCAGAGGCCGGAAGAGATTTGTCAGCGAGGGAGATGGTGGTGTTGTCAAAGTTGAAAGTTACTGAGGAGCCCTTTTTATGTGCCAGATTTCCTTTAAAAAAGAAAAAGGATGAAGCTACTTTTTTACTTGCATATTTTTCAAAATAATCGGGTACATTTTTTCCCTTCTAACAGTCAAAAGAATGTAAAATTCTCAAATTGAAGTAGGGTAAAAAAACAACAACTGCACTTTTGCTTGAAACTGAAGTGGATCACTTTCGTCAAGGTTTTTCAATATAAACAATTACATAAGCTAACCCTTAAAGTGCCACACCTTGCAGTGTCAGTCATTCCATGTTGTTTTGTACAGTATAGTCTTGATTTCACTGCCACTCCTCTTGTGTTTTTGTAGAAAGCAGTGTTTGTACAAAGATGACTGGCTTGTGTCAAAAGCTTTATAAAGGGGTATAAAAAATTTAAAGAAAGGGGAGCACATTGGTTAATTGCAATACTGGCCCCCTAACTAGCTGCTGTTTCTATGCTGTGCTGGCTTTTTCTTTTTACCCTTTAAATTACACAAAGATGTCATTATTGAAGGTATCAAGGCATGAGTGAAGTGCAAAAAAGAAATACCAGTTGGGTAGCTTCACAAAATGGTGTTTAGAATGTTTATTTTTATATCTGGGGAATACGGTGTGTGAAACGTACCACGTATTGCTCCTTGTTTGTTCATTAAATCCCTATTAAATAATCCAAGACTGTTTTTGTGAATGTCACACAACACCAACTACATCTTATGACTTCTTTGATCCGACACATTCATTGCTCTGCCCTATATTCACTCAACAAATGAGCTGTTCAATTTCAAATGCATTAATGCCAAATTACAGACGCTATAATACAAAAGAGAGTAGAGTAGAAGTACACAGGTCTTAGTAGTCGACCATACTGGAAAAACTGGCAAGCGATAGATGTAATCCTTACTAATGAGAGTGTCCATGCGAACACTTCTATCAGTGTGTGAAAACTGGATCTTTGCCATCCATCTGAAGGAATTCTCTGCCAGTTTGACCATTCCTGCTGTTTGGAATAGTTCATTGGGTGGCTACTGCGACTGCTCCTTCATTGCCAGCTCCTGCTGCTTGACGGCTTCTTGAGCCTCCATCTGCATCTTCTCCAGTTTCTCTAGGGTGACTGATTTGAGTGGGAGCAGCTTTGGCTTGCACAGAACCATGGTAGGTACATCTTCCATGGAAAGTTGCCCTGTGGATGTTGCCAAATAAGAAAGGGAAAAAAATGAACTCAAATATATATGTTCTCATCAGCTAATCTTGGCTTAGATGCAAAGATAATGAGACTTGGCTGGATTGTTGTAATTTTTCACAAAAGCCTCTCACATATAAGAAGTGAGAAAAGTTCTATCTACGTACAATCTTTTAAATAAAGTACTGCTGCGAGGGAGTCACTTCAAAACATGTCTGCAGTTATAGTTGTATCATTCTAGTGGCTTGTAACCCCCAGAATTAAAAAAAAACCCCACTAACATCTGTGTATGCTCTCATTTGTGACTCGTTAAGCAGTCGCTAGCCGATGTTTTTAATTTCTGTTGCACTGAAGGTCTGTTTTTACCAATCACTCAATGCATGTAACATCTGGACATTTCACACACCTTTTTCTTCGCCCCTGAAAGAATTACACTTTTAACACCAGAACTACATCTAGCTCTAGTACTGTCCCATATTATATAACAGTTTACACAGCAACAATGTCTGCTGTAGAGACTGTAAAGAGTGAGCACATAACACAGAGCACCCACTGACTAATTTTGCAAGCTTTTGCACATTTCCAAACAGTTCTCATGTTGTATTGAGCACCACAAACAGCCTTTAGTTTGTAACTACTGCTGTGATACAAACCTTGTTTGGGCAGAACTTCTCTGAATATTGACTTGACTTCTGGCATGGTGTCCTCTGAGTGCCTGCTGAAAGGTACAGTAAACACATTAGTTTACTACATTAAACATGTTTATTAGACACAGACTGAGGAAGAGAAGCCAAAGATTTAAAACATATGACACTGTGGGCTCATCAGTATAGCTGCTAATGTTACTGGGTCTTTATTAGAGGAGAAAGGTGTAAATGGAGAGTTGACAGTGTTGGAGCCGTAAAGCGGAGGAGAGTGACGTAAACGTTAAGCTGTGGATGCAGTTGGAGGAGCCGTAAAGCGGAGGAGAGTGACGTAAACGTTAAGCTGTGGATGCAGTTGGAGGAGCCGTAAAGCGGAGGAGAGTGACGTAAACGTTAAGATGTGGATGCAGGCAGGTTATCAATGAGTACATGACAGCATGTTTATGAAATAACGACGAGCTGATGTATATGTTTGGTGTAATAATCGTATTTCGTATTTTATGACACATTATCCAGCTGTTAGCTCAACACAAAGCTAGCTAGGTTTAGCACGTTTAGCACGCGACAGAGGCTCAGTTTAAGTAAATGTTTATTTATTTAATCAACCAGATGAATACAGTTCACTGACAACACCCCGCTGTATCTGTTCAGTTACATTGGTTTTTAAATTCTGAATTGTTTCCAATCCCAGAGACAGATAAAACAACAATCCCACCTTCAGCACCAGGAAGAGCTTTAAACGGTTGTCAGGTCAACGCTTCCACGACAATCACGTGACCGTTTCCTGCGCTCGTATCTTCTTCTTCTTCGTTGGTGTTTTTTACGGCAGTCGCTTTCCGTTGTAATGCATTGCTGCCACCTTCTGGATTCAGACCGTCACTGCGCCCTCAGCCACAGTGCTCTACTGCCACCCACAGGCGGCTCACAGAACGACATTACTCAAAATCATGACCATGATGTTTGGTTTTTCAACTGTTAATCTGTTTAATTAAGAGTGTTGCATACTTGTTGTAGTAATACGTTTGTTTAAGCGAATATAGTAAGATGTATACAGTTTATTTACCACCAGTTTACGCTACTGTGTTCTTATATCACAATGCATTTCAGAGGAAAGTTGTATACTGTTTACTCATATATGTATTACACAGCTACATTTACGAATTTACAGTACAGAACAACATTTTTATACATTACAAACATGAATCATCACATCATAAAATATGAGTTCCACTTTTCAAATAAAACAATATGTGCATATTCATATATCTGTTTTTGAGTGAGGGAAAGGTAGATGTAAGAATTTTTAACATGTGACTTTTACCTGTTTATTATTCTATTATTTTTAACATGTGACTTTTACTTGTTTATTATTCTATGTGTTATTATTTTAACATGTGACTTTTACTTGTTTATTATTTTATGTGTTATTATTTTTAACATGTGACTTTTACTTGTTTATTATTCTATGTGTTATTATTTTAACATGTGACTTTTACTTGTTTATTATTCTATGTGTTATTATTTTAACATGTGACTTTTACTTGTTTATAATTCTGTGTTATTATTTTAACATGTGACTTTTATTATTTTGTGTTATTATTTTAACATGTGACTTTTACTTGTTTATTATTCATGTGACTTTTATTGTTTATTATTCTAACATGTTTATTATTTTAACATGTGACTTTTACTTGTTTATTATTCTATGTGTTATTATTTTTAACATGTGACTTTTACTTGTTTATTATTCTATGTGTTATTATTTTAACATGTGACTTTTACTTGTTTATTATTCTATGTGTTATTATTTTAACATGTGACTTTTATTATTATTCTGTGTTATTATTTTTAACATGTGACTTTTACTTGTTTATTATTCTGTGTTATTATTTTAACATGTGACTTTTACTTGTTTATTATTCTATGTGTTATTATTTTTAACATGTGACTATTTACTTGTTTATTTTAACATTCTTGTTTATTATTCTGTGTTATTATTTTAACATGTGACTTTTACTTGTTTATTATTCTGTGTTATTATTTTTAACATGTGACTTTTACTTGTTTATTATTCTGTGTTATTATTTTAACATGTGACTTTTACTTGTTTATTATTCTGTGTTATTATTTTAACATGTGACTTTTACTTGTTTATTATTCTGTGTTATTATTTTAACATGTGACTTTTATGTGTTATTATTTTAACATGTGACTTTTACTTGTTTATTATTCTATGTGTTATTATTTTAACATGTGACTTTTACTTGTTTATTATTCTGTGTTATTTTTTAACATGTGATTTTACTTGTTTATTATTCTATGTGTTATTATTTTAACATGTGACTTTTATTAACATGTGACTTATTACTTATTATTCTTGTTTATAATTCTGTGTTATTATTTTAACATGTGACTTTTACTTGTTTATAATTCTGTTATTATTTTAACATGTTTATTATTATTCTGTGTTATTATTTTAACATGTTTATTATTATTCTGTGTTATTATTTTAACATGTTTTATTTTTATTATTTTATTATTCATGTTTATTATTTTATTATTTTAACATGTTTATTATTATTATGTGTTATTATTTTAACATGTTTATTATTATTTTAACATGTTTATTATTATTAACATGTTTATTATTATTTTTATTTTATGTGTTATTATTTTAACATGTTTATTATTATTAACATTATTATTTTAACATGTTTATTATTATGTTTATTATTTTAACATGTTTTTATTATTTTAACATGTTTATTATTTTGTTTACATGTTTATTATTATATTTATTATTATTTTAACATGTTTATTATTATTTTAACATGTTTATTATTTTAACATGTTTATTATTATTTTATTATTTGTTTATTATTATGTTTATTATTATTATTTTAACATGTTTATTATTATTTTAACATGTTTATTATTATTGTGTGTTATTATTTTAACATGTTTATTATTATTTTAACATGTTTATTATTATGTGTGTTATTATTTTAACATGTTTATTATTGTGTGTTATTATTTTAACATGTTTATTATTATTTTAACATGTTTATTATTATTTTAACATGTTTATTATTATTTTAACATGTTTATTATTGTGTTATTCCTTCATACACGCCTGACAGAGTCATTCGTCGTGTTAAAGCACCGTGTAAATGAAGTGTTTATCCTCCATGTGATTGTATGTCAAAGTCTCGTGATAGCGCTGGTGAGGCGTGGAGTGACGCAGCTGTGTCCGCGGAGGAGGAGGAGGAGGAGGAGGAGCAGCGGTAGTGTAGGACGGAGGAGGAAGCAGCGAGGATGGCGGAGTCACACCTCTGAAGGTAAAACACTGATCTTATTATCACCATAACAATGCGCGTTCCAACCCAACGGCGCCGTCACGCGCCTCTCTAGAGACAGCGCCCGCGCCAGTGTCTCGTCGCGGCCCGTGTAGCTCGAGCGTCTCGCGGCGGTGAGTAGAACGCTCTTTTGTTCGGCTTCGGAATGGCCGCTGTGTGTTTTTCACTGTTTTCTTTTTTTTTTTCCTCCGCTCGCACTCAACACGGGAGCGGGGCTGTGATGCGGGGTTACAGTGGCCACTAAGCAGGGGGAGGGGAGGAGGAGGGGCTGTTCTCTCTGGGTGTCTGCTCCCCGCGGCTGCAGCACAGATCCCCTCTCTCGGTCCAGATCACGGCGGAGGGTCGGTCCCACAGCCGCTCCGCTCGGGCCTACACACGGCTAGCCTCTGTTAGCCTCTGTTAGCTTCTGTTAGCTAACGGCTGGATGCGCGTTCATATATCAGGGAGGAGGAGGAGGGGGCTCGAGACCACCAGCGCCACACACCACGCGCCACACACGTTGTGTTCTATGTCGTATTAACCGTTGACGTTACGCTCCAGACGTTCGATATTTCGCCCGTTGGAACACCGTCAGCTCGCGCGGGCTAACTGACGTTAGCGGGTGAGCCGTCTGGCATCACTGACGCTGAGCTGCCTGTATTTCCTGCCTGGTTGTCAGTCGTGTTAGTGGGCTAAACCAGTGTGTCTCCCCTCCCCCGTGTGTGTGTGGTTCCGTTACACGGGTTCTACCGTCACTGTTGGGCTGGTTTACCCGAGCCAACGGCCGCTAGTGCGCTCCCGTTGGTGGCTGTGAGGGTAACGGTCACAGCGTGACGTCACGTTGGTGGTGTCCCTCCAACGGCTCATACACGTCAATCAAAACACCTGATCTCACAACCTGGCAACCGGGCCGCTCTGCCCAGTCTGTTTCCAGGGGTCTGTCATTGGGGGACACTTGTGCCATCAAACCAACCAAGCTGGTCCTCTGGAGGGCTGTAGTTAGCTCATATGTGCCACCTCACCTCTGGTTCACCACACAGATAACCCCCCTTTCACATACATGCCAGGTTATACTTTGTCATTTCTTGCATGTCGGCAGAAGCTGTGTTTCTGAATCTTTCCTACATTTTGTCACATCGTAGCGCCTCTATTCGTAACCCTCGGTGTGTTGTGTTATCCGTCTTGGTGAATCCAAAATGCATCGTAATGGACAAACACAGACCGTTGTGCTCAGGCCTACACACACCAGCACTGTCAGAGGGGCCCGAGATATCCTTAATGGAAACTTCATTAGTTTTTATGTGGCTCGCAGTGCAATGAAGTGTGTACTAGCACTTTATGGTGGTGTTAGTGTAGATGATGGACATGCATTAGCTTTTCTCCGAAGCTTTTATGAGTTTAACCTCATATTCATATCTAATAAATGATTAGCATCAACTTAATGGAGCTATTTAGAGCCGTGCACGTTTGGTCCACTTGCCAGTTTAATTGACATCTGTGCTGTTTTGCAGAAACTTCTGCATGTTTTTCAGAGATGCAACTAACAGTGTGCCTGCTTTGGCTCAGCAGATATCTGGTTCTCATGATTTGGCCAAACAATGACCAAGAGCTCCTGCATGGGCTACTAAGCTTAATTTTCTTTTTTTCATTTTTTCTGCCTAAACTATAGTCATGAATACAAATAAATCGTAAACATTGACTAGGCAATGAGCTGGCTCAATTTGTGTTAAACATTTCTATTGCTCTTGTTTGACATTTCCTAAGGTTTAAGCAGAAAGGAATAGAAATACGTTTTTTAAATACAGAAATCTATCTACAAAGATTAATGCTTACACGCAGCTTGTTTTAAACCATATCGTGTACCAGGGCTGGGACTTGTAGAGTACAACCGTAAAAGGAAGTGGCTTGCAGTTTGGTTTAGATAGCTCCAGCAGTTGGGCTGGCCTGGTTATTCTCATTGTATGTTAATCATTATTTTGTACACAGGTATGACCATTACTGTCAGTGTTTCGTGTTAACCTTCTTATTTATGATGGTGTGAAACAGCAGTGGATACCCTTTTTATTTACAGAACACACTGTCAGGCATTCTGTCATGTTAGGGGTGCTGCTATTGACCCAACATTTCTTTTACCCAAAAGGTCATTTGACCTGTTGTTGTGGGGACTTCATGCTTTGAAGGCCACTTCTAAAGATTACTCTCAGCAGTCCTAACCTTTTCACTTGGCTGTGATCCTGAGTCAAACCTGCCTCTCTTTTTGCCACAGCTTCGCTTTTACTTGTGCAGGGAAGCTTTACACAGTCACAGAGAGGAACAACAGCAACAGAGACTAAACAGAGACAAAGCCATTCTGGCTCAGATTGTCATGTTATGATCCAAAGAGTCTTTGAGACTTACATTTTCAGTGGGGTTTTTGTGTTGCAGGCTTTATAAGGGATTGCTAAATAGCCAAATGCATGGTGAGGTGGGGCTGTAGGCTTACAGTAATGTCAACACCCGCTGGGCCATGTTTGTTTAGTAGGGGTAAGTTGGTGCGAGGTTATGCGCAGTACATTCAACAGATTCATTTGGACTGGCACATCGTGGTACCGACAACCCGCCAAACCTGTTGAAGTGTTTTTTTTTCTTTCATGAACAAGGAAGAATATTATTAGTATTAGGGCTTTTTTTGTTATTCTATTTGTGTTTTGTTTTTTTGTGGGTATGACTGGAAATAGAGATGAAAATACAATTGCTTATTTTGGAATATAGGGGATTTTTCTTATAATTTCCACTGTTTTTATGAGGGTATCTGATGCAGTATAGGCTTATATACACATTCTCTAACAGTGGAAGCATATTACGTTGTATTTCCCACAAGCAGACCCTGTTTACTATAAATTGTGGTGAGCACTTAGTTTTAGTAAGAAACATAATAGGTTTTGGACAGAAAATCAAGATAAACATTTGTTTAGTTCCTTTTGTTTCCCTTGGAACAGATCAGTTTTTTTCTCTCTGGAAATTTGCAGAAAATAATAAACGATAAGCCTAAGGAACATATTATCAATAGTCTGAAATTATAGAAACAGTGACAAATACGAAGACCAGAAACTTTTTCAGGAATACCTCAACTGTTGAAATTCTAAATTCTGAGAATGTTTGTTAAATGTGAAAATGAAATTGTAAATGTGAATTTATTTTATTTTTCTATTCCCCAACAGCAAATCTTCGAGGGTTTAAAAAAAACCTTGATGACCTTTGCAGCCTGAAGGAACTTATATCCGAAGATCCTTGGATTGTATGCAGTTCTAACACTAAAGCATGTGGCCCATGGGTGCCACAGTCCAGCTACTAAAAAGGATTTTTTCTCCCATGGCATTTTAGCAAAGGAACAAAGTATTTTAAATCATCAAAGAAGAACTTTGGATCACAACGCCTTTATTTCCAGGATAATCATAAATGTGTGGGCCTGTACAGGGATGTTTCCTTTAAAAGCCTCCTTGGCTGACTGTGTCCCTGTTTTCCTGAATAAGTAACCTGACAAGAGAGACTCCCATGAGCAACTCTGCAGGAGGCTCGATAACGTCGACATGAGTAGTACTTTAGGCAAAGAAAAAGATTCGAAAGAAAAGGACCCCAAAGGTGGTCCAGCGGGGAAAGAAAGGGAAAAGGAGGCCAGGGCTCTAGCCGGCTTAGTCAAGGATGGTGGCAAAGAAACGAAGACCAAAGGGAAAGATGCCAAAGAAGGAAAGAAGGACACCAGCAGCTCAACACCGGGTGTTGCCTTCTCGGTTGACAACACGATAAAGCGGCCAAACCCGGCAGCGGGTACGCGCAAGAAGTCCAGCAATGCCGAGGTGATCAAAGAGCTCAACAAGTGCCGGGAGGAGAACTCAATGAGACTGGACCTATCGAAACGGTCCATTCACATCTTGCCCACCTCCATTAAGGAGCTGACACAGCTGGCTGAACTCTACTTATACAGCAACAAGCTGCAGAGCCTGCCAGCTGAGGTGGGTTGCCTATCAGGCCTGGTCACGTTGGCCCTGAGCGAGAACTCCCTGACCAGTTTGCCTGACTCCCTGGACTCTCTTAAGATGCTTCGAATGCTCGACCTCCGGCACAACAAACTCAGAGAGATACCCGCTGTTGTCTACCGGCTGACAACTCTTGCCACGCTGTACCTGCGCTTCAACCGCATCACAACAGTGGAGAAGGACATCCGAAACCTATCCAAGCTCACCATGCTCAGCATTCGTGAGAACAAGATTAAACAGCTGCCCGCAGAGATAGGTGAGCAAAACCTGGGTCTCTCTCTGCCTGTACTTTCATCATCAGTGGCAAATTAGTCTGAACTTCTCGTAGTTTCTCCCTCCCAACATCCTCCTCCCTTCTCTCATTTGTCTTTTTAAGATAATCATACATAGACAGCTTCATTTTAGGAAATGAACGCATATGCTACTCAATGTGGTCGCAGTCTGGAGCCCTGCATTGTGTCTAATGTGCTGTCTAATTGTTCTGTAAGAGAGAGTTCTGAGTATACAACTTTCAAAAGCTTTGCACCGGTGCCATTCTGATTTAGTAAAGACAGAATGAGATGGATTAATGCATGTCTTCAGTACAGCAGAGGTTAGGCTACTGAAAGTGCTTTCATATTGAATGAGCTAAATATCTGAATGTGTTGTGCATGTTTCTGCAGGAGAGCTATGCAGCCTCATAACTCTGGATGTTGCCCATAACCAGTTGGAACACCTACCGAAGGAGATTGGGAATTGCACACAGATAACCAACCTCGACTTGCAGCACAATGAGCTCTTGGACCTCCCAGAGACTATAGGTAATTTAATTATGCTCTAGGACTCAAAAGCAAAGTTATTGTGTTGTTAAGGTGAAAGAAAAAGTTAACTATAGATACGTTTTTCTTTTGTCATTGTAGGCAACCTGGCAAGCATAAATCGCTTAGGTCTGCGATACAATAGATTGTCAGCCATCCCCAGATCATTAGCCAAATGTCGAGAACTGGAGGAGCTAAACCTTGAAAACAACAACATTTCGGTGTTGCCAGAGGTAAGTGGAAACCCATAAAATATTAATTTAAAGTTGTATTGCTATATCATAACAAATAGTTATTATATTCATCACTTGCAGTCTTATTTTCTATTATACTAACTTCAGCTATTTCCTGCATTGCTCTTGTAAATACAAAAACAAATTTACAAACAACATATTCAAAAATACCTGTTGTCTGGTTTGCATAGCACTAATCCACTTAAACTCTTGTGTGTGACCGAGGTCTTCTAGTGCAGTCATTCCCAAGGACAGGGTCGCAGGAGATTTTATTTGGGGCGCAAAATAAATTTGCAGTCTACTTATAACATTGAATCTCATATAAAAGGCTAGCATACATTTTGTTTATTTTACTGATGAGGTGAAAAAACGAGCCTGGTAACTCCAGCTAAATGTATTTTAGTTAACTGATGAGAGAAAATGAAAGAATGAAACCGCCTGTGAACTCTTCCTGAATTTTGAGTTGCATTGCTGCAGTTTTGCTGGCTTAAGTTGTGTGTGTGAGAAATTACCCTCATTGTGGCTTTCACATTATGCACGAAGACTCTGCAAGTTGTTGCGGTTTATCGTCGTGCACCTCTGAGCTTATTTAGAGATTACAAATAGTTTACTGATAAAAGCACTATTACCTTGTTGGGAGTATTTTACAAAGACAGTCAATTCATTTTTTAAATGCTTTTGAAACCGGAGGTCTTAAATATCTACATTTGTGTTTATATGTTGCCCCCCATATCATATTATTTACAGGATATGAAACCTTTGTTTCTTTATGTTAGATTTGATACTTTACATCTTTACTGTACAGGCTTGTATGAAGCCAGTAACGTTTCCATGAATATGAGATATCAGTTTACAGTTGATGAAAATTTCTCCTCTGTATTGAAATGGCTGTAAAAATGGTTAGGAAGATCATTAACGCACAAATTCGCTCCTCAGATGATTTTTAAACAAGGCCATTGTGCATCGGGTCGCAATGGCTTATCATTTTTTCAAAAGTGGGGCCCTGAAAAAATAGCTTGGAAAAGGTTGCACCTTGCATGGTAGTGTGTATGAATGGGTTAATGACATGTAGTGTTAAAGCGCTTTGAGTGGTTGGAAAACTAGAAAAGCAACATACAAGTCCATTTACCATTTTCTGTGTTTGTCCAGGGCCTACTGTCAAGTTTAGTCAACCTGACTAGTCTAACACTGGCGAGGAACTGCTTCCAGTCGTACCCTGTGGGTGGACCATCCCAGTTCTCCACCATCTATTCCCTCAACATGGAGCACAACCGCATCAACAAGATCCCCTTCGGCATCTTCTCCAGGGCCAAAGTGTTAAGCAAGCTTAACATGAAGGTATTTATATATATATGCATGTTTCTCTGTGAAATCAGTGAGATAAATTCCTACGTCAGACTATTCTAAAATTTCTAAACAAAGTAGAAAAAATCAGGAATTTTCAACCATCATTATTTTTTCTTTATTTACACTTTCATATCTTGCTGTGACATTAAAAAAAATATATTTTGAGAACATGTGAGATTGAATTAGATCTTCTTGTCATACCTACGCTATACTGTTTCAGGAACAATAATTATGCACATGAGAAATACAGTTTTAAATGTTAACAGCTCATGCGCTGGGAGGAATATAAATCTGAGGTGTTAAATCCATTGTCTTGTAGGTCTTTAGCATTGTGCATTGTAACTGATCTGTTACTTTAAAGTTGGGGATAATCACAGTTTTATTATTTTAAAGAAGCTTAGTTGTGCATACTTTTGTGTGTCATTCTTGAAGGTGGGGTAAGAATCTGTTTGTCAAAGTTGGAAGAAGTAGTGCAGGACATTCTGAAATGAAATGCAGCAGTTTCATGTAATACACAGATAGTTACATCTCACAGTATTAGTTATATGACAGTTATTCCACGTAAATTCAACACCGTAGTGCGGAACTGCGTCAAAAAGACGCATATTTGCTCGTATTTATCTCAACTGTTCAGACTAAGGCTGACTCTGTGAAGTTTGTATTGGCCTTAAGCCAGACATGAACATAACACGTACTGGATGTCCATACTGGATGTCCATACTGGATGTACTTAGGATTTCCACTGCCAGCTAAGAGAGCTGTCATAATGCGCTGGTCTACTTGGCCTCTTAGCACTCTGCGCTGTCCTTTTGTTGACTCTGAATTGTCACTTATTTTGCTATTAAGTGAATGCCATTGTCTTCTTCAGGACAACCAGTTAACATCTCTCCCATTGGACTTTGGCACATGGACCAGCATGGTTGAGCTTAACCTGGCAACCAACCAGCTGACAAAGATCCCAGAGGACGTCTGTGGTCTAGTCTCTCTGGAGGTGAGTCCTTTATTCACACATAGTAGAAATTTGGTATGCAAATACACTGCGGTACCCACTAAGTTTATTGTAGTAATAGAAAGTCTCATAACATAAATTGTATTTTTTGTGCAACCATTAAATAGGAATAGAGACATTTAGCAACTCTTACTCAAGTTTTTGGTTTGATTTAAAACCCATAACTGCTGCACTGAACTATTTCCTCCAACCTACAGTAGTAACCTAGTAAGATTTGGCTGAAAATACAGCTCCACAAATATGGCTGATAAAGTATAATACACTTTTTTCTCAAGAATATGAATATGAGTATTAGTAGATCAACCCAGTGTGGGTAGAATACCTGTATTTCTACTTTCATGGTTTAACTTGAATACAGATTTTCAAATTTCTTCAGGGATTGTGTGACATCAATTGAGAAAGATGTCAGGAGTGATGTCTTTATTGCTATGTCACTTTAGACCTGTTTCCTTTTTTTGAAAAACTGTGTCATTGTCTTCACAGGTGTTAATACTGTCCAATAATCTTCTCAAGAAGTTACCACATGGTATTGGAAATTTGAGAAAGCTACGGGAGCTGGACTTGGAGGAAAACAAATTGGAATCTCTACCTAATGAAATTGCTTATCTGAAAGAAATACAGGTACATTTTCCAGAAATGCAGATCTCCCCGTCACACTTATACTTAAGGCTTCTGGTTGTGTTTGTTACAGAATGTTCTAGAACCGGCTCCGTATCTGTTTACTGGGAAACAACAGCTATTCGAATCTTAGCTTCCTCTTTCTTTTAAAGGCATTTGGTAAGGCTCATCTTCGATTCATGTCTGAAGAGGCCTGTAAGTGGTTAAAAAAAACCCAGATTTTGGCTACTCCTGTGGTTATATCATACACTGCAGCAGATGGCGATGCAGGTCTATAATGCTAGTGTAAATAAAGATGGATTTTGCTTTTAATATAATTTGCCTTGTTTTCTCGCTCAAACAACAGACCAGTAATTAGAGCAAAATCACAATTGGTATCAACACAGTTAAAACAAACATTAAACAATACCCAATCCTAGGTTAGTGGGTTGAAAGATACTCAAACTGACGGAATGTCAGTACAGCAAACTACAAATCGAGAGCCTAATCCTTGGCTTTATACAAAGACATTTAAATTCTAAAGGACCATATAATATGCTGTCTGCTCATTAGATAATCATCCACAGTTGTTTTCTGAAAGGACAATGGAATAAAACTGGGTGATAAATGGTTTGATTGTGATTATACTATATGATTATTAAATACTATTCTCATTTCAACAAACCTTTAGAGCACTTTATAAACTGTGTTCTTTCTCTGTCATTAGAAATTGGTGTTGACAAATAATCAGCTGACCACGTTACCCAGAGGCATCGGCCACCTCACCAACCTGACTCATCTTGGTTTGGGGGAGAACCTGCTGCAACACCTCCCAGAGGAGATTGGTAAGTACCTTAAACCCGATCAGTAACGTGCTCAGTTAATCCGGTAAGGGCGGCAAAAATGTCACATTTCTACTAGAAGCACAGTGTCCTTCAGTGAAGGTGGGGAACCAGATCTTATCCTGGGATGCCTCATCGTGGGTGAACTGTATGTCTTGGAGACAAGTGGACAAGAAAATTCTTGCTGCTGGGCCGTTTGACTAAAACAATAATCTTGAATTTTGGCGCAAAATTCCGTCCAAACTGATTATTATTGAAATAATGTCAAATTAAACACATCAATAAACTAAACAGAAAGTGGACTTACCAATAAGACAGTAAATACAAACAACTCAGTATTATGTGGTGACAATGTGTGACTTGCACATTATATGTTAATGTACATGTAATTGGTCTTTAAGTAAAGGGCACATGTTGGCTAACCAATCTTGTTATCAAAAATATTTGAATAGTTAGTGCCACTTTTAAAAAAATACAATTTTACAAATTTGTTGTAGTGTAACATTGTTGTGTAACATTGTTTCCATGATAAAAGCTAAACTTAACCGTTAGTATTTAAGAGCTTAACAGTTTGCCCCACCTCTGACCCTTCCTCCATATGATTGGTCCAGCATGGCTACACAGGTGAGAGGTTAAGTGAGAGATTAAGGAAGAAGAGCTAAAGGTGGAGGTATATTTTAAGTATTCAGACTGGACCCAGAACCGAACTATACCTGCTTTGAGGTGTAAAGGTTTCCATTAGAACGGACCACATTTCAATAAACTTTTACTATGATAGTATAAAAAGTAGGCCTCTATCGAATAGTTTGAAACATCAGTCAAAAATCAACATTTGAATGGTGCACAGCTTTTCTTTTCATGTCTATTCATTCTGTTAAAACAATGTATTTCTGCACTGTTACAGATAAAGATTAGGCTACACTGATATTGTGTGTAATATACTATTTGTAGAATTCGATTTCAGTGGTGGCTGTGTAGTAATGAGGCGCGGGTCAGGGGTCGGGCGGGTTCGGATAAAATTACTAGAAAATATCACAGGTTTTGAACGTGTGACAAGCAGTGTTTTTAGTGAGTAAGTTGGTTAGGAACTTTATTGCCCCTCACATCCACTCAAATGGTGGGTACAACGTGTGGGTTAGGTCAAGAGTTGTTATGGTATTCTGAACATTCCTGCTGCTTAGTTGCATCTGTGCCTTCCCTATCATTTTACTGGCTGTGCAAACCACGCCTATAATTTCCCTTTACATTTGAAATGTATTGGCCATACCAAGTGACCATGTTAAAGAACAAGATGCTTTCCAACAGATTCTTGTACACCATTTCAAGAATATGCTGGTTAACCCCAAAGTCATTAAGCGTCCTGAGGTGTAACACTGCATAGCTTTTTAAATAACAATCAGTTCTTTCTAGAATGTTGAAGTGGCTATCTATTTAAGTTTTTAAAACAAGTATTTAAAACAACTTATCTTTTCAACAGGAAGTTAGGGGGGTGACAAGTCTGGAATGTAATGTTTAGCGGATAATACTATTTAATTGGTTTTACTAATGTTTATCATAAGAGCACTCGACTGACGTCAGTTCTGGGACGTTACATGATTAATTCATGTTAAAGGATCTAAATCATACAAATATCCCGCTGGATGTGAACTTATTAAACCCATCTACATTAAGCCTTTCTGTGTTCCACTACAGGCAGATTCCCCTCACTTTGTATGTATTAAATCAACAAATGAATACATACAAACTTTGTTGATTTCTTGGAGCCAAAATAACAACTGTTTTGGTTCAGTAAATGTCTGCTGTTAGTCGGCCTGGTGTCCGCTCAGCTCTCCAGCTGCTGCTGCTGACAGGCGGGCAGAAAGGTTTATGGAGGACGGAGTCGGTCTGGATGGGATGACCAAACGCTATGTCTCCCTGTTGTTTGCTTTCTACTCGCTTCCAGCTTTGAGTGCCTGGAACAAAGGAATTATTGCATTAAGAGTGTCGAGGGGCATATTATAGGGCTGTAATAAACCAAAGAAAATCGTTGTTGACTGAATCCAAGTTTTTAAATATCTGCTGCACTCACCCGACCCGTTTAGAGAGCCATGACATGCATAATAGTTGCACAATTATCAGGACGGAGGTCTTAGACGGGGACAGAGACACTGTGTGCAGCATTACTCCTCATGCATGGAGCAGCTACAGCTGGAGCGATACCAATCAGCTGACCAATCCTAATGTATCGCCTAAAGGCTGTTTACTCCAGACCCCGATTCCTTGGATAACATCATCAGCCTCAGTGCATGCCTCGACTAACAGTATCTGATGTCTGTCCTCAGGTACACTGGAGAACCTGGAGGAGCTGTACCTCAACGACAATCCCAACCTGCACAGCCTACCGTTCGAGCTGGCCCTCTGCAGCAAGCTGTCCATCATGAGCATCGAGAACTGTCCCCTCAGCCACCTGCCACCACAGATTGTCGCGGGAGGCCCCTCCTTCATCATCCAGTTCCTCAAAATGCAGGGACCATATCGTGCCATGGTCTGAGCCAAGAGCAGCTCAATCCCAGTCCTGCTTAACTCCAAACCCTCCACCTGCTCTAAACCCTCTCGCCTGCCCGCCCCCCATTACGTGTATCATACACTGTAAAGAAAACAGACTCGCCACAATCGGTGTCGGGGGCAAATACGAGGAGGAGGAGGAGGAGGAGGAAGAAAATGTTTCTTTCACCATCCTTGGATAGAAAGGAGGCGAATCATTGGAGTTTTGACTTCTGTGTTACTCCAGAGTTTATCCCGGTCATTTTAGGACCCCAGCCACCCCCCCCCCCCCCACTCATGTTTCATTCTGAATCATACAAGAGGAAAATATTTCCATCACTTTGCCAAAACTGAAGATATATAAAGTTCTATATATTGAGTAACTGTGAGCTAAGTGGCAAGTCTTTTAACCATATAAACCGTACTCCCATTGCCAATATATTTACAGTAATTACAAGCATCTATTATGTGAGCAAGGATACAATTGTATGCAAAAACAAACAAAAAAAGTCTTTGGAACTTCACATTTACTGCTGCTGCCGTAATTTTAACTTTGTCATCTTGTTGTATTTTCTTTTGATATTCACTTCTTTTAACATCCCCTTTGCTCAAGATAACTTATGTTAACTGCTTCTTGACCAGAGAGAACAAAGGTCTAATGATGGCTTGTTTATACTTTCTTTTTTGTAATTTTTTTTTTTTTACCTTTTTATGTTTAAATACTGTGCCTATGTTTAGAGTGATCCAGTGGTTCATTTCTAAACACCATTGTCCATGAGAATACAAAGATATAAATTATTTCAATAATTCTTTTTTTTTTTTTTTTTTATTACTGCTGTTTTTACTTAAGTTTTTCCTTATTTGTAGTGTTCCTTTTGCTGTTGCATTAATCTGTTAAATCAAGCGATATCAGTTGTAAAATAAGGTGATTGGTGATTTGAGATCTTTTTAACAAATAGCAGCAGTAGTTGTAAAACATTGAGCTAGTAATGTATACATATGAGAAATGCCAATCATACGTGCTAAAAAAAGCAAGTTGGACTTTTCTCCGAAACGGGAGGTGCAGTGAATCCCTCCCCCTCCCCCTATATTGCTTTTTGTGACAAAAAGGTATTGAAAAAAGTCAAACCTACACAGGTGATGGGATAAATGAGGAAATGTTTTTATATAAATGTATACAAATCCTGGTGGTTGCCTTGAGTGCAATTTTAGTTCTGTTTACTGGTTTGATATTATCTTCAGTGTTGGGCTGCATAGCTGTCATTCAGTTGATCATTGACCAACATATCAAGCATTTTTAAAAAGACGTTATCCGGGTCTCTGGAGCAAGTTATGTGTGTATCAGAGCTTCGACTAAGGTTTGATAATAAATCATTGACAGGTAACACTTCCGTTTTTGGTTTATTACCCTTAATTATTGGTAGTTTTTAGTTTTTGATAGGGTTTCCTAAGAATCTTAATTACATGATGGAAAATGTTCCCTTTATTTAGATTCATAAAAAAATATATAGATATGAACATATCTATCTATATATGTGTATATCTATCTATATGTGTGTGTGTGTGTGTGTGTATATATATATATATATATATATATATATATATATGCATATATGTGTGTATGTATATATATATATATATAGAGAGAGATATATATATATGTGTGTGTGTGTGTGTATAGGTCTATAGATGCATATCTATGCATATAGATGTGTGTGTATATGTCTATAGATGCATATCTATGCATATAGATGTGTGTGTATATATATATATATATCTATATGTATATATATATATATATATATATATATATATATATATATGTATATATGTATATATATATATATATATATGTATATATATATATATATATATATATATATATCTATATATATATATATGTGTGTGTGTATATGTGTATATATATATATATATATATATATATATATATATATATATATATATATATATATATATATACATACATACATACATATAGAGGGGGAGAGAGAGATATCTTCATTTGTCCCACACTGTCCCAGCAATGCTGCTGCTCTTTTGCACTTTTAAAAAGAATACATTGGCATCCTCTATATTAAAAACAAACACACAGTAGCCTCTCATTGGTTATTCTGAATGGAGGCATTTTGTTTGATTAAGTATTTTATCAGTTAAACAACCGTTTTTCATGTAAATTTGAACCAATTAAAAATAAATGTAACGTTTAGCAGGCTCAGAGTATACTAGTAACTTTCTTTGGGGAAGTTTTATCCTGTCAATCTTAATAAAAAGGAAGTCGCTCTCGAACTGTAAAAGGGTCTGTGGCTATGAGATGGTTTAAAGTTCACATATCCTGCTTTCTCATTTGCAAGTGAAATAGCTTATTGCAGTTCAGATCAGCACTGTTCATTTTAAATCAATTTACATTAAGTGTTTTCTTTTTTCTAAATGATAAAATGTGTATTCAGTTAGTATTATTTCAAGTGACTGTATATTAAAAAACCCAACAAAATGTAATCAAACCAAACTTTATTTTTTTTCTTTTTCAAAACTGTGTTGCATCCCAGCTCTATATTCAATCATGATTCTGTTTTGTATTGAAACATGTGGGTCTACTTTTTTCGCAGCAGCTTGGTGTGTTTTAGTGGGCTGTGGTTTGGTCTCCTCTAGGGGAGGCCTGAGTGATGAGAGTGCCACAGCTTACCTCGGGGTCGGGCCGGGTCGGGGGAACGATGTACGCTGCTTCTAATTTACCAGCAGAACCTGTTGCTGCTTTTTCTTGGACTGAAACATATGCTGTACAAGTCAGGGGGGAGCTGAGGAGGGCAGGAGGCGGGAAATGATCCACTCCCAACACTGATACAGACAAAACCCGACGGGGGACAAATCCACTGACCTTTACGATTTGGCGTCAGGCCTGGTGGTTTTCTCACAGATCAAATCGTTTGGACACAACGATGAGACAACACAACAAGGTGCATATTTGAGCTTAACGCAGTTACAGTACAAGACTGTCGGAAAAAGACAAAAAAAAACAAATTGTAAAAAGGGCTTTCTGTGTTCACGCTCAACAAACACACCGGAGGCATTGCATTCCTGGGTTTTCTATAAAAGCTTTGGAAGTTTCTTTTTTTTGTGTATTTACTTTTAGCTGTAAACAATTGTGTGAAAAATGCCTTCAACGAGTACTCAAAAGTGAGACGTGCATTAGGTGTGCAGCGAGAGTGCTGTGACCCATTTTTACATTCAGTCTCTCTGTTTTTAGTTTTTTTCATGTGCCATCTTGCAAGGTTGAGAACGCCAACGTATAAAGACGCAGATAAAGATGGGAGGGGGGGCGGAAGCTGAACTGGTCTTATCAACCAGAGAGCGTTTATCAGATCCTGGAATGTAGTCTAAATGTTCTGCAGAGGAGATGGAAATCACCTACTGACCAGGTCAGCTGGAGGTGTGACTTGTTGGATCAAAAATGATGACGACGTATTGCATACTGGTACATCCAAAATAATTGGAGTATAATTGGTGTTTATTTTTATATTGTCTGTGATTTTGGGCAGTGGACAGCATTGCAGAATCAACGTCATTTCGCTCGTTTTGGATCATACAACTTGTCTTTTTTTCTTGCCTGGTTATTTTGTACAGGAAACAAGCATGTTGAAGACATATTTGACATGATTTGTCTGGGTCAGAATTGGGTGTTTTTGCATAGAGGACTTGGATTTAGTGGCTATTTGGTGTATCTGCAAATGCTCCCTTTTTGTATATTGCAAAGAGTATCGAAGCATTGTGTGGCAGTGCTTATCCTACTTAATCTACATTGACAAGCAGCCTTAATGATCTTTTTTTATGTGTTTGTTTGGCTATTCCTTGTGTCTATGGCCACTGACTGTACTTGATGACAAGCGACTGGTCGTTACAATGTAAATTTGGGTCTAGTTTCTTTGTCTTAATTTTCCTTTTACTCTGTACAGTAATCTGACGTTACGGTAGACTCAGTATTACAAAATCTGTAATGTGATGAGAGTTTTACATGAAGACAGTGCAATGGAAGATAATGCCATTTTGCTACGCATTAGCTTGGGTCTCACTTGTCTTTGGCATTAAAGGGGAATTCCACCAGAACTGACTAGCATTTTTATTCGGCCAAGGCAGAGCTTTTTCAATAGAAATTGCTTTTTTTTCTTCATGTTTTTCAAAAGTAATGTCAGGTTTGAGTAATAATCTTGCAAGATCAGAGGAAGTAAAAAGATATGACATCAACTTTGATAGTCTGAGATCGTTTAAACTTTAACCACATCTATATAAAGAAACAAACATTTTAGATAGTTCAGGCCGATGTAGGAACGCGTTCTTCATCTTCAGAGCACATAACAAAATAAATGTCCGCTTTTTGGTAATTAGACCAAATCACTTTTGGTGGAAAGGCCCTTTTAATGTGCAGCTGCCAGCTCTTTCTCCTTCCTGAATCTCAGCCGCACACACCCCCCTGCTTTAGTTTCTCCATACATTTACTTGACTGCCTTATGTGCACCAAGCAAAACCTTTATGACAGATAATCACTTTTCTTCGTTTCTTTAAAGTCAGTAAAGGGATCTGGGTCCACGGATTGAAAATATGTTGAAAGCAAAGTTTTTGGGTCAGTTGTCTCTTGACTGGACAGGCAGATGCAGACATGACTACCTCTATGTGAGTCTCCATTGCTAACCACAGTGACCAAGATCCAGTCTGAGGTGTTTCTACCTGTGTACATATAAAGCTGTGTGTTGGCAGCAGGAACTTGGATTTGGACTAACAACTCCGCCACAGTTAGCATCCTTCTGGTTTTTTTGGTTTTGTTTTTGGTTATATGCCTTTACTAAGTATTATTTGGCAAATGAAAAGAGGAAAAATTAGTGCGCTTGGTTGTAAATGACAAACTTAATGCCGCCCCATTGTAAGACAGTTATCCTGAAACCAACTAGCTGCAGAGTGCTACTTTGCAAATGAGTGAAAATGACCATGTTTGGTGATGTTCTGTATGTACATACATCTTTTTAACTGTAATAAACCGATACATATTTACAAATTTATGATGTGTTGCTCTCCTATATTACAGTTTCAGTAAAAAGTGAATGCATGTGAAAATAATATAATGCTTAGAATTTTTAAAACAACACAAGTACCAAAAATATTTTGAGAGAGATTTAAAATGAGTAAAGCTGATATTCAATGAATAACATTTTTACTTTAACCAAGATTTGATCAATTATAAATTAGTCTTTGGTATTTTACTTTTGTGAAAGTATTCTGCCGTTTACTGACAGAATGAAGAAAATATCATCAAAGCTTTTGTCCAAATTCTCAGGGAACTTATTCAATGCTACAGTGAAATTCACGGTTTGCTGTCCTCACATTTCCGTCACAGAAAAAAAGAAAATAAACTGGAATTATGATTCATTTTTTTTGGTTTCCAAAAATATAATAAAGATAATACACATGCAATAACTACTGAGAATAATAGAGGTAAACTGTCCTGTCTGTTTGTGTTTTATATGCAGCATTTCTCACATATACATACACAACTTTTGTTGGCATTTAGATAGATAATTCCAATGTCACAAAAAAAAATCAAAAATGTGTAGTAATTTGCATTGTGGTGCAAGGTGCTGCTACACTCTTCAAACTTCACAGATCATATACAGCAATGGCTTTTCACCATCAAGCAGTCAAAAAAACTGTTCCCGTCATTGATTCACGTTTCCATTCTTATTTTCATAAAACACATATATAATACAGGATGTGTAATTAAAGATAGCATACTGAGCAGTGGGCTACATGTATATTTTAATATGTATTCTTGTGTTTCTTTTTCAGAGGCCGAGCTGTGTGTCTCTGCTCCAGGTCAACACTGCCCCCTGCTGGTGAATTAAAGTCTTAATATTATCAGAGGCGCCTGTATTTCTCTAATACTGTGTTTCGCCCACCATAATAAGAGATAACATCACCTCCTCTGTCAGGTAAATTAAGCATATCACCCTGCTTAGTTTCACTGAACTGTGTGGAGCTGCGGATGGATTTCCCCACCTGTTTGTCCACGCCCTATAGACAAAGTAAAAAACAAAGTAGGTAAGTTCAAATCGACCCTGAGCGCTCTGACCTCAAATTCTTCATCCTCTAAATTGTCATACCTCTCTAAACATACATTTGACCATGGTGTCATCCTCCTAAAACTAGTAGGCTCTTGTGGGAGACGACAGGTGTCACTGTATCCTTGCACTGAGTCTGCACCCTCATGCATCAACAAGCACCACGACAAACAGCTGTTTACCCAAAAACAATCAGTGAGTCAGTCCAGTGGCTGCAAAGGCCGATGTTACTTTACTTCACTCACAATTTTAAAGCCTCTCACACATTTCCCAGATACTTTCTCATCATTGGGCGGCTGACTATCAAATAATCCATAAAGGTAAATTTCTGTCAATTACAAATTTGAAAAGCCAGATCAATGGGTAATATGATTCTGTTTCCACAGGAACAGCTGTGAGAAACGTTGTAATGCTCATGTGCATGTCATACTAAGATAATAATGAATTTACGTTACAAGTATTGAAAAAGGAGGTAATGCTTGATTTTTACAGATTAGGTTAGGTCACTTCCTAATAATGTTCCAGGAAGTTTCCTGGAAAGGCAAATTATAGTTGAGAATTTCTTTGAAAGCAAAATATATATATATAAATAACACTTAAACACATGGCTGATTTTCAAATATTTCAACATACCCAAGCACTTACTGTATTTCACACAGATTAAAAAAAGCGAATTCGTGAAAATCCCTGATTCACAAAAGAGAGCAGCAGTATTGTATGCCATAAAAATGTGATTAAAAAGTAAGTCATGAAATAATAATAAATTATGCCATGTAAGTCATAATATAGTATATCACAAAAGGTCATTGCATAGTAGCTCATAGAAATGTAACAAAAATGTCCATCAAAAAGTCAAAGTATGTCAAAAGAGTTAAAGTAAAGATTCATAGTATAGTATGTTGAAAAACAATAATATAGTGTGTCAAAAAAGTGGAAATGAAATATATTTAAAAAAGACATAGTATAGCATGTCGAGAAAAATCATAAAAAAGTTATAGTATAGCATGTCGAAAAAGGTGATAAAACCACATAGTATAGCATGTCGAAAAAAGTGATAAAAAGTCATAGTATAGCATGTCGTAAAAAAAATAAAAAAACAGTTATAGTATAGCATGTCGAAATTATTCATAAAAAAGTCATAATAAAGCATGTCGAAGAAAGTGATAAAAACACATAGTATAGCATGTCGAAAAAAGTCATTAATAAGTCATAGTATAGCATGTTGAAAAATTAAAAAGTCATAAAATAGTCATAGTATAGCATGTCGAAAAAGGTGATAAAACGACATAGTATAGCATGTCGAAAAAAGTGATGAAAAGATATAGTATAAAATGTCAAAAAAAGTGATGAATAAGTAAGAGTATAGCATGTCGAAAAAAGTGATAAAAAAGTCATAGTATAGCATGTCGAAAAAAGTGATAAATAAGTCATAGTATAGCATGTCGAAAAAATTCATGAAAAAGTCATAGTATAGCATGTCGAAAAAAATCATAAAAAAGTCATAGTATAGCATGTCGAAAAAATCCTAAAATAAGTCATAGTATAGCATGTCGGAAAAATGTATATAAAAATAGTCATAGTATAGCATGTTGAAAAAAGTGATAAGAAAGTCATAGTATAGTATGTCGAAAAATTTCATAAAAAGTCAAAGTATAGCATGTCGAAAAAAATCATGAAAAAGTCATAGTATAGCATGTTGAAAAAAGTGATAAATAAGTCATAGTATAGCATGTCGAAATAAGTCATAGTATAGCATGTCGAAAAAAGTAGTCATAGCATGTCGAAAAAATATATAGCATGTCGAAAAAGTCATAGTATAGCATGTCGAAAAAGTCATAAA
This sequence comes from Anoplopoma fimbria, assembly GCF_027596085.1. NCBI lineage: Eukaryota > Metazoa > Chordata > Actinopteri > Perciformes > Anoplopomatidae > Anoplopoma > Anoplopoma fimbria. Next base: position 25,533,610 of record NC_072457.1, on the reverse strand, counting down.
TAAGTCATAGTATAGCATAGTCATAGCATGTCGAAAAAAGTGATAAATAAGTCATAGTATAGCATGTCGAAAAAAGTTATAAATAAGTCATAGTATAGCATGTCGAAATAAAAAGTGATAAATAAGTCATAGTATAGCATGTCGAAAAAAGTCATAAATAAGTCATAGTATAGCATGTCGAAAAAAGTCATAAATAAGTCATAGTATAGCATGTCGAAAAAATTCATAAAAAGTCATAGTATAGCATGTCGAAAAAATTCATGAAAAAGTCATAGTATAGCATGTCGAAAAAAGTAATAAATAAGTCATAGTATAGCATGTCGAAAACAATCATGAAAAAGTCATAGTATAGCATGTCGAAAAAAGTCATAGTATAGCATGTCGAAAAAAGTAATAAATAAGTCATAGTATAGCATGTCGAAAAAAGTCATAAAAAAGTCATAGTATAGCATGTCGAAAAAATCCATGAAAAAGTCATAGTATAGTCCGTTAAAAACATAATAAAAAGTCAAAGTATAGCATGTCAAAAAAGAATAAAAAATCATAGTAAAGCATGTTGTAAAAAGTTATAGAATAGTATTCGTGATGACCTTCTACCTCCCAAGCACTAGGTGTCCCTGTGTCTGTGCATGTGTTTTTCGTTGCAGGTGCTGAATGAAAGGTCATCAGCTGTATGAGCCAAACCTGAGCCTCACTGTGTGTTCTGCCCATAAAAATCTCCTTTATTTGGAAGCCAGGCTCTCTCGAGGGAAGGTCCTTTACGCTACTGGCATGACACAGTTCCTTTGGTTTATGTTTGAGTTCAGTTTGTTTGTACAGACTGCCACACAATTATACATACACTTCACTACTGATAACTGATACCTACACGTTGCATTGTTTTACTTATGTTTGTTGAAAATAAATGTCCTGGTCCGAGAGGCCAGCTTGTTTGTCTTCCTGTTTTGTTGCAGCCACTGAGCCTGTTTTGACATATGTCAAAAAAAATACATAAATAAGTCATAGTATAGCATGTCGAAAAAATTCATGAAAAAGTCATTGTATAGCATGTCGAAAAAAGTAATAAATGAGTCATAGTATAGCATGTCGAAAAAAATGATAAATAAGCCATAGTATAGCATGTCGAAAAAAGTTTTAAAGAAGACATAGCATGTCGAAAAAAGTTTTAAAGAAGACATAGTATAGCATGTCGAAAAAAGCCATAAATAAGTCATAGAATAGCATGTCGAAATAAGGCGTAGTATAGTATGTTGAAAAAAGTGATAAATAAGTCATAGAATAGAATGTCGAAAAAAGTGATAAATAAGTCATAGTATAGCATGTCGAAAAAAGTGATAAATAAGTCATAGTATAGCATGTCGAAAAAAGTGATAAATAAGTCATAGTATAGCATGTCGAAAAAAGTGATAAATAAGTCATAGGATAGCATATCGAAAAATGGAACTAAAAAGTCATAGTATAGCATGTCAAAAAAAGTGATAAAAAAGTCATAGCGTAGCATGTCGAAATAAGTCATAGTATAGCATGTCGAAATAAGTCATAGTATAGCATGTCGAAAAAACTAATAAATAAGTCATTATAGCATGTCGAAAGAATTCATGAAAAAGTCATAGTATAGCATGTCGGAAAAAGTGATAAATAAGTCATAGTATAGCATGTCGAAATAAGTGATAAAAAGACATAGTATAGCATGTCGAAATAAGTCATGAATAAGTCATAGTATAGCATGTCGAAAAATTCATGAAAAAGTCATAGTATAGCATGTCGAAAAAAGTCATAAATAAGTCATAGTATAGCATGTCGAAATAAGTGATAGTATAGTATGTCGAAAAAAGTGATAAATAAGTCATAGTATAGCATGTCGAAATAAGTGATAGTATAGCATGTCGGAAAAAAGTGATAAATAAGTCATAGTATAGCATGTCGAAAAAAGTCATAAAGCTAGTTTAGCGTATATTCAGTCAGGAAGACTATCTTTACGCTCTTTGTCATTCATAATCCCATTCACTCTCCACGTGACTACTCTATCAGCTGATTGTGGGTTTCACTTAAAGTTAACCAACCAGAGTCTGCCAGGGTTTCCTTAAGCCAATCACACCGTTGCTGTCCAACTTTAAAAATGTTCTCCTTTGTCGAGGGGTGCATAACTGCAGCATGAACATGCTGAAGGTAGAGAGACAGTCACATTAAAATAATCAGCAACAAGATAATAGGCCAACAATGTAATTGTGTAAACTTCAAGCCTAAACATACAAGAGTAAAGTCTTCCTGACTGAACTTCACTCGAGCTTTATTTGGTCTTCATTGCTGTTTGGAGTTTTAGATTTTGCCAAATACCCACCTGAAGTTACCTGGCTGCCTTTGGACTCATTGCCTTTAAGCCTTTTATTGAATATATCATTGAACTGTACCAGGCTGCCTGTCTCTCTGCATTTGGGTCCATCTGTCTACTTCAAACTTGACAGAATGAACTGACCAAATATGACTGACTCAGCAGAGCAAAAGGTTTTGAAGTTGATAGAACCGTGGTCATCTCATTATCTCCATCTACTTTGCTCCTAGAAGATCATGGCACCGCAGCAGTACTTCAAGGAGAAGTGAGTCACTTTGTTTCCAACCTGGGTATCACTGTGAAAAGCTTCCTGCAAACCACTCAACCCTCCTTGTCTGCTGGAGCCCTTCCTGTCTCCCAGTTAGCTAACCTCCAGCCCGCTAACAACCAGCCTCCACACAAGTCCATTAGCCTTGGGTTCCTAAGTCTGCAGCCCGCCTGTTCTAAGCTGGCTCCTGCCCTGTACCCATTGCTGGGGACCCGCCTGGCACTGAAGCTTCAAGTTTATTCTAAGGCTTGCTAGCATCCAGTTTGCTAGCCTGTCAGCCTCAAGCCTCAAGGTTTGGCGATCTGGCTGACACCTGTTCCTCGTTTCCAGTCGGCGGTCAGGCCGACACCCGTTCTTGGTAAGCTGCAGCAACCTCCAGCTCCAGCAGCCGTCCCAAGTTACCGTTCTGCTCTACATTCTACAGCGGGGTCTTCAGTTGCTGACTGCCCTCCCTGACCTCAAGTCTCCGTGGCCAAGTTCCAGTGTGGTCCATTGGGGTCCTATCTCTGTGGCCATGGTGCCCTCCGTCCTTGTTTCCCTTGGGTGAGGTTCTGCCCTGCTCCCAGACCGTCTGTCTTGGGTTCCTTTCTCTGAGTTTCCATTGCCCCCAGACCATCCCCCTGGGGTCTCATGCTCCGGCCTTGTGCAGCCCCCGGGCCTTCAGCCTGTGGTCCTCTGCTCTGCCAATGTCCAGCCCTCCATTTATTTCAGTTCCGTGGGGACTTGTTCATGAGTAACAGGTTTGGACCCAAATGCAGATAAGGATGAGGAGGCAACTCAAAAAGAAAACATTTTCATGAGATAGTATTTTATAACAAATGTAATGCCGTATAAGAAATTGTGTAGTTTACCATAAACAGTGTCAAAAAAAGTCATAGTATACTTTGCCACAAAAAACTTAGAGACAATCAAATCACCTTTGGAAATTTTTGAAATGTATAATGTTGGACAAAGACAGGACGAATATGTGTAAGAGTAGCAGGATTTAAACGGCACTAAATTGATTCAACATGATAACAAAACTAGAGTGTACTGTGATCCAGCGGACACAACGCTAAGTCGTGTACACCATGTCCAGCACAGACTGATGTCAAAGAGTGTACACCAAAGCCTCCCACGGTTACTCAGGAATTTTCTCCTCCAAGTGGCCCTCCCAGAGTGATTTTAAATTTACCAGAGAAGACCACAAACTGTGAATTGAATTGAATTGTGAACTGTGAGTCAGAGCTTTTGTGGTAAGAAGGGGCTCCATTTCCAGGAAGACTCTGGGAGTTTGGAAAATTATGAATCCCCTGATGGATGAAATCTGAAGAAATGTTCTTTTATTTTTGTGGATTTACTGCTAATATGCAAAATAACAATCAGTGGACTCCATCCATAAAAGTGATGGGAATTACTGTTTAATTTAGTAATTGCATGATCTATACTTTTTGCAGTGTTGTGTTCGATTGTAATTTCAAAGCAATTTTGGTATCACGCTAAAGCAGTTAAATTGCTTTTTAACATGGCTGACACTGAAGTTAGTGGTGATAACACTGAACCTGTTCATGAGTTAAAGGAACAGTGCGTAGTGATAAGCGGCTTTTTAGCGGTTAGGTTGCAGATTGCATCCAGCTCCATTCCCCTCCGCTCACCGTCAGTACCTGAATTTCATGATCAAATATAATAAGAAAATTGCAAAATAAAAAACAAACAAAAAAACTTCGGACTAAGTAGCCTCCCTTGAGGATGGATTGCTCAACCCGGTCCTGCAAGTTCACAGCGCCTGTTAGCATCATAGCTAGTCTTATTTTAGCATTTAGCAGCCATTTGCAAATCAGAGGTACAGTAGGGCATACTGGGTAGGCACGCCCGCATATGCGCAGAATGGATTGAGCAGCTGGGAGCGATTGGGCCCTGTCACTCACCCTCAGCATGACGGAGAACACGTTACACAGGGAGAAAAAAAGGGAAAGGATCTCGCTAGAACCAGTGTTTGTACTGCAACATGTGAGGAGAACACGCTCCCTATGTAGCTATCAACGGCTCATTGTAAAGTAACAAAACACAAGCATTCTTAGTTTCAGGTGATTATACACTGAAAATGAAAACATAGTTATGTTTATTAAACTATTTTATTATATTTGTGACCAAGTTTTCTGTTTTGTAAGAACTAATAAAAATTAAAAAATATTGTCTCAAATACAGCTGGTTTATTTCATATTTATTTAAAATAGATATTAACCAACGAAACCAACCAATGGAAAAAAATGTTGCTTGTTTTTAAGAGTAAACTTATTTGAACTGTTGCATGTTTGCTGCCATCACCTACAACGCCTTACGCATGTAGAGAAAGTAACCAAGCTTGTTTTTCAGCTAAATATCATCCAGTGAAACTGCACGGGGCAAATGATGTGAGGTGGCAGTCAATGTTAAATATTTGCTTTGTTAAAACTGTCTCCAATTGGTACAATTAATTAAACAAACGGACATCATGTTATGCATCTCTCGCTATTTGTACATAGAGAGGACACACATTTCTTTATAAATGCGTTTATAATGATGAAATCTATATTTTAAACAAAAATGTTACAATTGAACCCGGCTCCTTTTGGTCTGTTCAAACAGAAAGCCATCTAAACTGCACACTTAAAGCAGTATGAAGGCCATGGATTGACAAAAGAAACAGAGTGGGAAGATTCATAATTTCCCAAAAAGGGTCAACATTTGTTTTACTTGACTCCCTTCTGTGTTGGATATAAAGTGTAAAAAAGGTGAATAAATAAATAAAGTTTAGACAAAGAAATAAAGGGTCTCTCTTGATATCCACGTGGTGTGGCTCTGGCTGCTGCTTAGCAACGGAGTCTAGCACCTGCACTGCAAAAAATATCTGTCCCAACAGGTCCTGCAGTTTACTTATTTTTTACTTTTAAGTTTTTTAATTTCTGTTTTATTATTTTCAGCTCAGTTTCAGAAATACCATATAATAATACTTTATCAAATACATACTGACATCTCAGTGTAAACAATAAAATAAGTCTGATTCCAGCACATCTTGGCAGAGTTGTTTTTAAACACCACACTCTTTATTGAAAATGAAATTGAAATTATAATTCTTTAACATAAATACACCTCTCTCTATTTTATCCTCTCTAAAATCTAAAATAAAAATCCCTACAGTTCTTTTGTTTTGTTTAAAGATGAATACCTTTCATGGAATTTTACTGCACCTTAACTTTGTTTTGTTTACTTTTTTGTATTTTATTTTGATCAAATTGTATTCAATTGTGATTTTATTTTTGTATGGTTTCTATTATGTTTTACCTCATATAAATAAACATGCCTCGATCCTGTACTTAGTTCTCCTTTTATTATTTATGTACTATGCCTATAGCCTTTACAACAGAAGTGTGTACATGGAGGAACACAATAACAGAACAACTCTAATGCAGACCATTTAACAAAAAACCCAAACTTCATAAATGACCACTTACCTGAATATATATGGTGTCAATGGCATGTGGTGGCATGTATACCTGTTACTTTGTTCAACACCTTTACCTGTATGATAAGATAAGATAAGATAAGATAAGATAATCCTTTATTAGTCCCGCAGCGGGGAAATTTGCAGACTTACAACAGCGTAGAGTAAAGTGCACACAAGAGACATAGTAGAAGAAGACAAGCTAAGAATAAAAAATAAAGAAATAAAAAACAAAAATAAAATAAAACAAGTATTATAAATAAGCAATAAAAAACAATAAAAAACAGTAGAAAAAAACAAAAAAACAACAATAACTGAAATATTATATTTACAGACAGAAAAAAACAACAACTATTTTAACTATTTTTAACTTTCTTAACTATTATTGCACAGATGTAGCCTTAATGTAGGCTTAATGTATGTCCAATGGTGTATGAATACATTATTATTATTTGTCTTGCTGGTGATGATTCATTTTTAATGGCCATATATTTTCGTCCTGCAATTCCTTCACTACTCTAACAGGCGTATTGGCTATCACCTGTGATGTCACATGTTGTTAGACCCACATGTCTGTCCATGTTGACACGCACAGTGACCCACAGTGATCGGGACACTTTTTGCAGCGTGCGGGCTATAAAGAGAGGGAGTGGCGCCCTGGTTAACACTGAGAGGAGAGGATCCGCACACAGACCACAGCACGGCAGCGCCCGGGATAACATGATTAACGCTCGATTAGGTCTGAGCACCACTAGATGCAGCACAGGGATCATTATGTCGGGAGAGAGAGGAGACACGGAGGGAAGACTTCACGCTTGATCCGCCTCATGGATCGTATTTGCTTCCTATTGATCTGTTTAAAGAAGTTACCCACTGACAGCTTTTTTAATGCCCTGTGCGTCTTTGGCACTGGAGAGGTTGTGTCACCGCCCTCTGGCTCAGGTAACATCATTTTTATCATATAAAGCTTGTTTCTCTTAATGCTACTCAGGGAAAAAGAGCATATTGCCTGAGCTAATTATAATTGTTATAATGTAATGCATGTCATACTTTATTGAAAAGTGTAAATAGCGTTGAAGGTGTCTGATATTTCCTCTTCTTGCCTCATATTTTCAGATGAACTGACAGCCTTATAAATGATAAGAGCTTCCCCTTAAGGAGATTGTACATGATGAAAGAGAAAAATCCGGGAAAGCCTCAAAGGAGTGATTCAGTTCCTTCCCTTCACAGCCCTGCTGTGAGTAACTAACTCGGTCCTTCCTGGTGATGATATTTGTTAACCTCAGGGGAACTCACATAGGAAGTGGGCCAATCTACTCCAATGGGGTTTGACAACGAGACCAACCAGACTCTTCCAGACGTGGCTCCTTACAGCCTCCGGATCTCCCTGCCGCTCACTGTGCTGGTGGGAATCATGATCTTGCTGACAGTGTTTGGCAACGTGCTGGTGGTCATAGCTGTGTTTACAAGCCGGGCCCTGAGGGCTCCACAGAACTTATTTTTGGTGTCTTTGGCGTCAGCGGACATTTTGGTTGCTACCCTCGTGATGCCTTTTTCCTTGGCCAATGAGCTCATGGGGTACTGGTACTTTGGCGAGGTGTGGTGTGAGATATATCTGGCACTTGATGTTCTTTTCTGCACCGCCTCCATCGCCCACCTCTGTGCCATCAGCTTAGACCGCTACTGGTCCATCACACAAGCCATCGAGTACAACCTGAAGAGGACCCCGCGACGCATCAAATGCATCATCTTCATCGTGTGGGTCATTGCGGCAGTTATCTCCTTCCCGCCTCTTATCACCATGGAGAAAGAAAACAGCGAGGAGGAGCCTGTGTGTAAGATCAATAATGATAAGTGGTACGTCATCTCCTCCTGCATCGGCTCCTTCTTCCTCCCCTGCGTCATCATGGTCCTGGTTTACGTGCGGATCTACCAGATCGCAAAGAAGAGGACGCGGGCGCCACCGGGAGACAAGAGGCGGAAAGATATGCCTAAGACGGCGACTGTTGCAGCCGCAAACCAGAAGGAGAACGGCGTGGGCGCAGGTGACACCGAGAAGCTGAATGGCGAGCGGGACATCGAACTGAAGGAGAGGGTTGGAGGAGAAGGAGGAGCCGATGAGGAGAAGGGCGATGTCAACGGGTTGGACCTTGAAGAGTCATCCTCCTCTGACCACAAAGTGAACAATCCCTGCTCGATCAAAAAGAAAGGGGCTAAGGGGAAAACCAAACTGAGCCAAATCAAACCGGGGGATGATGGCGTCCCAGCGAGGGCATCAAGCACCAAGGGCAGCCGCTGGAAGGGTCGACAGAACCGGGAGAAACGCTTCACCTTCGTCCTGGCCGTGGTCATTGGCGTGTTTGTCATCTGCTGGTTTCCCTTTTTCTTTACATACATGCTGATGACGCTGTGCGAGTCCTGCCTGGTGCCCGACACCCTGTTCAAGTTCTTCTTCTGGTTTGGCTATTGCAACAGTGCGCTGAACCCCATCATTTACACTATATTCAACAATGACTTTAGGAGGTCGTTCAAAAAGATACTGTGCAGGAGGGACACTAGAAGATATGTATGATGGATTGGGCCTTTACGTACATACTTTTTTTACTATATTGTACATAAACTATAAGATACATAGACCAATTGTGCATGGGTCACTGGCTTGTACGCTCTAGGCCTAAGCCCTGTAACAGCTTGAAAAGGTTTTCCCAGGATGAGCTTTACGTGCAGCATCTTTTTAAAACATCCACCACATCCATCACAAAGAGTCTATAACAGAACAGAACACCACAGTGAAGCCATGGTTTTATTTTAAATGTTGTTTTTATTTTTATAAGGGAACCAAACATAGTGAAGTCATGCTAGGTGTTGTACTTTAAGACAGTATGTTGTGCAAATTGACCTGTTTGAATATTTGTCTATTTTTTCCTTGTTATGGATACAGTATTGCCATTATGTATAATATGACAATAATGTCAACGACGGTGAGGATGACAATGACTATTACAATGTTGATGATGATAAAGATGATGATGATGATGATGATGATGAAGTGTGGGAAGAGAGCTGGCTCTTTAAAGAATAAAACGAATTTTCCGAAATGGTGTCAAATTAAAGCATCAGGTTAGTGACGTGTTCTCATTGTATGCTGGACTGCGTGGTCAGACACACACACACAAACATACAGTCGCAATGTAATGTTACGTCCTCAATTCATGAAAACACACAGTGGACATTAATTTCCTTTTGATTTACCCCTAACCATAATCTCTACCAGCCAAATCCTATTCCTTAATCAAGCCTTCACCCTAAAATGTAATGATTTAAGCTATGAGGATTTGCATTTTGTCCCCACAATGAAGGTGAGTCACCACAGTGTGACTGTGTAAACAGATTGAAGTCCCTACAATATAGGTAAAACACACACACACGCACAAAATATAAAGGCAAGGAAATGCAGAAATTCAGAAGTAGAGTCTCTTCTAGAAACATTTGAGTCTGGATTTGCATTCAGAACGTGAGCATGTGTAAGAGGGAGTTCCCAAAATGCAAAGCTGTTTTAACTATCCATGTGGAGTCCTCTCGGGCAGTGAACGGTCTGTTGAATCTGACCTTTGCAAGAGATTAACAAGGAGCTCAGTTCTTACCATAATGGGGCCCGCATGGAATATGTACAAATGTTCTCTGGTGCTCGGATTAATGGTGGAGGTCTTTATTCTGAGATGTCAGATTCCCAAAAATTGAATTACAGGTTTTATCTTTTTTAAGTGTGTGTTTTCTTCGGCTCGCAGAGGCAGTTTCTAAATCAATTGTGAATGATAAATACAGTTGCAGTGCGAGGCATGGGAAGCGGAGAAGTAACGGTTCATTTGCTGCTTTGTGTTACCACGGTATGCGTCGTTAAGAAGACATGGAGCCTGTCAAACCAGAACCTGATTGACTGCTCTCTCTCTCTTTCTCTGCTCAAGTCTAGGAGAATGGGTGAATAAAACAAAAGAGGGACTATCATCTGTGCGGCAAATACAGAGCATAAAGCTTCTCCCAGCGGAGGAAGTGTAAGTAAATGCATTCCTTTTGACAGTCAGGAAGGCAGGTGAACAGCACTATCCTCAGGAAGCTAAATGGTTCTCCTAGGAGTCTCTCTCTCAGTATATCGCTCACTTCGTCCAACAGAGCCTGGTATGGGCTCGTATTCATCTGGCAGAGTGTTTCCCAGCACGTTCATAACATGTGTAAGTGTTTGAGTCTGTGAGAAAGAGAGAGTGTGTGCGAATGTGCATGTGTGTTTGCAGTGCATATAAACAAACGGGGTGAGCTCCCACTGGACAGACAAGCTTGCAGTTGAGCCGATGCTCCACGTTCAGTGTTGTGGAACATTTTGTGGGGAAAATAGATCCTGGATTACTTACTCTAAACATAAGGAGCACACAGAGCACTAATGTCCCCCACCCCCAAAAAAAAATATATTTTTTATCTTGTTTGCAAAGTTAATTATCTTGTGCACACAACATACATTTTATTTATTCATATCTTTGTTAGCGTAGTTGAGTGTTAGCTCATGAGATAATTTTCATCTGCAATCCCTGGGCAGGCTATTACAAATAGTGGCATAACATTATCGACACAATGCTTTATCAAGTAAGACTATACACTAAAATACATAAATACATTACACAGGTAGCAGATATGTGAAAACAATTAAGATTATGCAACAACAGTGCCAGAGATTATGGTTACTGCTGATTACAGGTTTAGTTTGCTTAGAGCCATCTCTTTAGTTAATGTTTAAAGGATAGGTAATTAGCTCTCTCTCTTAATTCAGTAGGAAGACTGTTCCAGTAGTGGTTGTCTTTGACTGAGAAGACAGTTTTCCCAAACTTACTACATCTATATTGTACAATACAGTCCCCTCTGGCAGTTGTCCTCATTGCCCTCTATTTACTTGCATTATGAACTGACTCAGTGTGAGAGGTTCAACTTTATGTATTACCTTAAAGACGGCTGCCAACAATATAATAATTAAATAAATTGTACTTTAATAATTATCTTGTGGCACAAGAATAAATTAAAATGATCACCTTACAGAACTTAAGGGGCTCCATACAAGCCAGCTTGAATAGAGAGGAAAAGTTTCTGATTGATGTTCAGTTGTGAAACATCCCCATTCAGAAAAGAGCAAATTCATTCCGCAGTAAAAGCCTTTAAGCCTTTTAAGTTCAATTAAATGAGATTCTGGTTCATTTTCCGCCTTGGTGCGATTTGTTTGGGCAAGTGTGAAATTGCACTCTGATCCAGACCAAAACAACTGCATGGTGACCCTTGAGTCTGGAGCGTCTTATTTGTAATGGGATCCGAACTCGATCCGACCCAACTACCAGGTGTAATCTGCAAGTTTGAGCTAAACTTTTCCTGTAGCCAGGTGTGCTTTGCTTTCTGGGATGCAGTAGAGCATGCAAACTGTAGCAGCTTGTGCAGTACTAGTAGCAGCTAGCCAGAGAATGATACCAAGGTCTCACCTGGACCTGCCTCAAAGTGCAATCAGCATTCCACTGGTATAGCTAACCATTACCATGGTTACGGTGCACTTATTCAAAACAAGAGCTTCTTCCTGTATTGTCTTTCTCACTACTGCCCCAGGCACATCTGACCAATAAATGGACTGAACACACAGGACTTTTAGTAAAAGTTACCCCCCGCACCCCTTCAAGTGGATCTGTCCATGTAATGTCAAAAGTAAAACGGAAAATATTCAAATGAAATCAAGACAGAAAGATCTGAGTTAAATGAAAATAAGACATGAAATCGATAAAGAATGACCGAAAAGCAAAAATGTTGAGCAGAAAAGGTCAGTGAAAAAAAAAAGAGAAGAAAAATAATGTTGAGGCTGTTGCTGCAAAATGTTTTTTTTAAAGGTTTTACGACAACAAATTACAGTGCCATGGAAAATCCTGCTAGCTGAGGCAGTGATGGCATTAATAGTCAGTCGGCACCAATTGAAAAGGAGGAGGAAAGAGTCTGGACCGGTGAGCAGCAACGGGCAGGAGCAGGCTGCTGCTACGGACCACCCGGCAGGTAATACATGTGGTGACTGTTAACAGAGCCAGCCACTAAGCAGCAGTACTGCCAATGCTGTACCATTCAGGTGGCTGAAACTTAACTCTTATTTGCGGTTTAGAGCAGTGTATTTTGTTAATGTGTTGTTGGCTTTAATTGAGCGTAGCATACCTGCACTGTAAATCCTTGGTTGTTAACAGACAGGTGGATTTATTTCTAGGTATTGTCCTGTTGGCTTTGAGTGCTCCTGTACAGTAAATCATGTTGAGTTACATGTGAATTGGGGATGACTAGTCCAGGCGAAAACATTTTTCCCAGTTTTTAGCCTGGCTGTGGCACGGGATATGAGAGCAAAGAGAAAACTTAAAGACTAAATTTAGAAGGTAGTCACTTGATTGGACAAACTAAGACTGTTAAACCCTCATCTTGAATGGCTTTTGGTTGCAATTTTTTGCAGAACGAGGACTTTGGATTTTGTTCCCCATTGCTTACATTTGAATCGAGCTAAGAAGGGATCTCATCCAGGCCAGTGTAGACAAGAGGATCAATTACACGGACTAAAAACTCTTTCAATGCACATATGTGCATGTGAGTATTGCTTTAAGACAGACTTGAGAAAAGTATGAACCTAACCTTTAAAAATGTGAAGCAGAACAGGGTAGTTTGTCTCGTCTTGCCCTCCTTTACATCTCTGTACCTCGCACATCAACAAGCAGCAGTGATATCATTAGGCAGATGTGCAGGCTGACAGCCTGAAGAAACCAGCTGTTGAAGTCAGCAGACTCCTTCCCCCAACACACACACACACACACACACACACACACACACACACACACACACACACACACACACACACACACACACACACACACACACACACACACACACACACACACTGGGAATAGGGGGCATGGATCATCAGGTTAGAGTGCACATCCGTCTCCAGAAGGCTAAACATGGTAGCTAAGTGCAGCTACCATTCGAAGAGACAGGGACAAAATGTCAGCAGCCAAAAAAAATCATACAGGACAAACAATCGTTTGTAGTTGGAGGATGTGGGCGTTGCGGGGGGGAAGAAGTTGCATGTGACTTGGCTGCCTGGAATTTGAGATGACAGTCTGTGTTTGCTTCTGTGCATGTGCGTGTGTGTGTGTGTGAGTGTAGACGTGGGAGGATGGGCGAGTCTGCTTTGTACACGCGTACTGTAGGTGGCCGGGGTGAAGAGGTCATGATGACGATGACAGTTGATTGAGGCACCCACATGCTACAACCTGTACATCTTTTTTTCATTTATTTTTTTCACTGTGACATCCGCCTATTTGAGGTGGCTACAGTATACATGATTGTTTCTAGTAATACTGATGACTCACTCTTGTTTTCCCACACTTTTATTTGCTTGTGTTCAATGCACCAATTTCCCAGTGGGTCCGTGTTTGTCATCTAAAAGATACTTCACACCATCCAAGAACATATTATTTAGTGGGATCATGCTTTCTAACTGTTGGCTCATATTTGGCTGTCATCTCCTTACCCTTAAAAGTGTTTCAGAGATATAATTTAAAACGGAGTCTCATTATCAACGGGCTGATTAGCTGTCAGGCCTCTGGGTCTGATTGGAGACACAAAATAAAGCTGGGCAGTGGATATTTCCCTGGGAAATAATTTGTCTAGACAAATCTATTTTCCAGCAGCTCATTATGATCGAGAGCAATCAGCTCCCATCATTCCCAGAGACCGCACGGCATTATGCGACGTGATTATTAGACCTGCGAGGTAATTCGCTCGTGGTTCAACAAAAGGAGACAGCGTTGGGTTTGGCGTTCCACTGCCTGAGCAGCAGAGGCTCTATTTTGTAACCTGAAATATGTATGTATGTCTTTGTGTATGTATGTGAGCACATACATACCCATGTGCATGCACTGTATGCACATGGGTATGTATGTGCTCACATACATACCCATGTGCATGCACTGTATGCACAGAAAGAGACACACACACACACACACACACACACACACACACACACACACACACACACACACACACACACACACACACACACACACACACAGATGAACAGCATTGCTGTCCATATATCTCCAAAATATAAACTTGAATATGAGCTTACAAAAACTAAACAATTAAATAAGGTTCAATTGTTTAATTCATGTTTAGAAGTAAGTTTGTTTTCTGTAACCTGCAATACTTAATCCCTCAATTTATCTGAAACATTTAAAAAGAGTATCACAAGAGAGCGTTTCACAGAGGTGGAAGATTAAAAAAACAACCAACACATTTACAGCTCCTGGCACACTGTGACTCTGTAATTATTGCAGATAAAAAGCGACAAGGAGTTGAGCTCTCCATTATTCAGGCTCTTTGTGCTGGGACTACCTTGTCTCTCAACGAGTGACGGACGGCAGAGAAGAATATCTGAATGGTGACACGGGAACAGCAAAGTCAGTGTGAGGCAGAGAGGGCAGTTGAAGTGGGCAGCTGTAGTGTGTGTAATGACCGTCTAGTGTGTGCTGATGGACGGGCCGGTGGGCGTTTGAAGGAGATTATACCTGAGCACTCTGATGTTTCATCACCGCGGCTCTTAATGATGGTGACTAAGACGGTCAGAGAGCTTGTTGTCATTGTCATGAATTTAACTCTTTGTTTTAATGTTTATCTTTGATTATTTCATACTGCAGAAAGTTTGTTTCAGTGTGTAGATTGGATTTGATTAAAAAACTTTCTAAATCCCCAGAGAGGAAACTAATTTTCCACCACATGAACTCATACAGACAACTAGCTACATAGACTTTACAGTCACAGTAACACAAATATACAGCACAACAAACAAATGGACATTTAACAAACACATTTTACAACCGTACAACAACTTGTTTATTGGCGTGTGCTGATGCGTGACTGACTTGATAATGTGATTGTCAAGCTGCAACGAGTGTTCACAATCACATGATCATTGTTAGCATGATTTATTGAGTGTTAATCATGTGAGAAGAACTCAGCACAATAGTGGCACTCTGGACAGGTAAAATATTTGTTTATCATTTGTTTTTATTAATTTACAAAAATGCATAATTTCCTGTGCAGCACAACATGAGCGCATAGATCACAATAGATCAGAATATGCAATTCTAGAGGGTTTTATGCCTCCTTACAACGTATAGGAGTCGACTACAATGCTGTCAACTTTATAAGTAAATCTTTTACTATAAAAAGGTAATTGAAGTTCAAAGCCACTCTGGGAAGTATCATAAATTAGGGATTTAAAGGGCAAGCTATTAATGTGAGCTTCGGTTCGCCTGATGTTGTCAGTAAACTGCACACAGATACAACCTGACTAGGCTGTGGTGTTTTCTACCAAACAGATGCTTCATGCTTAAGATCTCTGTATGAGTCCAGCACACTCACTGCTGTATAAATAATGTGTGGTTTCTCACTCATTTCTTCTATTTGGTGATCACAAAAATGTCTGTAAACAACGCCA
Source organism: Anoplopoma fimbria (assembly GCF_027596085.1). Classification (NCBI taxonomy): domain Eukaryota; kingdom Metazoa; phylum Chordata; class Actinopteri; order Perciformes; family Anoplopomatidae; genus Anoplopoma; species Anoplopoma fimbria. The sequence goes on along the minus strand of NC_072457.1, from coordinate 25,517,997 downwards.
GCATTTATTTTCGTAGTATTATTTATTACACTCAACTTAAGGAAGAGTGATATTTATAAAAAAAATGCGATTTCATTGACAGCGGTGAAACACAACTTTCATCAGATTCTGATTCAAATGCTGCTGTGAATGTTGCATGTTTGTAGTGACATCACTTTGCTCCCACTGAGCCACGCCCCCTTCAAACTGGTGAGAACAGCACAGAGAAACTACCATAAACAAGGAAATCGCTTGTGTGAAATAACCAACAGTGTTCTAACTCTGGCAGAAAATTGTTAGCTTATGTAGGAGAACATCATTTAAAGTCATATATTTTTTCAGAGCCTTTGAGATGTGGCCATGAAAGACATCCATACCTACTTTGTAAAGGTATAAATAAGCATTGAAAAACAGAAAAAAAGATAGATTTACAGGCCCCATTTCCACTGGCTCCACAGATCAGTGTTTTATTACCAGAGTCACAGAGCATTTCTATTGTGCCCACTCTGCAAAACAATATTGCTGTCAAGTCGAATCATAAATTTGTGTTGCATAGGTCTCACAAATAACGACACCTTTTACCCTTAAAGCCTCGTTCAGGATGAGGAAAAACCATAGAAATAGAATGAGAGTAGAACCAACATTCCCTTTCAAAGCAACAAAGCAGGATGGTGACAGTAGCGGCCAGTTCTCTATGTAATGTTAGCATTGCAACGGGCTGACTGACATTCTGTCGCACACTCACTGAGGTGAGGTTTCAACCGTTGGCTCGGTAACACACCAGGACTCACAGATGTTAATAATTATGATTGGGATTATTAAGGCTACATGATGAGCATCAATAAGAGACAGACAGAAGAAAAGTGTGGACGGTAGGCCTTAACAAAATGTGACACACTTTACTGACCTGTGTTGTCACTATGACAACTAACAACGGTCGCCATTTCCTTTTTAACTATTCAAATAACCACGGCAAACAGTTCAGAGTCTGTTCTACTGTCATTGTGTTTCTACACAAATTTCTATATTCTATTCAAAATTTCAATTTGTGTCTCTGAGAAAAACCCATTAAAAAGGAGTAGCATTAGTAGAATTACAGCATAAAGTAACATGAATACAATATTAGGTAAATCAAGTATACTATACTGTTTGGCTCATCAATTATGGACATGCAAAGGTGTTTTTTTTTAAATTCTTTTTGTGTTCAGGTATCAGTAAATTTGTAGTTGCCAAGTTTCTGTGGTTTGTTTGACTCCACATTCTTGTTCTTACTTTCATCTAACAAACAGCAGACTCACTGTTATCTGATCTTTTAATCTTAAATTGAGTGACATTCGCAAGTAAGGCAGGAAATTATAAGAATGTAATCATGTACATTAAAAACATACTTGTGGAAACAATTCAACATGTCATTTCTTTTGACAAGCACAATAGCAGTCACGTCAGCGACTGGTAAATATGAATAATTCAGAAGTATGGTATTTTATGTGTAGTTTAAACCTTTCAGTGGACCTAGAAGAGTGACTGGAAGCCGTAAAATCGCAGAAAAGAAATGCATTATAGGTAATTATCAGTATCACGGCAAATTGGTAGGGGTGTACCAAGTGGGCATGAATGCAAGTGGTGTAGACCAGATCTAAAATGTGGGCGTCACTGTGACATAGATCCCATTTCTTTCATTGGAGGCGGATGGATGAAATTTTTGTGGAAATTAAATAATGACATAACAGAGACAGTGGATAAAGACAAAGACAGATTGAAAATGAAGAGAGACTAGCAGGAAAACTCCCTGGCTGATTTGATATTGTGAAAAGAAACAGCTAATTGAGCTGAGAGCCAAAATTGCACGAGCAGCAGGTGTGTGTTGTCTGTCTTAGAAAGAGTGGGCGAAGGAAACAGAGAGAAATTCAGAGAGAGTGAAGTGGCACACAAGCCACTTTGGTGGGAACACAAAGTCCATCTCATCTATATGCTAAAGCCTTTCGCTCTATTTGCATGACAAGATGTTGAGACCTCTACGAGGTCTGGCCTGCTAATTGCTGTATTTATTGCACCCTACCCAAACTGCTTTCTGACTGTCACCAGCCCACGTAGCTGTCCCCTTTTCTTGTCAAAGCTGATGTGATTCTGCCTCTGCCCATTTATAAGAATAATCCTATTTCCCTGGGAGAAAAGGGATCATCTTTCATGTCGTTGCCAGTGGTAAATTAGTCTGAGGCCCAGGCATGGAAAACGGACATGATAGCCCATATTTATGGGTGAATTGGGTTATGTGGCTGACAAACACAAATGGAAGAAAAACAACCGGTATTCTCTCTGGAACGTTCCCAGCAAATCATCATGTGTACATTAAACAGTGGCACGGCTGGGAGAATATGGGTTGTGCACTATTGAAAGTCATTACAAAAACAGCTGCATATCTTAGTGTGACAGAATAGAGCACCAGCAAATCTGGGCTTTCTCACTTTAACTGCCTGTCTGCCTTCATTCGTTTTCCTCCAAAGCTAAATCAGCATGCCCCATGTTCTGTTTTGTAAAAATTAAACACAAAAACTATTTTCCTCACGGAGAGTGTTTAAATTGAGTTTGATACTCCCCTGGGAGTGTGTATTTGTAAATATTGAGCCGATGTAGGAGACCTGTGGGGGACAAATATTATTTTGTTGGATCAAGGGAGAAGTGGTGGTTACAGCTGGACTTTGCCACCATGGCGGCATTGTTCCTTCAAATGAAGTGATAACACAGGCTTGTTGAAGCGCATTAGACGGCATTATACCGTGTATATAGTGTAAGGCTGTTATTTGTGAAAGAGAACATGAGGCATTGTTCATAACCACAATATTCACTCAAAGAAGTGCTTGTTTAACAGGAGCCTGCAGCCTATTACACAACAGTCTTCTAAGCTCTAAGGGACTTTTTCACAGCCACATCTGAGAAATGTTCCTCTGTGACACCTTAGTTCAGGTCATGCTCGACCAAAACAATTTCAAACTTTGCCAATGACTACATAGCATCCCTTTCCCAACAAAGGTCCGCCTTAAAAGGGCTCTCCGAGCAAGTCTGTTGGGAGCCACAGTATTTGCTCTCAGTTTCACGGGGCACTTTAAATCAATACAGCAAGGTGTCTTGGTGTGTGCAGTATTTGTTCATCCCTACGTGCATGTGGGTGACTTCTATGTGACTTCACATTTTGATCTTAGTGGTAAGAGAAAGTAAATATACTGCTTTCCAGATCTGCCCTGAAGGCTCCACGCTGTATTTCCCCTTTAACCTTCTCCTCCATTGGCCTCTTCCCTTCCCATCCCATGTGGATATATTTTAGAGAAACTCCAAAATACCCAACACACAGGCGCACGGATTTCATGTCAAACTTCTGCTTTAATTTATGCAACCCTTTCATGCATTCATTTATCAAGCGTTTCAGTGGGGGAGTTGGAGGTGGGCTGAATAAGATGTGGAAAGTGTGGAAAATGAGACCGAAAGAGATGGCTATGCATGGGCAACAGAGAGGTAGACAGCAGCGGGGAGAGGCCCTGGCTGTGAATACTGATGGGATAATCATTTGTGTTTCGATGGTGTATGAAAGAGCTAGCCAGCGGGAGGGGACGGGAAAAAGAAAAGACAGTGGGAGTCTAGCTGCGGGGAGGACGACATCTGGCGTGGTCTCTCACTCTGTCCTCGTCACGTTTTCCGGGTCCTTGTTTGTTTCAGGGGGAATTACTCAAGCCTGTGGGGAGTTATCTGCTGGAAATACAGACATCAATCTCCCATAACATGCAGGAGGAATAGTAACACATCAAAGAAGGGGCTCTCAACACTTGGGCATTAGTCCAGAGTTACGTGATATGACGCTCAGAATGCGTGCCCCCTTACTACAGATGCATGGGAAAGCGGTTCACAACCCTTGTTCCCATTCCATTAATTATGTCACAATCTCGCCGGGCTCTTCTTGAAAAGTTGATCAGGCCCAGCAAGCAGGATGTTTACATTCTGGCTATCATTCATCGTTATTCATCATTAACACCCTGACAGCTAGAGAAATCTATTTCTTACGACTTAACGCCTCGATAAAACTGTCGTCGAGCATATTTCTATCAATATCTCTGCTGTCAAAATGGATTTGAGCAAGTGGCAAGTCGCTGTGTAAAAGTCCTCAACACATAGCGCCCTGCTGAGATATGATGGTGGCTGGCTCCTTCAGGCGGTGTGTGTGCGTGTGTGTGTGTGTGTGTGTGTGTGTGTGTGTGTGTGTGTGTGTGTGTGTGTGTGTGTGTGTGTGTGTGTGTGTGTGTGTGTGTGTGTGTGTGTGTGTGTGTGTGTGTGTGCCTCCTGCCCTCTCCACATGGAGTCTGTCCAGGGATCCACAGTAGTCAGTTCTCACAGGATTTCAACCATCCTGGGGGAATTAAACGATAAACAGCGAAGCTTATTCTGGAACTGCCCACCCCCACCCTTCTTCCTTTCCTCCTCCCATCCTTTCCTCTCCTCCTCCCATCCTTTCCTCTCCTCCTCCTTCCACCCTCCCCTTTGCTCTCCTGTCCTCTTCACTATTCCCTTCCTCATCATCTCTCTAATTCTCTTCTTTTCTGTAATTCTCACATCTCCTTTCAGCTTCAGGTTACAGCTGACACCAGCCCTCTGGTTCCCCAAGCCCCCAGGAAAAGTGCTGGGCTTAAGGCAAATTTTAAAAAGGGGCCATCAGTAGAATTACAATTTTAAAAAGTTATTTTCCCGTTTTCTCTCATTTCCACCCTTTTTATTTGATTTCCTCCAACTTTCCTTTCCTTCACTGTCATTACATTTTATCTTCATCCTCCCTCCTCCTCGTGCATCTGGTGACCTGTCCTCCCCAGCGACCGTTTGACTAAGTGGGAACTTGTTGCAGAAATATGAAAACAACAAGCCACACACAAGGCAGAGGGACGTGACTGCTGCCTGGAGATAAGAGACAAACTGTCTGCGACTTTTGGAGTCCTTTAATGCCACACAAACACTGTTCGTATGGCAGCAGGCACGTAATAGCTGCTACGCTGTGGTGAACAGGAATTATAGTATTACCAGAGGGAGATTCAATCCCAGGGATCTTGTGCGTAATTTCATGGGCCTCCATAAGGTGCTGCACCCATACTCCCATTACAGTGTTATTTAGCAGGGGGATGATGAACTTATCATTCTGATGTGACGCTGGAGAGACACAATGCAAACAGGCACAAAGAGTACGTAATATTGCAAGGCTTCACCGAGCTAGATGTTCTGTGGTAGAAAAATAATTGTGGCTATGTGGACCCAGTCATTAGAGGGTTATAAATGAGGGGGGGAGCAGAACAGTAATCTTTTTCTATTTGTTGTTAACAAAAAGCAAACAAACGGATGGACAAGGCAGTTTTAAGTCGTGTGGAGGCATCTTCATGCGACAAAGCCTGCAGCGATATTTGATTGGAGAGAGATAACAGTGTTTACTCAAGGAAAACTCTGTCCATCATAAAACAAAGGCAGAGTGAATGAAGGACAGCAGCTGAGCCCCATCGCTGACAGTCACAGTAAGCTTGTGTGTGTCTGTGTACACGTAATTGAATGCACATGTTGTTATGATCATGAGAGTCGGAGTGAGAATGGATGTTTTGCATTGATGAACAAGAAATGTTTTCCTCTCAGGGTGACTGACTGAGTTTGTCTACGTGTGTGTGTGTGTGTGTGTGTGTGTGTGTGTGTGTGTGTGTGTGTGTGTGTGTGTGTGTGTGTGTGTGTGTGTGTGTGTGTGTGTGTGTGTGTGCTTGTTTGTTTCAAAACTGGGTGCATGTGTGGTTTTCATTGATCCACTCTTCTCTGTTGTTCTTATGTTTGTCTTTAGTGTCTGCACCTAAATCTCCTGAATTATCTGCTTCAATATTTTTTCTTGTATTTTGTAAAATTGTTTTATTCACTCATCATTTGTGTTTTTTACTCCTAATGTCTGTCAGTATTATCTTGGCTGGAATTTATTTAATTTTTAAACGTTTTTGTTTTTTATTTAATTTTGCAGTGTGCCTTTTGCCTAATTGTATTAGTGCTGTTGTAGTTCTATGACTAGGGTTAGTTTGTTAAGAAAAACACTGAAGTAGTGAATTGAATATTCATGCAACATATACAAGAAAGCAATAAGGAGAAAAAGGATTTGACAGTTCTTATAATTAAAAGGCAGAATGTTGAACAAGAAAGCGCTCAACTTAACTTCACTGATGAGCACAGACGGAGAAGCAGTCAGCAGATTCCATTCAAGAGCATTTTATTCACTTTTCTCTTCAGTCAGAGGTGCAGTTGCGTGGTTTCATTTCTACACTTGAAAGAAAGTGAGAATACAAGTTAAATTCTAACACATTCTCGTAAATAAAGAAATCACTAAAAAACTCAGAATCAAATAAGTAGGCTACATAAATACATCCTTAATACTTTAATAGACCATAATGCCAGAATTAACTAGGGTTAGGGTTAGGGATTGGTTGTACAATATTACAATGACAAAGCAAACATGACTTGGAACATCAAATAAAATTGGAATAAACTACTCACTCATCGCACTGAGGGATGAAAGGAGAAAGGGAATCTTCTCAATCGATGTGCAAGCAGTGAATGAACACAGTGCACTCAATGCACCTGTGTCAGCTGCCCAATTAGCATACCAGTGCCTGCTTCCAGAGAGTGTGCACCTGTGCTCCCCAAGCACTCACACAATTCAATTTCCATCCTGCTGTCTGACAAGAACTGAGAAGATTTGCTACATTTCTGTGATGCTTTTAGCAGTGTTTCTGCTTTAACTCAAGTGCTTCAGACCTACTTGGAGGTACTGTACTTGTACTACATTATACTTAAAATTTAGGACGTTTCAGAAGGAATCATACACAGATTTGTTTTTGGTCACTTGGTCACAGAAACATCTTGATAACATACTTTTTGCATAACATCACCTTTAAAGTTGATATGTCAAACGTGTTCGGTTACAAAGCAACATTATCATTCATCTGTTGTTGTGTTTCTGTCCACGTGATGAATGCAAGTCTAATATTCATTCTCTTTTAGCTCTGTTTTTGTACTTCACCAACTCCTGAAATACCTGACTCTATAGTCTCTAACTGCTCCACTATGTTCACCAGCTAGTGTCTATCTGTTTCTGCCATTGTCAACCATTCGTTGTTAGCAGGTAGAGAACAGTGGGTTTATCACCGCGTTTCACAGCTACCTGCTCTGGTTGAAAATTATGTTATGAGAGTGAACAAAGAAGTTGTGGGCCAGAAAAGGAATGAGCAGTGAACAATGAGAAAAAATATGATTTGTAGAGATGAATAGTACCACAGCTGAGGGAAATTACTTGCTAGTTTTTTAGTAAATTATCATAATTCTTCTTTCACCACTTTTGATTTTGTGTTCAGATAATGGAAGCTTCTTAGTGTATTCTTCTTAAGTATCAGTATTTTGTGAGCTAACTTCTTATTTGCATCTTATTAATTATCAAAGAATAGATAATATTGGTGCTGGATGGTTGTAGCACCTGAGCCTTTTCTCGCTGTCAGACATTTAAAGATCTGTATGTGTCCACGAAGACACTTAGAAGTTTGTTCTTAATCCGACACCTCAATCAGCAGGACAACATTGTTTCTCTGTGCCATTCAAACTGACAGGAAATGCTATTGTTTGGGTGAGAATAAGTGTAGGGTTAGGGGACCTTCATCGTCATGGTTACAGTAATAAACATGCAGTTAAGAATAGGGAACAATTGTGTTAATTCTTAAAAAAAACAAGGTTGCCTGCCGGTTAGAAATGGGAAACAAACAGCAGTCTGCTGTTAGAGTCTGAAGAATCGATGATCCATCCGTCCACCCTGAACTCAGTGCACAGACTTTGATGTTAGACTTTATAATAACATTGAAGGTTTGTGACAATACCACCCTCTACTTGAAATGTGTCTGTAATATGATAGAAAACCTTGTGCCGTGGTTCAGCACCCCAAACACTGAGAAAATTGAGTCTTTATTTGTATTAATGGTAGAGGTTTGTCGGTTATGATTACTGGGTCTTTAGGCCACAAACACAAGGTTGTTTAGTGAGACCCAAACCCCGGGGTCTGTTCTGTATTTAGACATTATCGTTAAACACTGTCTGGTCTGTGCTGTGAATCCACATTACATTAGCCCCCCCCCCCCCACCTCTCTCTGCTCTCTTCTGTTTTTCTCCCAAAGATGAGTAGATATCTCATTTGCAGAAATGGTTTCATCATATGACGCTTTGGCCTTTGCAGTTGATGCATTGTGTTTCATTTATCCCTCCCGATGAGAGCTTTTGGCATTAGCAGCCCCCCCCATCAATCTCCCCAAAGTGCACAGAGGTGAAACTAATAACATACCTAGTTGTGTAAAAAAACAACATCCACACGATTCACACCCAGGCTTTACTCCTACATGGAAAAGTTGCCCTGATGCACCGAGTTTGAGAGAGAGCCGATCCTCCCAAGGCTTTACACATATTTCTGTCTTTTTAATGGGATTAGATGCCTTGACAATGAGACGGAGAGCACCAGTGAAAGCAGTATGACTTTTCCCACATTGTTGTTCTGGAGGAATAACAGGGCGTTCTTTACTCATTCATCCGTAAAACTTTTGCTGAATGTCATGAACACATATTTGTAAAGAGGTGGGCACAAGGTTTATTTCTTATTAAAAATCAAACAGTTTTCTTTTCTTTTGTACTTGTAATATTCTCTATAGCTCCAAGCAGACAGCTAAACAATACTCTTGTATTCAGTATTTGTTGGTGAAGCCTTTTTTTTCTGCGTTGACTCAGACAGCGTTGTTGTTTTTCGAACAATTAGACGAGGCCTGGAAGAGGAGATTAACACAATCAATTAGCATGCTGTTTATGTAGGTATTGCAATGTAGCAGTTTTCAGTCTTTGTTTTAGCAGGCAAATGGGCAAAGAACACCTGGTTATGCCGAGCAGCAGTCCTCAGGGGGGCCAATGGGAGTCTGAGAGCAGCCCAGTATAGCCAGTCTCTCACACTGTTGTTTACTGAGCAGCTGCAGATACTGGGAGCATCAGTGATTCACTTCTTCCACATTCCTCAGTGTGTAATCTGAACGATAGATACTTCATAAAACATTTTATCATCAAAGAATCATGAAATAATGTATATTTCTGTCCCTGCAGATGACTAACCAATTATAGATGAGATCACACTGAGATATTTGCAGTGAACTTGTAATGGTGTTTAGTGGCGTTTCAGGGATCTAAAGTATCGTCAGAAAAGGTAACGGTTTGGTGACAGCACCTTGAAATGAAAGATCAAGGGCTTCTTTCAGGACATAAAACTACTGGAAGAAGTTGCATAAAAACCCAAGTTCCTCCCAAAACAGAGATAATATCACCTCAGAGCTCTTAGACACACATTTTGTGTTGTTGAAACAGCCAACAAATGATGGCTGGTTCACAACTAGCTCTTTTGTTACAGTCATATGGCCATACTTTCACCATTCAGTGCAAACAACAGGTTCATAGAAATCAAAGTCACACACAAGGTCACTTTGAAACAGATCAAACATCACAAACTGGTCATATGAGTGAGTTAGGGTGACAAAACCTCTTCTACCCTTGAGACCCTTTTTTATGAGTAATTTTTTCTGTCATCTGTTTTAAAACCTCAAACAAAAACAATGGAAATTATTCTGAGAAAAGTGTTTGTGTGCTGATGGTAAAGACACGGCGATAGGTTTGGTTGGACACGCCAGATTTGTTTTCATGGATTGTTAGTTTTACATCTGTTAATCCGTTATTTACATAAAGGTGCAACCACACAGGTGGAGGTGTAAACGAAGCATCAAGGTAGTGGGATGTTCAGAGCAACAGCATGAACAAGCTGAGAGAGGATTATATAGTAATTTATATGGATTTGTGTGAGAATGAAGGCTGTTGTTTTATTTATTTATAAATACACACTCAAATTTGAGTAGAGGGTTTCCTTTGCTGATTAAGAATTTAATAAAAACGTTTTTACGATGGCTGCTTTATGTGCTCTGTGGGTGCATTATTTCCAAGCTTGCCGACATAACTTCATAGTCTGATTATCTTGCCCAAAAGATCTCATTTCAATTATTAACTATAAAATTACGACCAAATAAACTTATTTATATATAGAAGGACATTCTGTTAAACTTGTGAGCCCTTTTCAGAACAAGTATACATAAGTCCAAGTCATAAAAATAACTAAAACAAAAGTATCTTAACTTCCAGTGTCAGTGTCAAAGCAGAGCTATATTTGCATTAGAGAGATAAGATAAGATAAGATAATCCTTTATTAGTCCCGCAGCGGGGAAATTTACAGGATTACAGCAGCATAGAGTATAGTGCACACAAGAGACATGGTAAATAAAAAAAACACAAGATCAAAATAAGTATTATAGATAAGCAAATGAGCAATAGAAAACCCAGTAAAAAACAGTAAAGAATTCACAGTAACTGAAATATTATATATACAGACAGAAACTATTATAACTATTGTATTGCACAGTGTATTAGTGACATTGTATTAGTGTCATGCGTCATGTGGTCTACTGGGAGCAGAGCTGGTTGTGCAACCTGACAGCAGCCGGAAGGAAGGACCTGCGGTACCTCTCCTTCACACATATAATTTAATTAAAACAGTAGCATTTATATTTCTCTCTCCAACATCTGCTATAAGTGTGTTTTGATTGGCATTTCGTTGTGCTCAGTCCAACTGTGTGGGAAAAAATAAATGATACTGTATTTCATTTTTACGAAGATAAAAAAAATCCAATGTATAAATCTGCATGTATGCATTCTCTTAAAATCAGTCGTACAATTAAATCACAATAGCACCATATCTCCATCGAATTGGACACAGGGTAAAAACGTCTTCAAAAAGCATTAACTGTACAACAGAAATTGTAATAATATCAACATTTTGGAAAGGAATTCTTTTTCTCTGTTGTCTTTGCATGACTCTGCTTCTCACATTTGAACATACTATACACTGGCAACCTGAACTCTTCTCTACACTGAATTATGAAGAGGTTTGAGACAAAACCAACGTGTTTTTTTGCATCTCCACTAATTCAGACTTGGTCAGTAAAAAAGCTGCAATAGTTCAGCGTCTTTAAAGATATTCTCACTTTGTTAGATTTTATTTGATTTTACTCTCTAATTTTATGAGGTAGAGCAATCGCTGTGGTTTCAATGAAAATGCTTACAATGGCATTGTAAGGAAACCAAAGGGCAACCAAAAGTAGTTTTCCCACAATGTGACAAATGTCTGCTAAAGAAAAATAACCCACAAAAGTTCAAATGTGAAAAAAAGAGAACCCCCTAAAGACAACGTCTCACAATGATTGCACCACTGCTATGAGAACCTTTTGACTTTTTCCTCTCATATTTTCTGGTCACTACTGAGTTAACAAACTGTTCTTGACCTCTGGGCCTGTGACATACAGTAACTGGCAAACACAATCTTCTCCATCATTTTTGTTACTACTGTATGTCATGGTTTAGCTGACAGATGCTCGTGTCAGAAGCAGCACATCGATACTCCGGCCTTTGTGGGGGAGACTCTAAATGTCATAGTAAAATTTCAGCAATACATCAATACCAGCTGTGTTACATGGTTCAGGGAAAATAGCTACGAGAAATGAAAGGTTTCCCCTGATATACAGCGACAGCCCCGTCAGCACCTTGACAACAAGTAAAGTTAATGGTCCTCAACATTGTCTGTGCTGTGCGCCTCTCACAGCTGAGAGTAAAGTATTCTCAAAGCCACCATTAAAAGAGAGCTAAACCTAATAACGCCTGAGCGGTGAGGACTGCCATTTGTCAGCTGCAGAGTATTTCATTACCACAGGATGCTTTATCTGCCCTCGGCATCACTCATATGCATGTGAACCAAACCTGCCTGCAGGCACATAATCAGAGGAATGGAGATGAATATTCAAAGGACAGGAGAGGGAAAGCCTTTTATTGACACATCAAGTCTCTCCTGGAAATGACTGTTATTATAGAAATGAATCGATAATGCTTTGAAATGTGTCTTTGGAGGGTTTTATTGTGTTTGAATAATGGCCTCCGATAGTGCTGGATGATTTGGGACGAATGAAATTTCACTTCTGATTGGAGTTGTATGAAAACTGGGCTTTTATTAAATAAAAAAGTTGGATACAAGCTTCTCTCATTAGAGTTAAACTTACAAAGTTCCTGTTTTTTGCCTCCAACTTTAATCATCCATCAACAGTTTTATGACAAGTCATTTCCTGTTTAGTATTACATGGTTTTATTCACTCTCTTGTCCTACTTTTCAGAGCTTGCTGGGATATGATGGTGCCTCAGGGTTCACCTGATGAGTCTTGTTGTTATGTTCTCTCCTCCTCTCCTCTTATTGCTAGCAGACTCAGTCCTGGGAATTTCTGTGAGGCAGCCTCTTCCTTTGTCCATTGATTTTCTGCAGCAGCTTGTGGGCTAATTGCCCTTATCAAAATCATGACCTGTTTAATGATGGCCGCCTTTAATCGCCAGCACCCTTGCCAGCAGCCACTGACATTTAGTACAATTAATTAATGCAAAGACAACAGAGGGTGGATACCTGCGCCGCTTGGCTGAGATGGCAGCTGTCATTATGTAACACGGGCAGACGAGGCCTCAGGAAGGGAGGAGAGATGGCAGTTGATATCTGGCTATGAGAGTCCCTGCTGAAGCATTGGTGACGCTATAATAAAACAGGTTGGTTTGAGAGGAAGATTATGTTGGAAGCCATGGGAGAAAATTGTTGTAAGTTTCATGCAACATTTTTCTCCAGCTTTTATCAACTTTGCAACAATTATAGTTTCTAGCAACCAGCAGGCCTACCAAGATTTGGATTACAATGCAGTGTAAGAAATAGATTGAACCGTGTTTTTATCTGTTCTAATGTAAACCGCAAACGTGAGCATGTTTGGCTGATGAGCTAAAAAGGAGCTAATGATAAGCTACGTGGGTGGAGCGAGTAGTCCTTTAACCACAAGGTTGGTAGTTCGATCCCCAGCTGTACCTGTATGAATATGACAATTAATAATTAACAGGCTCGCAGGTAGAGCGGCAGGCTTTGAAGTAAATTTCCGTAGTGGCCAAATCATTGAATCACTACTTCTTGGATTCGTCATGTGATGCCATGGCGCCAAAAGAGATTTTCTCCCATAGACTTACATTGGGAAAAGTAGTCTGTAAATCAGGGGATCATTTTTGGAGGTGAATAAACTCCCCAGTATGAACACATGAATGGTCCTTATTTGAAATGATGTTCTAAGAATTGTAAAATGCACTCATAGCCAAATCCAGAGTGGTTCACCAAGACATAACGAACTTCCGTTTATGTTAACGAGCCTAGACTCAGCGGCTGGGAGACACACCAATAATACCAAATTAAGTTTTATTTTATCAAATTATACCAAACTAAAAGGGGAACTAAATATTTACATAGTGAAATGTGGGAATCAGTGTCAGCGTTTGTGCTGCATGAGTGGAAAACAGTATCTGCGCGGGTGTTGTAAAGGTGCCAAACAAAACGTAAAGATAAACTTAGCCAACATACCCAAACCAAACTTGAGAGCAGCTACAGCAGCAGCAGAGTGGAGGGTCAGCGGGAGCACGGGCTTCCAGCTGCAACCAGACTAGTTGCTCTGACAATCACCTGCAGAGAGAGCATAGACAGGTGAATCACACAGCAAACTCAAAACCACAGGGGTCATCACAATCCAAACTGGATGCTTAGACTCTATTACATTTACAATGCATTTTGCTTGTCTAGGAACTACTAGGGTTAACTGGCTTTACACTGTGATACATTTTACATGTATCATAAGCTGGAGGTGATGCAAAATCTTTGAACTCACAAAAAGAGCTTTAGCCTAAAGCCATCAACAAAGTGAGTCAGCTAAAAACAGTCAGAGACTTAGTTTTCTACCAACTCACGGTTAGTGACGATCAGCTTTCCAGCTACAGCTGATAAAATCTGCCAGCAACAGTTGAAATTTCAGCTGACAAAATTGATGGATGCCAACTGGAAATGAAAGGGATCTACTGTTGTTTACTTCTATGTGAACCCCAAAACAATGTGATATACTAAGGATAAATTCCCACATCAGCAACATGACAAGACTGATGACAAAGCTTGAGATTAATCAATTCATTTGATTAATACACTCTTGAGTGAACAAAGGAAAAACAGTTGGAAGATCACAGGCAGAAAAACTAATTTTGCGATTCTCATTTGTCACATGAAAGAACAGATATGAACTAATAGATATGGGGCACTAGGGAAATTAATATGACTGTTCCACCTTAACTTTACAACCAGCTCTGACACTGATGCATTTCTTAAATATGTTCAGGAAAGGAGGAGAAAACTTTGACTTTGACCAAAACAGCAGCTGAAAACCCCGAAAAAAAAACCTATTTAATTGTAGACTGTTGCAAATTTTGAACAGGTGTAATTAGGGATTAATGCTTCGCTGCTTTTGTTTTTTTTCCCCCCCGTGTTCTGGCTGTGTTTGCTCCTGCTGCTCTCCATCTGTCATAAACAAACATGTTTTCCCCTCAGGTGTAAGTGGACGCTCAGGTTATTTGTATTTGCGGTAGCCGTCTTCTGCTGCTCCTTTTATTCAGTTCTGCTGGGATTTGTGCTGCTGATCTCCTTTTACCGTTTTTGTCAGTTGCTAGCATCATTGCTTCATCTGCTGCTCTTTATGAGCGTTTTCTGCTCCGCTATCTACTTTCTCCCTCTGCTGAGTGTTTTATTGGGCTTTTATTTTAATCCTAACATGCTTTACCTCCCCAGGCCGTTTATCAAGTAACAGTTTGCTTTTTAATCGACTTGCCTGTATGCTCGAATGTTTCCAAATGTCTGACAATAAAAACAAATCCTCAATTCACATCTGCAACTCTTCTCTAGACAGGTGTTATAACCCTCACAAGCACACTTTGAGGGCTTCTATTCTGCAGCGCCAAGCTACATATTCAACACAGATGCTGTTATAGTTTGATTGCCAACTGAAAGATGTAATCATATGCCATGATGCACGTTGTATTTCTCCGAGCTGTTGTTGTCTTGCAACGCTAACCAAGGCAGAAGCAGCCCATCCCACACCTATTCCACAAGGGAGGGAGACAATCCTGGATTGAATGTTCTTGTAAAACTCATAAAATCACAGGCTGCCAGATGATTTCTTGTCATGGCTGAAAAGAAGGCGAGACAAGGGCACAGTGTGAATTTCAGAAAAAATGAAAAAATAATCTCTGTGGTGCACAAAAGTAAAGATGGATATCTGTATAGTTGCAGGGCACAATTCTTTAAAAGTCAGTACATCAAACAAAAACAAACTACAAAACAGCAATCTGTGTTTAGGTGGTAAAAGAGTTGAACTGTTATAAACCCCACGACAGCATTTAAACAAAAGACAAGAATTAAACTGCAAAACCCAGCCAGCTGCCACTAGAGGCTACAATGTCACGATCATTACAAGTCATGACTTTAAAGAACTCAATCATTAGTTTTGTATTAACATTGCAACAGAAGTCTAGTGACAAACCCACTTATGTATTATATTGAGGCCATGTAAGCAGTTAGGGGCATACTCTAGAGTTTCCAAACATAGACAAATTTACTATAAAAGTCTATTTTTGGGCTGAAAACCGGCCATGACTGGCTGACCTGATTTAGCTCCAAAATGTTGGTGGCTTGTGAATTAAAACTTGACTTTGCAGTTCCCTCTATTCTCCACTTTAAGCTGATTCCTTTGTTTTGTTTTTTCAGTGAAAAAGCTCTGATAAACGCACTACATCACATTACCTGCCCACCATCAAATTACAGACAACAATGAAAGACACATTCAGTGATATACATTATATGTGGCTTTGTTTCTGCTGCATGTATAAATAAACAATTGTTTGCTAACACGGTTGCCATAACGACTGTGCTATGGGACAATAATGTCAGTGTTATGTTTACAGCTTGTCGTCCCCAAGTGGCAAACGACATCAGTTAATGTAGCTTTAATATCTTAGCCTAGGGTGTAGGACTGAGCAAAGCTTCTGCTGTGTGTTTGATGCCAGAAATCTGCTCATTTGTTTTTTTGACATTGTTGTACTGTGAGGGGGAAAATAAGGCGTGATAGTGGTGCAAGACGATACGTCACATCACCAAAAAAACCATTACGAATTGACGGAATGAGAAACTCAACCTACTTTTAAGCATTATGAAGTACTTGGATATCAACATGTTTTTGGGATATGCGCAAATATTGCAACGTCGACCCCTTCAAGAAGGTGTTAAAAGAATGTCAGATGGAGGCTGTGTTTGTACGGTCGAACAAGTCTACAACAGGTGGAAAACATTTTGACGCAAAGAGGCAAAATGGCACAATCGGCACCTGCCGTTCAACTTTCCTATAGTTTGAAGTGATACATTACATGTCAGGACAAACACATCCGAGATGACTTTGACGTTGGATTCACTGACCCCGGTGATGTGGATGTGCCTCGTGGTCATTATATGTTAATCAGAATATGCACGGCTGCATAGTAACAGGAATATTAGTGGTATATTCATTGTCATTATACATGTAAAGGAGCCTATTAGGAATATTGTCTTTTTTTTGGAAAAAGAGCAAAAACTGGAATATTTCGTGCATGTAAAGGTAGTCAATGTGAAAGCGTCCTCAGAAACTGTTTGTTTTCAATTTTCAGCATGCAGAACTTCATGTCATTCAGCAGCAATACTTTATAAATGACCAGGGACACCTTTTCTCACCAGAATTTAGAAGCTCCACTTATTTAGTTTAGTGAGTCTACCTTACTTGAACTCCTACAGAAGACCGTCTACTAAACAACTGAAAATGATTGGCGGCACATTGAATGCTGCAGTAAGATTGATGTTTTTGTATCAAATACAGGTGTGTCAGAAGTGCAACAATGTTTAGTCTGTAATAAATCGGATGGATGACTCATGTGGAGTTCGATATGTCCAATATGATCTTGCTGACGATTGCTAATGGCAACAGAGGAGGCATTCAACAGCCTTTAATTATGGCAATACATCTGCCTCTGTACTTTGGCAGACAATTCCTCTCTCTTTATTTCGGTCTCTCTTTTTAAAATCTAAAATCCTTTCTATTAGTTAATTACTAAGGGTGTCACGATTTTGATTCTTAATTGAGAAACTATCGAAATAAGCTATTCGATTTCAACCTTCAAAGTCATAAGCAGGATAGGCGATTCTCCACGGATTTGATTTCTCCAGCACGCCGACTTGTGACACAGAGTAGCTTACCAGTAGCCTGCAGTTGCACTATTGGAAATACCATGGCCACTGCCGGAATTTCTTCATGCTTCCCTGAAGTTACGGTGTGACAACACTTCACCTTCCCTGTGAGTTAAGTAAACAGCGAACGCTTCATTGACAGAAAAACTATTGTTTGTAGGCTGCAGAAGGTTCAGAGACTGTAAAGAAAATAGCAATCAGCAAACTATTTGGTGATTTCACCTGCAGTCGCGCTAGCTATCATATGGAATAATGTAAAAATCGAAGTCTATCATTGCACCATGCAGCATCTTTTTTTAAAGAATTTGAAATGTAAATGACCGTGCTGATAAAAAACTGTTAAAAAATGTATTGAATCATGACACCTCTGGTATGTATTCTTTAGTTTGTTTCTGTTGATAAAGACACTGATTCCACTTCAAACAGACCTACATGACACCACAGAATCGTTTGGCAATAGAGAGAACTGTGAAAAAAATCTCTAATAAAAATTCAATGCATGTCTGCACAGAAGAAAAGGAAGGACACTTAAAAAATTCTGCTAGCAGAACAATGATGAATTCAGGTGGGGGAAGAAGTCTGTTTATAAATGTGAA
This sequence comes from Anoplopoma fimbria, assembly GCF_027596085.1. NCBI lineage: Eukaryota > Metazoa > Chordata > Actinopteri > Perciformes > Anoplopomatidae > Anoplopoma > Anoplopoma fimbria. The sequence continues at coordinate 25,500,099 of NC_072457.1, read as the reverse complement.
GGAGAAGAAATAAGATAAGAAAAAAAACTGTCAAACTTCTCTCCCAAACACCAAAACAGCAGCTCTCTCTGCTCATTGAGGACACTTGAGCAACAATTTACACCATTATAATTATGAGAACAATACAATTCTGTTGAAACACAGTCATTGTCTACTTTATAATCGCAAATAACTTTCTATAACTGATAGCCATAACCCTATGGCTTCTAAATCAGGCACGTGGAAAACCAGCCAGCGAGTCAGAGCCACAGGACCACAGAGAAAAGCTTTTTTCCACAAAAAGCCTTGAATCAATCTTGGAGTGGCAGAGCAGAGGAGTGGTTACGTTGCACGACTGCTGAATCGTGTGATTAAATATCACACAAAAATCTGTTTTATGAGGCTTCAAGTAGAGCGTTTGTGTCCAGAAATCCAGAGCAGGGACCAATAAGCGTCCTGTGAGGAGCTACTGGCAGCCACAGGTCAGTTAAGGTATGTGGAAGACGACACAGAGCGCCAACAACAAGTAAGTGTAGATGCTGCTATAGCATCAGTTGTATCAGAACTACAGAGTATTTCTTAATTGAAAGAAGAGCAAAGAACGACACTGAAGGCTTTCTTGATGGAAAATATGTTTTCGCTCTTTGCCCGACTAGCTTGGCCGAGTATTTTTTGTAAGGGCCTGGTGGCAGGTCAGGTTAGTGGAGTGGAGGGATCACAGAGACTGTGAGAGCAGGTAAGCAGGTGGGGTGAGGGGAAAAAACAGGTTCACCATGGTTTCATAAACCTAGAGTGAAAGTGAGCATGAATGCCCCTCACGTAAAGCAAGGTGCTGTGTTCTCACAACGTCGTCTCTGCAGAACACCAAATGTGCCGGTCACTGTATAATGAGCTTGTTGTGTTCAGAAAAGCCTCGGGCTCCAGTGGTGTGAAGATCAGAGGAGAGGCTCTCAGACCATACAGGGTTATTGTGAGGGGTGCAGGTATAGGATATAAAGAACGTGTCTGGACTAACGATTGTGGAGTTGAAAATCTTTAGGTGTTCGAGGGTGAAACAATATAAGAAAGAGAAAGTTTGAGGAAACAGGACTTTCTAGGATTGCTGTCAAATATTTCCTATATATATATAAAGCCAACTAAGAAGATACATCATGTGTGCAGTTTTGAAAGAATAATATGTTTTACATTAAAGGAATAGTTTGACATTGTAGGAATATGCGTATTTGCCACGATTCTCGCAGGATCTCCTGCCATCGCCAAAATCCAGATGCAGTGCAAGGTAAGTGCAACTACTATGAGGTATTAAAACCTTTACCGTTAAGGGTGCATCCTGAAAAACAGATGATGAGACAATTCTGTAGGTTAAGAGGATTTTTTTGCTCTGCTACAACATTGATGAATATACAAGAGTGCCAGAAACTAAGAATAAACACAATGTATGATTAACAACCTGCAATTTTGTAAAGTTAATTCAATTACATTTATTTTGTGATGAGGAATCCCAGGAAGAAAGTCATATTACCTGGGATGTAGTGATTTTAAAATCACAGGAAACCCTTTAGCTCTAATGCCATAAGGTCACTTGTGTACATTGCTTATCATCATTGTTTGCTTCATTATGAATTTACAGCATCAGTAGCCATGCAGGTATAACACAACATTTATTTTTCTTTGATTTCCTATTAAAGAAATGTGCCATGAATCTCTTTATACATTGCTTTATACCGCAATGAAACACAGAAAGCTATACAAATAAATATTGCATGCATACTTCTCTGAAATACCACATGGAGAATAATATCTCACATTTTCTAGTAGGGAGATGTGTGTTTTTAAGCCAGCTGTGTATTCATTGAGAAGGCGTTGAGTAATTTGATGTTTTGTTTGAGGTGGTGTGCCACTCACCAACGGAAGTATGGCAAAATAGAAGGTTTCTCATCTTCTCTCTGTCTGATGTAGGATGAGAGGTGGGCTGCTTGGCTTTCTGCCAGAAAACCTGTTCAGACTTCATACAACATGGATTTAAACATATAAATATACTATACTACATAGATGAATGTGGATTTAGATATACAGTCTTATGTAGATGTGGAGGAAGATCATTTGAAAGAAATGTTGTTTACACACTCCTCTCTACATATTTGCATAATGATATAGATAATGAGGCATCATTTTTTAAATACCCCTCTTATGCTTCAATTTATCAATCCCCAGACAATTTTCTGGAACTTTGGATAGTATAATTATAAGATGTAAATCTTTTTATTGCTTTGTTGAAAATGAGTTGGGTGCTTTTGTGTCCCTTTGTCTCTGTTATCTCCCTCACTTATCAGTGCTGTTACTTACACTTCAGCACTCTTTGTTTTCAGCTCATGAATTTTTGTTCACCCGAGGTCAACCCGAAAGAGAACGCTGACTGAATTACAAAGTGTAAAACAACCGGTACAGTGTTGAAACAATCCTTCTCACATCCACTGGATTAACCCTGCATTAAGAGTCCATGCTCTCACTAACACTGAGCAGTAATGAGTCGTGGGGTACTACTGTGGGACACGCCATGACTCCAGCATCGCTGACTTTTCAGCTCCCTGGTCAATATTCACATTTAAAACTTTCAAATTTCACTTGACTTAGAAATCTTTTACTGTTTGAAATAATTCTCAAAATACTATTTACAAATCAGAGCCAAATCAACTAAATTCCCTCTTTATGATAACAAATGGTGTATGTGTTGTTGTGCTTGGTCAGTGGGTCAATACAGCAGTACTAACAAGCAGTACATACGTAACAAAGCAGGATGAACATAGTGATTATTGATCATGGCGGACGATTGATGAGATAATTTTATCTGATTTATCTCTACATCTCTTTGTCCTTTGCATAGAGTTTGCAAGTTTGAGACCTTTCTAAACCCACCTTAATGATTTTTTAAGGTTGGACACAAACACAACTCCAAAATAAATGACAATGTTGCTGTGTATCTGCTGGAAGTGTTAATTGGCCACTGTTGGCAAATATAATTGCCATAACAAGTTGATATATCTGTATGTCAGTGTTGTGTGCAGTGCAAACAGGGGCAACAGTTCTAACCGTGTTTAATTGGGGGGAAACCATTGCTTACGCCCTCCAAACCCACAGACAAAGCCGAGGGTTTGGAGGGCGTAAGCAGCGGTTACCGGCGTATGAGCAAAGTGCAGAACGGCACTGAGAAACATGCTAGCCAGTGGGACACAACAGAAAGACTTACATAGCAAATGTATGCTATTTCAGGGGCTGTTTGTTTGTTCCCTCTCTCTGTTATATCTTTATTAAGAAATAACTTGATGCCACTGGTCAGAAGGTTGCAGGTTCAGTCAAATAATCACCTTGTGCCTTAACTTCTATCATGTTGTAAGCAACTTTTGTTTTGTGTTTGACTCTCTCACCTCTTTATTTGGCCACACTAATCTAAATAAAAGAAAAAAAAACAGAACTTAAAAAATAAAGAAGCCTACAAAATCAAAATGCCGTATTGTAGAACTGGATACGTTGCCGCTTCACAGCCTTGCTTCAAATGTTGTCCTGTGGCTACTACTGGTATTGCAATGAAAAAAAACCTGTGGCCCAAAAAGCAATTTTCCTGTAGACCACCATTGTAAAAGAGACATCTGTAAAATGTTTACAGGACGCCTCCAGCTATAAGGGTGGTCACTGCATGACCAAACTAAAAAAGTTATTTTGCAGTATGCCCATGCAAGCAATATAATTGGACTGAATAGGCTCCATCTTGGGGTCCAGTATCCAGTTCTGTAATACGTCCCTTAGATTAACAGATGAACATGAGTGAAAATTCAAAACACTGATACACAAGACTAAGAGTCAAAACAAGGTAATACTCGCTGCGATCACATGACTGTCACAAATCGTTCTCTGATAAAGGCACTATTTACATGTCTAGGGATTATACATCCATCCATCCATCCATTTTCCGTCACCTGCTTATCCAGTTAAGGGTCGCAGGGGTGCTGGAGCCTATCTCAGCTGTCAATGGGCGAAGGCAGGGTACACCCTGGACAGGTCGCCAGTCTGTCGCAGGGCTAGGGATTTTTTTTTTATGCATTAGAACCAGGAGGTCTTAACAATCTTCATTTGAGTAAATATTTTAAAGTCAAATCAAATAGTTTACAGGATGTTCAACCTCTGTTTCTTTATAATGCATTTAGTACTTGATTTGTCTCTTTACAGGGCTTGTCCAAAGGCATTAAAGTTGTCCATGAATATGAGATACAGTACACCTACAGTCTATGGGTATATTAATGGGTTAACCCCGTTGTCTTTTTGATTTTTCACAGTTCATTTTGTTTGTTCCCCCTCTTGCCTCGGAGAATAATGCAACAAACAGCGCATAGAGTATAAAAGGCTCCGTGCTTTCTTGAAGCTTGTGCGCCATCTGCGGAAGATCGTGCTACGATGTCAAGCGCAAATATAAACAAAGCTTCAGTCTACAGCCATGTTTGCATCTCTGTGGCGCAAGCGTGCAAGTGGTACTAGGACTAACATGCAAATGTCAAGCTAGTTTACTGTTTAACTTGTTCAACATCTTAATCTTGTGTGTTAACACGCAGACATTTGCTAGTTGGCTCCAAACACAGAGTGCCGATGAGGTAAATGTATGCCTGAATTTGAGAAGTTATATAATCACAATTCATAATGAGGAGTACACAAATGTGTCTGCCAAATTCTATGGCAATCTATCCAATAGTTGAGGAGACAAATGTCCACCCTATGGTGGCACTAGAGGGAAAGTCAGGGGATTACCAGAGTCAAGGGGATACAACCTCTGAAATACATCTGTACGAAATGTGCCAATTCATTCAGTAGTTGAGATATTTGAGCCAGGCCCAAAGTGAAGTACCGACCAAAAGCGGAACATTGCCAACTCTAGAGCATCGCTGTTAAAATTCATTCATCCACTTTTGCTAATCTTTTATCACTCTCTGCCACGACTTAGCGAGACTTGACCCTTTGCTGTTCTTAGCTGTCATTCACATATAGTAGTAGTCTATATTAAGCGCTGTTATCCTCTTCAGGCTTAATGTTCTTGCTCACATGTGCTCCAGCATCTAATCATTATGCATGGTCAAAATGGCAGCTCACGAAACCTCTATATAGGGGAGTGTTGTGCATTCACAGTTAGTGCTTTAAAGAGGTGAAGGGTTAAGTGGCTATAAATACGGCATATTAGTGGGATTTCATGACTCTCATACTTACATGTATCAGATCCATGATGCATATTTGATTTCATGCCAAACCCATCTCTAACGTTGTTAACCTTTGACAGCCAAGATTGAGCTCTGCTGTAGGGGGAAAACTCTCAGCCCTGAGAGGATCTATCTCGTACACTATACTGAAACTCTGACAGACACCGCAGACAAAGCCATTCCCCAAATTGTCTCCTCCATCTCCTGTGCTGCTTTCTGTTTAAATACGGCTCATGCGAGAGAGCAGTCTATCTTTCTCCGTCTCTTTCACAGAAGGAAAATTGAATTATCAGGAAAGAAGAATGGTGTTAACACTCCGATGAATCAAAGTTAGTCTGGAAGTGTATGCACAGAGAGGAAGTCTGAGACATTTACTGCACGACTTGGACTCTCTCGTTACAGTTATGGGAATTGGTTTCCATGACAATGATGCACTTATGAGGGATACATGTGAAAGAGCTGGAATATGTACTTTCAGATACCCCCCTTCATTTTGTGGCTATGTGAGGAGGAAAGTAATTGTTTAATTTGTGATCATGATGTCATACTGTGGCTTCGGGAGACTCTATGCATACAGACGGGTTTTCAAAATGCCTTACATTAGTTCTCCTTCAATAATATAATGTTTGATGGCGTTTTTTTACTTACCAAACAACTCTGGTAATAAACAAATAAACTAACTATACCTCGCAGAATTTAACAAGTAGAAATGTAATTATTTAAAGCTGCACTAATCAATAGCTTTTAATTAACATAGATCAGGTGACTATGTGGCTTACAATTTGTAGCTTCTAGTGATGAACCCTAAGAGATTATTCAGGCTGACATTGACTCTGCATTCCCCTGAGTTCACCAGAAAGGTACAGCGTCTTTTAGCTCATATTTTTGTTTTAAAATTCCCAGAAATGTACTTTCTCTGTTTCTCATTCACCGTTTCCAGCGCCAGCAGATGCTTTTTTTTAAGCAAAAAAGCTCTGATAACTCACTGGATGAAACCTGTTATGTACCAAACAGTTAACTCCTGTTTGCAACTAGCTGGTGAACAGAGTGGAGCCTTTAAAACAAAAGAGACAGATATTTCCCTTAGGAACTCGTGGAGAGCAAAACAGAGCAAAAGTAGAAACCATCTTGCAACGGTAACACACCAACCGCAATGCAAAATTAGAACTGGCATTAAGTGTGTATAGGTGTTACCCAAGAACCCCCACCCAAAAACAACTTATCACAAACAAATTAACTTTACCCCGTCCATAACATTTTCTTCAACAAAAAGAAAAACTTGTTTCTTGATAGTGATTCTATGCAGAGGTTCACTTTGCTACTAGCCATCACTGGCTGATGTAATCTCTTGGGGGACAAAAGTCTGCTTGAGGACTAAAAAAAAGAGACACTGAGAAAATGGGTTACAGTTTTTCAGGAAAAACCCATCTACCAGGATGAGGATGTGGAGAGCATGAAAGTGAAAAAAGAATTGGAGAGAGAAAGAGTGTGGAGAAAGAGAAAGAAACAAGGATGAGGAGAGAGAGAGAAGCAGCGAGGAAAGCGTCTTCACTGGGCCATAAGGTATAATTTCTGTTTCGGCTACTCTGACTTAAGTGTCAAAAGATTGAGAGGACAGCAGGCAAGATGAATAGCTTGAACCTGTGTGTGTGTGTGAGAATGGATGATAGAAGAAGAAAGCAGAATGTGGGAAAGAGAGAGAGGTACTCTGGCAGAGTGGACTGGTTGTAAGTGGGTAAAAAAAAAAAAAAAAAAAGGAAAGAGACACACGGAGAGTCAGACTGTGCAGGGAAGAAAAATGGAAGGCAAGCCTGCGGGCTAATAGTCACCACATTAGGCAGCCATCATCCAACTCGGCTGACCAGAAAAGTCTCCACACGGGAGCCGTCATTAAACCCTCCCTACAGGTGTCTGGGTGAGTGATTTTAACCAGAGCAAACAGAATAAGATTAATGGTGCGAAATGGAACACAAGGGCCACTGAGCTGTTGGTGTAACTGTGACCGTGTCAATGAAAAGGTTATTAATGTTTGGGAAGGTGCAGACAATGTCTCTGTTGCTCTGCTGCTCAGTGTTTCCCTGTTGTAATATGCTCTGGGTATAAATGTTTGTTTGTGTAACCATGTGATTTATTAGGAGTAACGCCAACAGGTTGAAGGAACATTGTAAATGCAGGTAAATGATTTACAAAACATTACATGCAGAAATCTCATTCAAACCCATATAACTACGTGACGTTTTGTCGCATTTTATAAAAAGGCAGGAGACCAAAAGAATGAGGAAAAAAATCGGTTGTTATAGTAAAATGAATCAGAACACTTTGTCATTGTTCAGATCCACAATCCTCCAGACTTGACAGCAGCGGTCCAGCTCGAGCAGATGTGTCCAAATCAATAGCAAATTTAGGATGTCGGTGCCCAGCCAGCAGCTCATTACATGGGCCAGTGTTATTTACTAGCTTTGGTGTGCCACCTCCTCCTCTGTCCCTTCCTCCCTCCCTCCCTCCTTCTCTCCACCTCTTCCTCCTCGTGTTCCAGGATAGTATTACATACAAATAATCCACCACATAGTACAACCAGTTCTCACACGGTAAGAATCTGGAGCCAACCAGCCAGCACTCCCAAATTAGACATGTTATTGTCAAGACGTCCTAATCGCACGGCAAATTCTCACCCGACCTGATAAGAGAGCAAATCCACTCCGCCCAACTTGCACAAATAATAGGTTAATCAACTACCCGAACCCGACCCAAAATCTGCCAACATTATGCAACATAGAAGCACAATGAGACAAGGACTGAGCGCAGCGGCTTTGAGCGAAAGAGAGATTGACAGAGAGGAGGATATGAGAGGCTGGAAGGGGGACTATTGCATGCAATGTTTCTGGAAGTTATTAACAACGTCCTCAGAAAGCAGCTGTCACATTTTGACAAGCCCGCCCAATCATGAGGTTTTCTTGTAAGTTTACCCAATATTGTGAGTCGACTCACACATCACTGCCTCCCAAGTGTTTTTTGTACATGTATTCAAAATGCAACTGCATTACACAATTGCAGTCCGTTCTGGGTCTTGGGTGCATTTACACCTGTACTTTCATGTGATCGAGCACTATCCGACTGCACTCGGACCGTCCAAAACTCATTTTATGGCAAGGTAGAAAAAGGGTAATAAGATCAGACCAGAACAGACTGGGAATGTGAAATATCTGTATTTCTTTATTCTTCATATAACGAGTTGAGTATCGAGTTGAGATGGGAATAAAATAAATTGGTTGTAGAAAACATGGCTGGGAAATCAGCAGTGGAACAAGCAAATGTGATACAGCATAGCAGATCAACCAAATCACCATTTAAATTCATTCCCAGAGAGAAGAGTGCAGCCAGCATGCAGTAAAGTCAGACGTCAGACAGCAGCAGTAGAGACTTCTTACGTATATATATCTACATTAAAGCATTGTATTTGAGCACATCTACCTGTTTTGTCGTTGAGCATACTAGAACAACATGTGGTTGATAAGAACGTTTTTGGTAACTCTAAATTAAGCAGTGGTGGAATGTAACAAAGTGAATTTACTCAAGAACTGCAACTATGAAGTTTGAGGTACTTGTAATGGATTTCAGAAGTTCTTATTGAACTAATAATAATTATACTAACTAATAATCTTATACTCACTAAAATGTAATTTGTTTTCACTCAGATTTGGTGCATCAGCTAAATGTCAATGTCATCCCTTTGCTCAAATGATTTTAAGTTGCAACCCAATGATTCAAATTAAAATGATTTATATTCACTTTTAAAAAACAAGTTATCAAATGATGTGAAATGATTATGTATTCTCAAATATCATTATTTTGCGAGTAAGGGACTTGATGGCTTTATGATTATCTATTAGAGACCAGATTGAATTTCTGCTTGGCCAGAGCTTACATTATTTGCTATGACAGAGACATAATAAAGAATAAAATGAATCTTTCATGGTCAACAAACCAGAGAAAATAAAAGCGTTTGATTTGCCTCGGCCTGCTGTGTGCTGAACATCCTAATGTTGTCTGAGGAGGAAGCTCTGCCTCCTCCGTGTTTACCTTCAGCTGTTTAACCAGGGATCGCCTGCGGCGTGGCTGGATTATTCTGCCTCTGCCAAATGAGGCAAAACGGGGCTAATTCTGTTTGAGCTTCACTACTTGAGTCAACTTTACGGCCCAATTAGCTCCCTGAACTGAGAGAAGGGTAAAGAACAGAGAAGGTGACGGTGGTAGGAAACACCTCTTGTTGGCAGAAAGCCAATTATATATAGGATTATATCTTCCAGGTGCTTCAAATGCTGGGTTTACCTTAGTTAGGTATTGGCCAGTCTTTATGATCTGGGGCGGCAATAGCTCAGACTTGGGACGGAAACCGGAGGGTCAAGTCCCTAAATGAACCAAGTGGACTTTGAGCATGCAGGGCACCGGTCATCCATCTGTGCTGTACAGTAGCTGCCCACTGCTCCTAACACTATATGTGGTAAATGCAGAGGCTAACTTTCACGGTGCGCTCCCCCTACCGCCTCATCACCACCCAGTCTTTGCTGATCCATCAGCTTCATCAGACAGCCAGTCTCAGCAGAATCATAAGCCACCACCACCACCACCGGTCTCTGGGGGGATTTGTCAGATGCCCCTGGATTACAAATCTTACTTTAGAGTCTAAGCACCACAGACTCCGTCAATACTTTATGATCACATTTCATCTGTATAGAATAAACAAGAATCTTTCTTCATTTACTTGTCTCTCCTGATAGAGCTGTTGTTTTTCTGCAACAAACTGGAACAGGCAGAAATCAGGTTCAGACAGTGTTTTCTAGCAGAGAAAAAGCTATATCCTCCCTAGAAAGATTTTAAATAGAGTACAAAAATGATAATGTCAGCTGATTAGGACGATTATTGTCATAAGTGACCAAACCAAGTAATCAGGAATATGTTAATGAATTGTTCATAAGAGCTATCTTCATGGCCGAGGGTTTAAGACTCTGATCATGAACTATGAACCTCTGTTGCAGTTTTTTCCCTCGTTTCCTGTCCTCATTCGACTGTCTTTAGCAGAGGCATAACACATGTCCCCCGAATACTATTTATGTTTGGACAGAACAGAAGGTTTTCTGCTTGTAAACTCTCTCCCTCTAGACCTAAAAAGCAGCTCAAGACATACCTGTTCAGACTTAACCTTGTGTACGTTTGAACTTATTCCTCTTTTTATGGCGTTGTTAGTCTTTATAAAAGTACAATGTCTAACTTTTCAACACAAAATCTCTAAAAATGACTAGCCTTTGTAATATATTTTGTTGAGTTATTTCCTAACATTATACCAAATGTTTTATTGCAAAGCACTTTTGACATCCTGCTGGTGAAAGGTGCTGTATAAACTTACTTACTCTGAGAAGTCTGCTGTTTAGCAGCTCACTCTGATATCTCAGATGTCACAGTGTCCTTGAATGCATCAACAGGAAAAGTGTTAGATACAGTAACCATTGCAGCTGCATTACCTCAAGGCGATAACTCTGCTAAGGGCACAAAGACCCTTTACTGATCACTGTGTTTGTGGTGCCTCTCTCAAACAAGAAACAAGCATGTTTGTTGGCTTTCATGCACAGTCTTAAAAATTGTTTCTGCTTTCAACTGCAGTAGGCGTACCACATGATGAGGAGAGCTTTGATAAAATAAAAGTAATGAATAAGTTAAAGTGATCTAAGGAAAGTTATATGAAAACTGCTGCCTGGAAGGAAATCAACCCATACGTTTACATCTACTCTTGAAAATGGTCAGCAATAATATTAAGTGTGTAATTTGTTAAACAGGCAAAACTACAGCAATGGATAAAAAAAAGAGGTGGGAACTTTTGCACAGAGCGAGTATAGAAATTATGAAAACAGAGGGGAATGAAAGGGAGCATTTGCATTACAATGTAGTCTGATACAGAGAAAAAAAACCATTTTACAGAATTTGTTTTGAAGAGGGACAATCTAATCTCTGAGGTTTGTTACATGAGGCATTATTGTTATTATTAGCTGAATAAAAAATCTAATGGCACATAGAAACACAATAAGCAATTAGAAAAGGTCTGAGGGTCAAAGCCACAGTGCCCAAATAATGAATCAAGACATGTGACAAACATATTGTGTCACACAAATAGTGTGGTATAATGTAGAAGTGCCAATTTGCTTTTCACTGTTAGGACCAGATCCATCTGCCAGTCTGCGATATACAAGAAAATAAATCTATGAGTATCAGAGGGAGAAAATTGTATTTGCTGTTATTCTCCCACAACACTGGCAGTCACAGCCTCCGTCGTTCGACATCAGCATTTATGTTTGGGATTGAGCGGGGCGGGTCAGCGAGGGAAATAGTTTTTCTGTAAAAGTAAGTGCTTTACCACATGAATGATAATCAAGTTGCCGTTGGTTGCTTAGTTACCCCCATTTTAAATCAGAGGTGGTGGAGGGACAGGAGAGGGATTTCTGATCCTCTGGGGGGTTTGTCTGTTCCAGTGCCGAGTTCAGTGCTTTGGATAATGACTCAGATTTTATTTTTTGTGTTATTCCCAACAAATAACCTCTTTCCCCCTGTAAGGTATTTATCTGGCTGATTATTGTGCGTTTTAAAAAACGCCGCTCCCATTTCTAGGAAGGAATAGCTGAGAGCAAAACACACACACACACACACATCAATGACAGATTTTGCACTCTTTCGAAAAATCAAACACACCCAAGCGAAGTTTCAACCAGGCGAGAGAGGTTCAAATAGATTTCATGCAGGTTGATGTGGCTGCCTCAAGGCTCAGACAACTCCAAGTGAACGCCATCACTTAACTATTCAGTGATATTTACATTTCTCACCCTTCAAAGAACCAGAAACATTGGCTTTTGTGGATAACTGCAGGCACAGTTCAATAAAAACAACTACCAAGTACTGGAGAGAACAACCATTTCTGCTGGATCTCCATCCTGCATACTTCATACTTTGGATAACATGCATGGGTTGCAGAAAAGAGAATCTCATTTAGGTATGATTGATGAGTGGCTTGGTTTGATCGTCTATTGACCAGAAAGACTTGAGGGCTGTTCAGACCGAAAAATGGCACAGTATTAAAAACAAGGAGCTGCTTTGGTGCCACAGGTTCAGTTTGTGAGATCCATGAGTTTGAAGGCTTACTGGACGCACAAACCCTTCAGAACGCCTTAAAATGCTATGAGGAAATATTTGACAAATCAATCACGTTATCCTTCGACCTCCATGATCTATGAGACGTAGGAATGTGTCTTTTTGATTTGCACTAGACTTTCTGGAAGAATCTAACCAGGGTGCTGTTAACCCTGTTTGGGAGATGCTGTAACTTATACCAAGTAAGAGAAGACGAGCTAAGAGTAAGAAAATGTCGCTAGCAGCTAGGCAGTGTAAAATGCCATGGCAGGGTACAGTGCCCTGTCTCAAAGATGCTAGATTAAATCTTTATTTGTGTAGATTAAAGCACACTTGTTATGAACTGCAGAGGGATTCATGTTTTGTTTTTCTAATTTGACTGTACTGAGGTGGGTCACACAGAAACTAGTATTGAAAAGATGCAGCTTTATATGTTGTAGAAGGTTGCAGTCAAATTTATTGAAGCACTTTCTAAAATAAAAAATGTCATCAAATTGTGAGGCCACACCTTCACTTTTTGGACAGCAAATCAGTTAGATAAAATGTCGGATGAAGACATGCAGTCCACAGGCACGACAACGGTGTGAGAACCAGCACACCTCCAACTCGTAATCAACGCCGATATGACCGATATAAGTTATATGTATATACATATATATTCACTATATACATTTCAATTGTTCGAGTAAGTATATATATATATATATTATATATATATATATATATATATATATATATTATATATATATATATATATATATATATATATATATATATATATATATATATATATATATATATATATATATATAATTCCCCATATTAATTCCCCAGATTAAAGCCAAGCTCCGCCCCTCTGATGATGTCATGATTTTAGAATGGAATTCTCCTTGATATATAACTGCAGACTTTGATCCACAGTCATTAATTCTAAGTCTTGGACTGAGAACAGTTTGTTTTACTGAAACACATCGTGAGTTATCAGCGACAGTTAATACTTCACCACAACTACCGATCTGATACTAAACTATCTTCGATCATTCAACATGGGCAGAAGAGGCAGAAAATTCAGACAAAGGTACAGGGCCGAAAAAGAGGCTTCTTGCTCAGATGAGCCGGCGCCGAGATGGGTTCCTACGGGGGAGAGACAAGGAGAAGTCGACCTGGACACCGAAATCATCAACCTGAGACATCAGCTTAAACAGCAGGAAGAAATAAACTTCGCCAGCATTTGGTGTGACAATTGGATGGGGGAAAGAGTACCTGAACATGGAAGTGTTGAGCAGTATCTGAACTCTAGCTTCAGCTACCTGACAAATACCTGTGTGAGGCAGGCAGGACAACTTCTGGAACTCGCCGTAAAAGAGGCCAGTCAGAGGTGCAAGCTTCAAGAGATTGAAGAGGACTACGAGGAGGAGATAAAAGAACTGGAAGACGTGATCATGCAAAAGGACAGACAGATCGCCAGACTGACACAGCAGAACCAACAGGCTGTTGACCAGCTGAAACAGAGACACCAGGGCGAGGAGAAGAAATGTGAATCTCTGGAAGACGAGTGCGCTGACAAGCAGAGCAAGAAGTGCAAGAGGACACAAGAGGATGACTCCCTGGAAGACAAGTCGACATGTCTTGATTCTCAATCCGTCCAAGACCTTCCCTCTAAGGAAGAAGAGCCGGAGAGGTCGGGGAAGAGGAAGAGGAAGAGGAAGAAAAAAAGGCAGACGGAGGTGGAGGATGACGAGGTTGCAGAGCCAAACCATGCAGCACCGGAGCATCCATCACCTCACTATTCCTTCTTCTAACATCCCCCCCATCCCCACCCTCATCCCCCATCTTCATCCACACCTTCATCCCCCATCCACACGCCCATCCTCCACCCCCCCTTCATCCTCAGTGGTTGTCTGAGCTGCAGCCTCACAAGAAGCAAGACCTAAGTTCCCTTTCCTGTGTAACGTTTACATGTGCTGTCTATATTTGGGTTTTTTCCGGGTACTCCGGTTTCCTCCCACACTTTAAAATCATATAGCTGAGCTAGATTTATAACTCTACATTAGCTCCTATATTGGTAAAAAAAAATTATAATAATAAAACAATTATAATAATAATAATATGGTTAATATTCAATAACATTCACAAAACAACAAAGCAAAAACAATATGTCAGTGTTCATATAACTATATTGCATGAAATAAACAGTGCAGCCATGACTATCATGGAGTACTGTTATTTAGATTTTTAACCCAGTCATTTTAAAAGACTGGGACGGGACACATAGTAGAATCATAGGAGATTTTATTTAAATACATTATCAAAATTTCGTCTATACTCTTTTAGTTAACATTTCTATCTGCTGTTCACCTTTGAACCACATGGGGAGCCTGAATGTTCGTATTGTTCTAATGATTATAGCCGAGTATAACAGAAATGATTTCAAAAGGCAAATGTAGCTACATTCTGTTTGTTTTACTGACAAGAGCAAAAAACAAGAACCTGTTAACTCCGCCTGAATGTAATTATTTTGTCTGAAGTACTTAACGTGTGTATGTTGTCGTAGGCAAAAACAGAATCTACGCAACTTAAGAGCACACTTGACCTGTTTGTGCTAAATAATAATTTATCCCTTTTTCTCAAGTTCTACAGTTGTATGACATAAGTTTGGAATTAAAATTATAATTTAGCATTTTTTATATTTTCTGATGATTATTTAAGAAAGCATTATGGTTTAAAAAAAGATGTATGATCACAACAGTAACACTGTACATCATTCTGTGCTTTAAACTGTATCCGACTGACACTAAGTATTAAATATGACAGCTTCTTCGGCGTTCACTTCCTGCAGAAGTACCTTTACTTCAGAATTATTTAAGGTTTTTTTCTTTACATTTGGAGTAGTAGTAGTTATAATTAATAACAGTCCTTATTGACAATTTCCAGAAATAATGTATATAAAAAACTAAAATAAGTAATTCAATTAAAGGTTGAACAAAAAGGTGTAGGCTGAAGGTAAAGCTTATTACACCTACCCAATAGGCAACTCATTCCATAACAGAAACAATAACAAAGTTCAAAACGTTTCATACCAAATAATAATTACACCTTAATTATATATTTGTGTTAACCACATGATTTTTAACCATATTAACCATCATCATTTTAAAGTGAAATACACGTTTAATTCCTTGTTTTGAACATACCCATTCACCTAAATTCTTACTGTCTCTCTCTAATTAAACAAACCTCTGAATATAGTTAGGAGGAAAAGGGTTTGTGGTTTGTACATTATCTCTGCAGTTTCAAGATCAAATTGATCAAGTAAATAAATAGTGCGTGGGTTGATTTGCATGATTTTCACCTGACATCGCGTGAATCCAGTTGCCGTGCAAGATAAGGGTCTTATCGCTCCCTTTTTTTATAAATTAAAGCACACTTCCAATGCACTGCAGAAGGATTCATGTTGGTTCTTGTAATGTTTATGTACTGAGGTGGGTCACACAGACACTGGAATTGAAAAAAGGCAGGTTTTTATATTAAAAGCACATTTTTGACTGCTTGTATTAGCTGATGAAAAAGCAGCCATGTGCAGTAGTATAGAAAATTAAAGAATGGGTTCCTTTGAGAATGGTTGTGCATTCAAATAGATGAAAGGTGAATCATAATCGAATCAAATCGTGAAAATACACACCATTGAAATGTTTGTTGTATTTTGTTTTCTTGAGAGTAGCTTTATTGATGGGAAAATAGGATAGGCATATCTTAGCTTGCCTTTTCAGTAATATTGTATACTATATTATATATAGGCTGTATACGTTCTATTGTGCGTGATGACTGAATAAAGGCATTGCTAACTAACTAACTAACTAAAAGGTGCTGTTTCCCGGCTTTGTCTTGTTTTTTCAACATCATAAAATTTCACATCAGTTTCAAGAGAAATAACACTTTTCACCATAACCAACCTTGAAGCAAAGAGGTACTGCTGTTGTCATCACCATAATCAACACCTTTTGTGCTGAACTGATCTTTCGCAGCACTTCTGTAAGCAGAATCATCTGTGAGGGAAAAAAAGAAACAGATGGTACATTGGAGAACATTGGAAAATTTAGCAATGTACTTTTTTTTCTGTCCTTTTTTTTTTTCTGCCCCACTTGACTTCTGCATTTAATTTCCGTTGTGGAACAGAGTATGGAATCTCTGCCACGTCGCTCCTCTTTGAGCCAGATTCATCCTTTATTTTCAGTCAGTGACACGGATCAATTAGGCACTGTAAGGGGTTTTCTAGTCGCATACCTGAAAAACCAAATTTAACATTGTCCTTTATTCATTTAATTTAAGTTTTAGGGCACTCTAGGGGAACGTTGACCAGTGGAGGGCTGAAACATTTGCATAATAGGAAAGGAAGAGAATCAAAGGTTCCACCTCAGCTCACACATGACTTGTCGACGCCTAAAAACACAGTATAACAGTTGAGTTGTCTTGCTTCTATCAAATAGAATAATTTGCAACAATAATTTAGTTCCTTTCTCACTTCAGATTGTAGTTGCGTGTTTAACTAAAGGAAATCATCATCAACCATTACACTGATAAAATACTGCAAAAAAGCAGTTTGGAAGTCTGTCAATTTGACTGTTTTTACATCTCTGGCATGTTGCCAACCTATGGTAAGCAAATCTAGTTTGAAACTTCTTTAGCAGTGGGGAAATAAAATTTGCTGCTGAGCTTGCATTAGTCACTGTGAGTGAATGGTGAATAGTTAATATAACGTTCAGTGCCTTTGTTTTCCATGACAGTGAAAGCTCTTTTTTCCTGGTTTTGTCTTTTCTACTTACATTTAATTATTTTTTATAGCCTGGCTTATTTAAGGCTTTAATATTCCAGAGACACTAAAGGATAAGGCTGGTGATGTTTTTTCTTATGGTGCACAAATCCTTGAGAAAACCACCACCAACAATGAACTGAGTATTGTCTCTCATTCTTCTGTGCCATCGAGCTCCATTGTTGTTCAAGAACTATTTAAAACACTGTTGCACTGGCTGATATGTTTCTACATTATGATGAACACAAGCACTGTAGTTTCACTCCCACTGTCCCCAACAAATGCACCTTTTTTTTCCTCCTGTTTGAGTTACAGCAGCTAAAATGTACAGTGCCCAGCTACGTAAATTTAAAAGTTCTTTGTATCTCTCAGAAGTTGCTGAGTTAAAAAAAAACATTCAAAGTAAACAAACCAAAACATGAATTAGGATGTTATCTGCAATCGGTGATCCTGTGTATTGATCCATAACAATAACTAGAATAAGAATTAAGGAGCGAACAACTGCTATTCCTCTAAGCAGGGGTTTACTGTAAAGACCCACTGATCAGCAGGCTCATTTCCATGCATCAACATTCATTAGGCGCTTTGAATTGAGCGTTTATGGTTGAATGTGGGCGTGTAGAGGGCGGGATGTGAGGCTGAACCAGCTGCACACATTTACAGTTTGAATTGGGAATTCTAAAAGGAAATTGCGCACTGGTAGGCGTACACAAGGTTTTATAAATCGGAATACATTTCGGCATAAGTGCATTTCCTCCCTTGGTAGTATGCAAACATATAGTGTGGATCCTACGCACTGTTTTATAAATGATATCCCAGGTCCTTACAAATTGTGGCTGAGAGTCTAACAGTTACACTGATAACCTTGGCAGACCCACAGCCTTTGTTAGGTCATGTTTTTTCTACCTCTATACCAGTTGTCATTATCCATTACTGTGTCAGATTGGTGAAAAAACACCATGAAAATGAGTATCAAGGCAGCAATTATTCTTTAGTTTTCATTTGAGTAATTTAAGTAATGCAACTTGCATTGAGTGACATCTGTTTAGAGCACAGCCGCAAACAGCACCATCTTGTCTCTGCTTATATATCAACCATTTATATCCTTCTTGACATTCTTTCTTCCTTAGCCACTTCTCTCCACATTCAAGGATGACAGACAGCACACAGTGGACGAACAAATACTGACAAAAGAAGCAGTCAGGGTACAGTGGCCAAGATGTGCCGATCCGGGTAAAGAATGTTATAAAACTGCTGTTTTTCTCGAGATCTGAGGTGCATCAAGATGTTGCCGGTGTGTTGGACAAACGCCGTGTCTGTTTTGACACCAGTTCGGATGGCTACACTGCCTCGAGAAGTAAACACAGCATGTCCCATAAAAAAAGAATATGATCACAAATTGGGCTTTGCCACACACCACTTTTAATTGTTCACCGCTGTCACTGGGGCAAAGAAAGCTAAAGATAGCATTATAACATTCTGTAGCTCAGATAAACAGCAACATGTTTATGTAAACGAAACTGAAAACAGTTTGCATCGCAAACATGTGACATTAATCGCAGGTGCCATATTTTTCCATACAAAATGGCTAATTTAGCCAAAGTGAGACGAGTTTGCACCTATGTTAGAGGCTCGGCTGAAACTGCTATTTCTCCTTATGTAATCTCCCACTGTAAGGCCACTCTGCCACCATCATATCATCACCTTGACAGCTAACAATACATAAGACCTTGGTGTCCCTGAGAGGAAAAGACTCCCACCTTTGACCGTCTCCTCCTCATGTCTGTAAACAAACACATTGCTGATCACAGAATCGGTGGTCACATCCTTTCTGCTTTTCCTGGAGAAGAAACTCTGCACCATCTGCTGCTGGATTGTGAATGCAGGTGGGTGATATCCCTGTAAATGCTAGTCAGTTGGCTTTACACCTTCAACGTACTGCGAGATCTCAGTGTAGAGGATTTGGCTGAGTTTTAACGTGCATATGTATGCTGCTCCGCTGAGAGACCGAACACCATCTGCTGAGTGTCGACCGTCCTTCTGTGTGCTGTGTGTGTGTGTGTGTGATGAGACTGTCAGTGTGATTACTACTAGGGGAGTTAGGATTTGCATTGGCTGAAGGATGGTATATTAATTGCCTTTGAACGTGTGTATGTCATGCAAATCCTCATTATAAATGAGAGGGGGATCTGCTTCCATTGTATTATTATTAACTTAATGGGAGAGAAATCTTGTTCTCACTCTGCATATAAACTTTCAGGTTGGATTAAAATTATATTCTTCTGTTTAACGCAATATGATCACACCTGGTGAAAGAACACACAGGGTTTTACTGCTGCATGCTTTTCAGTTACATTTTCAAGAGAAGCACCATTGGCACTATGGTGCCAATGGTGCTTGGCCCACCAAATAAAGCCCACCAAATCCTACTATGTGTTCAGGTAGAATGCAAAGTGGGTTTTAGGGAAATAACCACAGTCTCTGGGTTAGTTGTGAACACAAAGACAACACTACTACAACACACTAACACACACCGCTGGTGCGCTTGTTGCTAAATAGCTTACAGCTAAATCTTTTCTTTTTTCCCTTGTTTTTTTGTCTATATTTTCTGCACACAGCTTACACATTTTTGAGAGTATTACAGAACAACTTGGAGGTTGTTGTACTTTATTAGATGTTAGTCAGAGGTATTGCATTTTTTGGTGCAAATACGGGCTTGGGCAGAGTTGACTGCAACTCTGCTGCGGGTTGCGCCACACACACATACACCCACACACACACTAATCATCGTCACAGGCAGCCACTCTGACCCCCTTTACATCTTGCATTAAAATGTGTCTCTTATCCAGATATATGATTTAACCTGAATAAATTTACATCCGGTATTAATATGTGTCCCCAGTGTCCACACTGAGGTCAAATTATGATATGATTGCTATGTCTGAAAGGGCTGAGCAGAAGTCTCTGGAGGCTGAATAAGGCACAGGCCTGCAGCCAGGCACTGCCAACAGAGGGGTGAGTAATGAGCGCACACATCAGCCTCAAAACGTCGTTTAGGGGCAGAGGGCCTGCAAGCGTGACATTTAGGTACATCTATACGGGCACACACAGAGGGATGAGGAGAGGAGACGCTTAGTGCAGACAGAGCAGCAGAGGAACTCTCACTGCTTCGCCCGGTTAGAATATCTTAAGTCAGCAGAGTGCTTTCTACAATAATACAGTTGCAGGGCTGAAAACATATTTCCATATTGAATAGTGTCTGTAAGTATAAATCACCCAGCTTCACACCACAAGTTAATTAAAAAATAACAACAACACAAAACCAGTAACAATCTAACTACTTGTTCCAAGTGATGTCACACCTCTGGGTATAGTATAAGTCCAGGTAGCTTGCTGCCAAAATGGGCAAATGTCTTATCAACACCTAATAATGTACAACAAACAAAGCGACGACTACTTCAACAACCCAATGAATGACAATAAAAGGCTCTATATCACCAAGCAGCTGGGATACGATGAAAATGGTAATGAAGCTAATATGGAGTTACTAACTTTATATGTTGGTCACGGAACGGGGCTAGCCACAACAGCTAGCGTTAGCATTGAATTCGGAGTCTGATTGGTTTATGTATTGTGTAGTGGACACGGGCACTACATGAAATAAGTTTTCTTTGTTGTTGACAAAAATCTGACAAAGCAAAGCGGATAATTCACTACCCGGTGTGCATGGTTGTCATTAAAAAAATGTATATGCTGATTTTCCTTATTTTTACGCATCACACTGGTCACAGCTGGAAATGGCTTTTAATAAGCTCAACCTGGATCAACTACAATATCACTGATACTAAATATAATAAAAACACTGAGGGCCCATTCTGCATGTTGACGTTCACTTTTGCGTTAAACACATTTTGCTGGGAATACTATTTTTAATGCAAGACTTTTACATGGCTGTATAGCTACTTTCACTTACGTAAAGGATCTGAGTATATGGCCACCCCTGACATACTATTATTGTATGTTTCTAAATGTATTGCATCGTTTATGATATTTATAGGTCTAGGTTATACTGTAGAAACACTGATCACTGAGTCAGTCGGTCTCTTTCCACCTCACCATCTGCCCTTTTTGACCAGATAACAGCTCACATTCATATGGATTACATTAACCTTGCAATGAATCCGTAGCTTCGGAGACTTCCACCAGGCAATTACAGCGATGAATCATGCAAACTAATGCACATATGAAATGAACGAGCTCACTGTGGATCTCGCAAACACTTAAACAAGTCACGATTCGACCATAGCGACATTATTAGAAGACGGTGGAGGAAGGCAGTAAACACATGTCATCGGCAAAACAGCTGAGGCTCTTGATCAACCCTCACCACCTTTTCCAATGCACATAATGGCCATATATAGAAAAAATACGTCATATCAGCGGAGAACATCTGAAAAAAAACGGTTGAGAGCAGAAGCACAGCAGGTAATGGAGGCCTTCCAATCTTAACCTTGGCTCCCCATTACACATCCACTCAGCGAGCTTTTTCAGCAGCTGCATGTACGGGGACAAACACGTACGCATGAAAACAGAACTTAAACAGATATTTGAGGACGAACGAGTGGATGATGGCTGGTTACTGATGGGTGGGTCCATTATTTCTTCCATCATCCAATGTTGGGTGTTTGTATTACTGTCTCGGTAATGGCGGGTGTTTTTTATTTTGGTCCTTTTCTGTAGGTCGAGGTACAGTCTTGTCTGGCTGAGATGAAACCACGCTTTGTTTGTCATCTCCCATTCATATGAACAGAATTTATGTTGCGTCTGAAAAAGCTATAAAAAATGTTTGATATTATTTTTATGGTTCATGTTTTAGCTGAAGAAGATATGATCACACTTAGACCTATGCAGTGTTTTTTTTGGAGCTGTGGTGATCCTGCATTATGGTTCATGTGTAAGCCCTACAAAATGACAGATACTTCACATTAGAGTCCTACTATTAGGTTAATGAAGCCTGTCATAGTGGTAATTTTCAACCACAATTTGTTTCCACTTATTTCTGTGTGTATGTGAAGGAATTTGTAGCAACTAAAGCAAAGCAAACTTGTGATAGTAAATTACATGAAAATGATTTATAATCAATTGCTTTGTACACATTGATTAAATTATAATTTATTCTCAATCAAGAAAATAATATTTGGAAGAAGTGCTAATGTTTCATTGTATGTGACAAAGAAAAGCAGCAAACCCTCACATTCGAGAAGCTGGGAGCGAATGTTAGTTCTGATTGTTGCACAGAAGTACATGAAACATTTTTCTAAATTGTTTTTTTTAAACTTTGGCAGAAAATTGTGTTTTCATGTAGGACCACATCACTCAACAAGTGGATTGAGCAAATACATTTTCAGGGCCTTTATAATAATAATTGATAATCCTAAATTTATTATTTATATGTGTATTCAACCGAAGGGTGCTTTTCCTTTTCTCTAATCACACACTCTAAAAACACAACAAAATCACAGTTTTGGAGCATGGTCAGTGGTAATGTTAAATATACATGATTCATAATAAATAGGCAATATATGCCAAACATTTTCTCTCTAAAGTGTTTGTACAAGTCTATGATTCTTGCCTTTCATTTTTGCTTTCATAGGCATCGAAACAGGGAATATAAATATTTAAATCAACTGCTGTTGATGAGTGACAATTTTCCATTTATTGAAATGTCAAAAAATTTAATTAACAAGATATTTCTAAAGCTGACCTGAATGCTTCGAAGCTTCAACCGTTGCCATGATTATTGACATCCAAATCAGTATTTGAATTAATCAGTTTTTTCTATACAGGCTATGTATTACCCCAAAAATAGCCCATGATATAACATTTTGGATTTTCTCACATTATTTATATAAAGAAAAATTGCAACAAAAAAAATCTTGTTTGACTTGGTGTGGTACTCCGAGTCATTGTTATTAGAATAATCTTTTTAATTATTGGTCGTATTAGAACAGAATCCTCCCACATGAACAAACAAGAACAATCATGCTTCAATACACTCTCTATTAGTGCAAATGTAAACAGAAACCCAGTGTAGCACACACACACACACACACACACACACACACACACACACACACACACACACACACACACACACACACACACACACACACACACACACACACACACACACACCAATGCAAACAGGAGTCCTACTGAAGGTTGTAATCTGTTATGCTGCATTGACATCATGAGTGATGGGCCCTGGATGAAGGATGTAGAGCCGGATCTCTCGACACCACTGTGTGATACTGCTGTCCGCCGAGTAAAGGAGCATAAATCAACAGAAACTCTGCAGCGTGTGAACCAGCGACCACACAGGTTAATGGTGAGCCCGAGAGCAAAGCGTGTAGGACAACACCGTCTGCACATTGTGTGCATTTGTTTAACAGGGCACACAACAGTGAATGCCACATTAAACACTGAGTGGAGTCTCTCCTGTCTTTGTTATTGTCTTTCGTGAATGAAACAAGAGAAACAATTTGAGGAAAGTGGATAATGTGTTGTTGTTTTTTTAAAGTAACCTGCACTACAAATTGGAGTCTCTCATTACCATTTGAAACATTATTACCTGTTTGCCTGATGGCTCAACCTGCCTAAAATGTTGCTCATAACCTTTCTAATGGCTATTCAAGAGTGAGTTAAGTTCAAATGACTTTGGGTTTATATTTTTGCGGCTGAGTGACCTTTTAAAATCGGAGCAAGAAGAAAAAAAACAGACTCTGTGATAAGCGTTTGACACCTGAAATACCAGCGTGGACTTTCAACAAAAACGCATTATCTATTTAGTTCCT
Organism: Anoplopoma fimbria; assembly: GCF_027596085.1. Taxonomy (NCBI): domain Eukaryota; kingdom Metazoa; phylum Chordata; class Actinopteri; order Perciformes; family Anoplopomatidae; genus Anoplopoma; species Anoplopoma fimbria. The sequence goes on along the minus strand of NC_072457.1, from coordinate 25,476,043 downwards.
TTTGTTAAGGTAGTATGAGATGAAAGGCTTTGGAGCATTACACTACATGTGAGGCTATGTATTAGTGTCAGCAGTGTAGTGGGTGTTTTGCATTAGTGTGGCACTTAGAGTAGTGCTATGATGTTGGATGTTACAGACGGTCATGTATGCAAATAGTGATCCCACTGTTCTGATTTCATAAAGAAAGTAATTATTTCACTCAGAATGTATGTATCTGGTGGTTCATGACTATGAGTTTTCCTAAAATTAGATTTTGAATATTATAATATTACATATAGTCTTGCTAACAGTAAAGCAAAATATCGCAATATATTGATTCCTAACCCCTGTATCTACATGATACGTATCAAATTGCGAGATTCTTGCCAATACACAGCCCTTATTATTAGTGACATTGACACATAGTGAGATATAGATATATTGTGCTTTTCTGCGTGAGAGTTGTGCCTTCGTTATGGCCTCATCATGGCAAAATGCAAATAATAAAAACACTTGTGATATTCCATTTATAAATTACAACTAATTATTGTAAAAACAAAAACAAAATCAAAACTTATTAACATTCACTTTAGGAAGCAACTTGAAGAAGAACTTTGGAAAGCATAGAGATTGTCCTGATACAGTGATTTCATCTGTACTGATATGTAGTCATATATATATATATATATATATATATATATATATATATATATATATATATATATATATATATATATATATAGTGCTGGCAGAGCTTCTGAGACAAATACCAACTCTGATCTTACTAGTCCACACTGGGAGACAGACATGTAATTAGTTTAAAACCCCCTGTGCACAAGTTTTGCATATAGCTGAACTTAATCGTACGCTTTGGGAAAAGCTGTTTTTAATCCTGTTGAACTTTTTGCTAAAAGTCACCCTCTGTGAAAAGGTAACGGGCTCATATGGGGTATCCATGTGGTGAGATTATTCGGATAATTGCGGAAAAGGGAACAATATGTTTTCTCTAGGGGACTGTCTGGACATTTTGTACCCTGTCAGCCAGTATAGGTAACATTAATTAACAGCGACAGATATGAAAAAAGACTTAATGGCATGGTTTCCTCTATTAGTGCCCTCCAATCTTCACCTAGGGCTTTCACACCTCATTTCCACATCCGCTCACCATAGCCGCGTATGAACAATACACCATGTACCCGTTTCACCGGCTCCTTATGTAAGTGTTCAAATGACACAAATAGAACAATGATGTCCTTTTTTTTTTTTTTTTTTTTTTTTTTTTTTTTTTTTTACAGATAGCTGACATTGCGCATGTCATGTTTGTGTTTGGGCCTGGGATTCTGTACGTATGTGCATAAAAATATGCAGGGCTATATGCTGTACCAGTATATTTGAGTCTGTTTAAACAAGCGTATCACTGAACAAGCCACTCAGTGAAGTCATAAAGTGTGTTATTGCCCATTAACTTCTGCTTTTCGTCTCACTTTGAATAAAAGTGTAAATTTCACAACATTTAGAGGGACAGCATTCAAGAGCAATGTCTCTCAGTACTGTAATAGATTATTAAAAAAACATAATAATAAACATCAAAAAAACAATCACTTCCCTCCTCATTACTCCATCCTGCTTTTCTGACAATATTGCAAATAATCAAACAATTTTGCCGTGGTTAAATTTCAATCGATGCTAGGCTATACTCATATTGTAGCTGCTCCATCAACCATCAAAAAAACGTCATATTAGCATAAAGACGGCAGCAACACTGATGTTGTACCGTAGACAGTCTATAGTTTTATACATACATTTATCCACACAGTTTTGTAAAGTCTCCATACAAATATGAGGAACCACAGCGCTACAATCTTTTTTTTCTCCATTTCTCATTCAACAACTCTGATAGGCCTTTGCGACGCAGCATGACTATTACATAATTAGACATATTATAAGATATGTTTTCAGTAAATTTCCTTGTGTGACCTTGAACACACACAATAAAGCTGTTATTAACTCATCCCAAATGGATTCAGGTTGACCCATTAACTGCTAAAACCGCTTAACAAATAACAACAGTTTATCATGCTCCTTTTCTTACAAACAGATATTGTGAGAGACGGAGAAAAGATGACTGCTAAAGGAAGAGGGAGTAAGATGGGAGGAGATGGAGGTGCATGGAGAGGAGGGCCAGCATTTCCCATCAGTGTAAAGAGGATAATTGGTGGCTGACCCTCCAACGTCCATCATCCTCTGCTGAATAGCGGGGTGTAACTAACACTGTTCCAGGGCACCGGGAGCTGAGGCATCACGTGCGCATTCAAGCTGCAATGTACTCTGCAAGTGACACTCCAAACACACACCCACACACACATTCTCATACGCACACATTAAAACCTAGAACCTGGCATGCAGAGTCTTATTTGTATGAGTGGTACCCACTCATTGGAGTCGTCACTCACTAATGTGTGTAATTAGGGCTCTTTGATCAGGCTGGATGAGCACTCAATAAGAGCACAGAGCACTGATAAAAGAGGTGTTTGAGGCGTTTGTTTTGTGAGTGTGATGGGTGAATGAGTGGGTCCAAGCAAGCACTTACTGATGTGTTTTTTTTTCCTGGTACATGTCACTCAGAACAGAAAGTTAACCAGTCAGAACGAGGAAAATATCGAGTTTCTGTAGATTAATAAACAGTGACAAGTTCATTTGGAATGGTTTAAAATATCAATTTACGATTCACCCAAAGATCTCACAATACGCCCAATTAATACTGTGTTTAGGGTTTAAACTCTAACATTTGTAGTGCTGCAATCAGCTGCTTAAAATGTAAATTCGACATGAGATGCATCTAAGTTCTAAATTAAAGACTTAAAAAAGCCATCGCATTGCAGCTTGTGTTTCTGTGCCTTTTCCATTCGCACGACTGGTCAAACAGGACATGATATTACATCAAGGATTTTTTTCGTATGTACACTTTAGGTGTTGGCATCAAACAGCAAGTTCACTGCACACTAACGATTTTGCACTGATGTTCCACAACCATCAATCAAGCGAAGCAGCCAAACAGGTTTGTGTCATCTGCATGACTCAAATGGAAAAAGACGTGTGCCATCACTGTTATTCCCCTCGCATAAACCCAGACCTAAACTCAAACACCTCAGCTGACTCGTCGCAGTGTGCCTCTAATGAAGGAAGATTACTCGCTGCTCAATAAGTCACTAAAATTCTCCAGACAGCATGCACTAATTTGCATTTGGGCATATCTGATGGAGCATCAGTTGTGGATGAGAAATCAAGTAATCGCTGAAACAGCTTGGATTTACAATCATACTGCACCAAGTGCAATGGGAGTCAACACATTAAGATTCAAAGCAAGAAATATACAAATGCAACATTTGATTCGGACTGAGCTTCAACACTATTTTATTTAGCACTGGTGTCAACAGTCTCTACTGTGCATTATATGCTTTATTAAAATAGTATGTTAATTCAATCATCAGACTCATTTCTACCGAGGGGTCATATTACAATGATTTCTATGTTTTGCATGGGTACACTGTTTTTTACATATTTACCAAGCTACCAGCATGGCAATCCCAGAATTTTCCTCTTGCACCATCATCAGGTCAAATTTGTTCTGATTTTACCAAATATTTGCAAAAATATTGACATTCCCTTCAGCGGTATTTGTTTTTATATTTTGTATTAGCTAGCATGCTAACATGCTAAACTAAGATGATGGCAAAGGAAAACATTACCTGCTGAACTGGAGTACGTTAGCGCTTGTCATTTTGAGCATATTGGAACACATGCTGATGTTAGCATTAAGCTCAAAGCAGTGCTGTGCCAAAGGACAGCGTCACAGAGCTGCTAACGTGGCTGTCGACTCTTAGTCTTGTTCAATAATAACACGTGCAAACAAAAAACAAAACAGACTTTAAAACATGCAATGTGAATAGTATAAATAATAGTCCTCAAACCAGTAAATCTAAAATAAAAATCCTACGAGGACACACAGGAACAGACAGTAGATGATTTCACTAATTACATTTATCATATTAGACAGAAGTAAATCTAAGACTCTATAGTTCTAATGTAAAAAGTTCATAATTGTATTCCTGATGTCTTTAAAACATGCTTAATTTGTTATGTATTTACACAACAGAACAAAAGTATTTGACTGAATGAGGAACGTATTGTTTATAGAGCTTAAAAGCATATTTTTTCATTTTAATTTTAGTACATACTGCAGTTGCCCTTACAGAGTATGTACTGTTGAATTTGGTATGCATTGAATAGGGACATAAGGCTTTATCATAACATTGCACTTTGAACTTTAACCCTCTTGCTCATATGAATCCGTTGCGCAAAGGATTGTAGGTCAAAATAGTCAGAAAAGCATATTTGCTTGCATACCAGTAGGACATCCTGGTATTTTTAGCGTACTGCATTTGACATACTATGTATTGGGACAGACTTAATATGTACACTCAGCAACCCATCTTGACAGAAAAAACAGAAATTCTGGCATAATAAATAGTATCATTGTATGTGTACTGGAACGCACAGGCAGTCATTTTTTGTACAAGAGGACACGTGAGCTTATCAGGGAAATTGTTCATGTGAAACTGTTGAGGCGACAAGGTTTTGAAATTGCCCCGATTTACCACTGACTGTGATTGACTGGCAGTCAGGCACAAAATTAACAGATCTGCATACAGCTTCTCCCACTTTAATATTTAGGCTCAGTTAAATCTGGTAAAATTGGAAGGTAGAACTGACCTTAACAATGTAATTTCCTTATCACAACAGGGACTTAACACTCCGACGCCAAAGTCCCAGCATGCTTAGATAATTATTAGACCGATAATTGAACAGACTAGCAAGGCTATTATTGCTGCTAATGCTTACAGAGCAGTCTCACATCTCTTTAATCACACAGGACATTAGTAATGAGTCATTTTTGACAGTTGGGTTAGGTAGCCACCTCCGAACACCTTGATGTATATTATTAGAAGATGACTCACAAATGCCTAAAAGAGAAAGTGTGAAGAATCTCTAATGATGAAAACTGATGCTCTTATTAGTGATGTTCAGTGGGTTAGTCAGGCTACCGGTAGAAGACACGGCGGATTGATTCAGCCAATTAAGATGTTTTTCAAATAGATTTAAAAGATGGAAGCACTAATGTTTACTTTCAAATAGATGTCTATTTTCGTTTAGCGGTAGCAGATAACTCTTAACTGGAGGCAAAAGTTGAATCACTTTACCTTGAGTACAAGTGTCATGTTGCCTTCTGGGTAACGCTTCACTTCAACCTCCCCAATTTAGCAATTCTAAGACGTATATATTTACTAAATTGTTAATGACTCACTGTATTGTCGCTGTAAACAGTCATAAGGACACATGTTTATTAATGTATTTGTTTAATACATGAATACAATTTACCTTCTCTTATGAAACATCCAGCATAGTGTGTCATAAAGCGTATGCATTTATTGTTTGTAGCCTTCTTAATGGGTTGACTTAATTATTAAAGTAAACATTCAAATTAAGTAACAAATTAGGCAAGATCGAGGCTAAGATGGGACAGAACAACACTAAAGAGGTGTGGAATGGGATGAAAATGATGACAGGCTGCAGTCTGCCTTCATCTGGAATACAGGGTGACCTAGCACTCGCATCGGAGCCTCTTCCCCCATTCACACCTCTGCTGGAGTCTCTGCTCCCCCTTCCATCTACACCTCTGCCACCTCCCCCTCTCTCAGCAGACTGTTAGGACCAGAGGATGCCCCCCCCTCACCCACTAGCCCTCTTCAGACCAACATCTCCACACCAGTGGACCAGGACAGCCCCCTATCCCCCCCTACAACTGTTCACCCACGGCCAGGAGCTCACAGCTCCCTTCAAACCCCCTCACCACCCAGCCCCACCTTCACCACCATCCAGGTACAGCATCAGCTCTCCAGGCTTCAGATAAGCAAAGTCTTAATGACTACAGACCTGTGGCCCTGACATCACACGTCATGAAGACCCTGGAGAGACTGGTTCTGCGGCACCTGAGGACCCAGCTTACAGCTTTCCTGGACCCACTACAGTTCTCCTATCTGCCACACATCGGGGTGGAGGACTCCATCATCTACCTGACACACAAGGCCCTCTCTCACCTGGAGAAGCTGGGAAGCACTGTGAGAGTCATGTTCTTTGACTTCTCCAGTGCTTTCAACACCATCCAGCCCTCCCTACTGAGAGAGAAGCTGCTGGAGATGAACCTGCACCCCGACACCACTTCCTGGATCACAGACTACCTCACAGGCCGGCCACAGTACGTCAGGGTGGATTGTTGTGTCTCTGAGTCTGTGATCAGCAACACCGGCGCACCCCAAGGAACTGTAATGGCACCGTTCCTCTTCACTCTCTACACCTCGGAGCTGGACAGTCTGGAGTCAGTGGGTGAGAGGAGGATGAAGGCCAAACTTGGAGCCATCCTGGACGATCCCTCTCACCCTCTCCATGAGGAACTGTGGCAGCTGGGCAGCTCTTTCAGCCATCGGCTGATTCTGCCAAAGAGCAGGACGGAGCGCTTCAGACGCTCATTTGTGCCCACTGCCATCAGACTGTATAACAGCGGAGACCACAGTCTGTCAACATGCTGACCAGGCCCCCATGGGGATCAATAAAGGAATATAAAAATGCACCAAAGCAGGAAAGCGGAGATAAGAGCAATACTGCCTCCATCTGCTGTAGGACAGTAAGTACTGCAGTTTTCTACAGGTGAATTTAAGCAGAGAGTCCAACGGCCATCTAATTTTAACAAGATCAACTCATATTTACATGAAGAAATAAGATGTCCAGCCTTTCAATACTCAGGCTATGGTGCAAATAGGATGTCATTCACGGGAAAGACAATCCTATAATTGCCTGAAGCCTGTGGAAGGTTAAAATAACCTTGGATATCATTTTAGTCTTAAAAAGGTAAAAATTGTAAGATATGGCCAGATTGTTTGTTTAAAAAATTCAAAGAATTTAACTAAAATCATTAACAGAAGTAACAGTTTGTTTGTTTGTCAATCACTGCTGACTTTAATTACCAAATTACTGAGGAGAGTCTTCGCTTTAGCTTTATCTGGCAGCTGCAATATGTAGTAAGATTGAAATTAATCTTTTTCATAAACAAATCTGACCCAGGTTTGTTCCCTCTTTGAAAAGCATCACTTGCTCTACAATTTAAGAGTCCCAGATGTGAGAGATAATCTCACTTACTAGTCGCATCTGCAGTATTTATCAGTCCTAACCTTCTTTTTTTGTTTGTTTTAGATGTACAGTGTTTATTTTGACTCCAAATCCCGAAAAATAATATTTTAGGGACAACAATAAATGCCTTTTTTTGTCAACACAAAGGCCACTCCAATCAAAATAGCTTATTCACCCTTTGTAGACATCTACGTGGGCTGAACTTGGTGTCAACTGTGGTGGAATTGTTAGTGATGAACATCACTGATTAATTTTGCCACATGCATGCATCACGCCTCAGAATGAAGAACATGTCTTGTATGGATTAAAAACTTCCATTCCTCTATTAATTTTTTTTGTACGTTTTACATCCTATTCTTTTTCCTGATATGGCTGCTGTCTTATTCACTCATCTATTCAAGCAACCAACTCCAAAAAAGTACAGTATTATTCAATGCTTTTAAGAAATTTTATTGAGGAGGGTGACAGAGATAGAAAACAGAAGGAATGCAGCTACGCACGTTGTTGTTGAAAGGTCTCCTGTACTTAGAACTCACTGTACCTCCAATTTTCACTCCCTTAGTCTGCATTTGCTCCTACTATCAAACTACCTTATGATTTGCTTTAACCTGCATTAACAAGGAATGAGGTGTGTAAGTTTAACTCCATTATGAATATGCAAACAGGGTCGAGTGACGTGTCAAGAGTGTATTAAATGATATGTTCACATATATCCCTGTGACCCTGTGTCTAGTCTGTGGTCTTAGCAGTTGTCATGTTAATGTAAATAGCATTACACACTACGATGATTTTTGAATCATTTTAGTCAAATTTAGCTTATTATTATCTTAGTAAGATGCTCCAGATGTTTACTCCTATACCTTGGTCTTCTTGGCCAGAGACCGCAAGGCAGTGAAGAAGGTATCTGGTGTCTCGGTCTCGGCCAGTTTAGACTTGGCACAGAAGAATGGAGGGCTGTAGTCCATGGGGTTTGTGTTGCCCACAACCCAGTTGAAGGTGCTGAAATGTAAACAAAAGTGTACTTTTTGAGAATCATTACTGACTGTTAACTGTTTAACTATGGTTCAGGACAAAAATACTGTGCGACCGGACCAGAGTTCACATTTAGGAATTGATTGATGAAAATGATTGGGGAATTTTTGTACAGCTTGGCTAAGGGAGTGTGAAACATTTTTATTAGAATATTTAAAATAATATTTCCCCCAGTGAAAACATCATATACCTTAAGTGAAGAGCTGGGACATGATTGTTCAGAATACACAATCTAATTAATAACTATAAATATGATTTTTTCATATACCATTAGATCCCCCATCTTCATTAATATCTTTAAATCCATCTCTTTTATTTAGCTTTTCAATAGTCGTCATGAAGACATGATTGTTTTTGATTATTTATTAGTTCTCTGAGCTATAGGTCTGTTTTGTTTTTAGAGTGTTATGCGATACACTTCTATGTGATTGTGTGATTACTATAATAATACAGTATACATGATACTGACAGACAGTTTGAAATAAGATCATTTCTCCTCAATTAAAGCTACTAAAGGAGACGTGTTAAGGTTTAATTGAGTACTGACAGATAAGTATACATATGAATAGCAGCATTGTTTGAATGGTGGTATGGGTTATTTCGCTGTTTCTGTGCTCCTGTGGTTTTTTCAACTCAGGTTCTCACCTGAGTGTGGCCCATCCAGATGGTGGAGTGTAGGTAGTCCAAGCCAGAGGGATGCAGCCGATCTCAGTGAAGACAGTCGAATATGTGCCTGATGACATGAAGCATAAGTCACATGTGAGGGTCTAACAATGAACAGAGTGTTGCACAAAACAGTCACCATTTTCTTTATGTTAAAATAAAAAGAATGAAAGTTTTATTGCCAGCTATCCCCGTGACCAAACACAGCAACCTCAACTCCAGTCTTAACTCGATCCCTAACGTTGTCTTATTTATGGTGTGTCTTCCCACAGGAATCACTTGGGTTTTGTTCAGAAGGTTTGTGATGCTGGTTTAGGTTAAGATAAGGGTGGAAAGGCTAATTTAAGACTAGTAACAGAATATCATGCATCACCGAACTCTCTACTGAACACAGACGAATTTCTTGCTCCAACTTGATCTGGGCAGGAAACAAACAAGTGCTCCTATGAAAGTGTTGCAGGGTAAAAGGGGTTCCGTGGTTAAACTATTGAATTGTAATTCCTTACAAAACTCTGAAAAAACATACACAAATAAAACCCAAACTAACTGCATGACTAGATACCACAAAGACAATTTAAAAAAGGCAAATTAGGTGAACTGAAACTATAAAAAAGGACTTCTAATGAATAAACAATAAGGCCAGATTGAGTAATTTTGCATCATAAATACCAGAGCTTAGAGGCAAATATGAATTGTTCATCTAAATTCTGTCGAAATCAAGTTGTCGGCCACAGTCACAGCCTTTCATCATAGCACCAGAATCAGGTTAATCCGTGACATGGTACAATGTAGCAAGAGCCATCATCCATTCAGACCTTGTCAAAAGAAAACCAGATTTCTTTGCTTAAAATGCAATGTTTCCTCTTACCGTTGCCTGGCAGATTTCCATACCAGGTGTTGACCAGCACACCCATTCCCCAGGAGGAAGAGGAGCCCATGAAAACCTGACCCATCAGGTTGGCATCAGAGGGAACATGCATGGGAATGAAGGTGGTATCCAGTGCTTTCTTCTTGCAAGATAATTTGCTCCAGTCGATCTCGTAGTAGACTTTCTAAAAGGACAAAGACAAGCAATGAATGCTGTTCTCTACCAAGTTTCTTTGAGCGGAATTATTTATGGTCCATTTGAAAAGGGCTTTTTTAATCCATCACTGTCATTGTCAATTGGTAGTAACCCAGAGGCAACCTCCACTTCTGAAGAGTGAAGCCAAAGCTGAAGTGTCTTAAACTAACATTCTCTCTACTGACCAGCAGGGGGCGACTCCTCTGGTTGCAAAAAGAAGTCTGATTGTATGGAAGTCCAGAGACAACAACCCTACTTCTCAGTTGATTTATTACCACAGTTAACATTGTGAACATGAGTTTGTGCATGAGTGTAGCATGGTGTTCATATGTATGCATTAGGGCGGGCTTACTGTGATTGACAGGCTGCTGTCGCTACCAGAGCCGTACACGGCGCCTCTTTATTGGTCCTCTGAAGTCCTAATATGGTCACTTCCATTCATTGGTTGCAAAAAAGCCAAATCGCCGAAACTCAAGGCTTTAAAACGGCAGTCCACAAACCAACTGGTGACGTCACTACGACTACAGCCACTTCTTATATAAAGTTTATGGTAGTTACAGGGAAATCACCAGCAGGTGGCATTTTAACTGCATACATGAATGGAAAGGAATGAGTGACAATACAGAAACTAATAAGTAGCTATTGTAAGATTTTAGTATTTTTTACATACTTAACAGGTATTAGACACAATGCTGTAAGATGGTTGCATTGTGTTATAACTTGTCTTTTTAGCCAGCTAGCACAAGGCTCACGTTTGAGAGGTATAGTAGAAGTTTGGGAAGTAGCCATGATGAAAGTGATCCACTTTGACTAATGTTTAAAATGGAATCTACTGTTCTATCAAATAAATATGATGATAATTCTCCAAAGCGTAATATGTGAAATGAGGCATAACAGCATTGAGAAGATGTCACCCTCATCTAAATAAGTCATATCGTATTTGTCAAGTTTTCTCTCATATCAATGTAAAGTGAATATCGTTGGGTTTTTAGATTTTAAGACAAATCAAGCAATTTAAATAACGCCACCTTCCTAAAATAATGGCCTTAGTCATTTTTTGACAAAAATGATTTTGTTGCTTCACTCATCTCCTCATGATGCTGGCCACCTCTGGTAAAATCGCCTACATCCTCAGTTGAACAGATCATGCGATTCTATAGTATAATGGCCAATGTCAGGAGTGTGACTTAGGCCGTTTTTTTTGTGTTTTCTGAAAAACCTGAAAAAATGACTTGGGCCATTATTTTAGGAAGGTGACGATAAGTAACCTTGACATCTGGAAAATGGTGTGGGGCATATTTAACTTTTGGTGGAATTTAAGGGTAAACAAGTAGTTATTGCTGCTTTTATTGTCAAATGATTTAGCAGACTCATTTATAAGTAAGGGGTATTGCCCTTTGAGATGTCCATTATCAGTTATGAATGGACTTCACGGAAGCAACTGTCCTCTATTAAGTCATGATAATAGACACCTCCAAGGGCCTTATCTCTCTTATACCATGGTCATTTGTCAAAGAAAAAACTAAATAAGACCATAAATTTCTATTTTCATGCATTTTCCTAGCTATTCACTCCGTTTTCCTAATAATGCTGAGGTTTTGCTAACACCTAGAACACGATAAGGGATTATATATGTATGTGTATGGGTTACATACCTCATTGAAAATCATCAGCTGGTCCGTTGACGAAGTCTGATTTGCATCAAACGGGTAGTTTCTAACCCGCACCCTCTGACCAATAGCATCATAGCTTACTGTTCCTGTGGATATGTAGAGTCCGGTTGCATCTATCTGAAAAAAGATCAGGAAGTGAAGTGAAGGCAACGACAGGGATGGCTTGACATGGGTCAATCAAGGAGATTACATGTGAGCAAAGTTAATGTGTTCAGCTTATGAGCAGACTCACCAGAGTGAAGCCTCCATTCATCAGCGCTGGAGCGACTGTGGAAGAAGAAATCAAAGTGTTTAAAAAGTAATTTCTCTTAGAGATCTGAGACGCATTTAAAGCATACTGGGTAAACAAACTTTTACAACCTGGCCTGTCTATCATTAGAGATCCGGCTTGTCTCTGTCATTTATTGTGAAATTGTTAGTAATATTAAGACGGATAAAGAAATAGAACTTTGTCTGACCAATTTTGCTGGTAAATACAATAAAATACGAAAAAAACTTTCAGATATTTCGATTTAGGTTACCCAAAAATTCCAGTTTCAGACACATAGAAAAGAATTCCAACAACACAGTTATAGGCAGAAGTATTACATCGTCTTGTCAAACTAAATAAACTGACATAAATGACTGACTGAATAAATGAAAGAAATAATGTGTAATAGAGATGTACATATTGCCAACTCAACTAAACTGCAAACAATGTAAATTACGCCATTCAAAATTTAAAAGAAAACAAACCAAACAAAAAACATTAACAGACAATCTCCAGCTGTTGCTCTTCTTTTTCAGTATTGTTAGAGAGAGGCAAACACCATTTTTACAGTCTAATTTATTTCTGTCGTGTACAAAACGACACCTACAGCGGTGTCCATACTCACCACAAGGTTTTGGGGCCTGGGCGACGGCAGCAGTCAGCACCAGGCCGAGGCAGGACAGCACACCGATGAAGTTCATGTTGAGAAGCTTTCGGATCCAGACAAAGTGAACCTGCGAGTGCTTTGGTCTTGGGGAAGACAAACACCTCCATATATACACACCTGCTCACAGCTGGTCACTCTCACACCATGTGGTTCAACCCCCTCTGCATTTTTTTCCGCCAATGCCGCTAAGAGGAAAATATGATCACATAATTAACAGCCCTCCTTTGATTATTGATAAGATTAGGCAATGCATCCCATGCTTGTTTTTATGTTCGAGCACCAAGCTCATCAGATATTATGGAGATATTACATCTGAGTGCCTTGTTAGATCTTGTACCTTGTAATTATGACTCTAAATGTGACATGGCCATTATTACTTTTGGTCAAAAGCTTTATCATATTCCATATAATATATTGTTTTTACAAAAATACAGTACAATAAAGGCCAGACTGTTGGTATAATTTGGTGTATACATGTATATACCAAACAAGATTGGTATATGCATGTATACACCAAATTCATTTCTAAACTTTTATTTATTTGTTTCCCTTCTTCCAGGTCCGTGTTATGCACGCTGGAGTGTTTGGAACGCAGGTGTTAATAACGATTTACAGAATGACTCCATCTGCTTTTTTCTCAGCCCTCAAAGCCACATTTACCTTTAATACCAGTTAAAGCTACAATGCTTAACTCCTCACTTTTTTGTAACTTCATCTGATGTAAAATATTCATTTTAGTTTAATCTTGTTAGTTGTTAACATGTCTTTTCATAGCTAACTGCAAAATAGCTTAAATATAACTAATACTAGTTAAGAGTGGATTTATTAAACAGTATTCATATAGATATAGACTTAAAGTATGCGTTACATGAATGCATTTCTTCTACACTAAATCTTCTCCAATCCAGATGCTCTGCCTACTGATTAAGATGTGTCTGCAGATTAGCCCTGATCATGTGAAAGTTAAGTTGTAGTAAAATAAAAATTGAGTCATAGTCAGCTGCGCCACCCTTATCTAGGTTCAGAAAGTCACTCAGATACAATTTCCCTCCACCTCAGCCAAGGTCAACAAGAGTTATGACATAAAGTGATAATGGAAATTATATCAATAACTAAATTTAAAATGGGCCAACAAACAATAAATTCACATGAATCTTTATTAAGATTTAAAGAATTTCTCAAAATCCAGTTGCCTGCTGTCGTTTTGCTTGACTCTGTCATGTTCACTTTAACATTAAAAATAGACTCATTTAGATGATCTAGTGGTAGTTGATGTCTGGTGACTATGGAGGCATAACTATGCATTTTTTCCAGATAAACCTTGACACATTACTAAGTGTCCTGTTTGAAATTAATACAGCTATTTTTCAATACAAATTTAAGCCCATACAGTTAAAATGTGTATGGAAAATAGAGTGATATTTAACATACTACAGATGACACATCAACACATTTGATTAATCATTCAAATGTGACTTGTAAAGTTCAAATTACATTTTTATATGTACTTTTCTGCAGATGTGCTTTTGTCTCACCTTATGTTATCTCTGTATATTTGGTCTAAAGTTATGTAATTTTCATTCTGTAGGTTTGTGCTTTACATGAAAAAGACTTTTTTTAAAGTTCTCCACTGTGTGCTGCTTGTTTTTTTCCCCAAGGAAAATAATTTGCTAAAGCTGAAATGCGACAAGTTTGCAAGTATTTCTATACTTTCCATTTGATTTACAGCTATGAAGGAGAAATGTGTGTCCAAGCACAGTTAAAACTCCATATTAGGGTAAAAGGAAAAAGGGTACGTGAGATGGATGAACCTGCATCACATGATCGTTCAGAGGTTAGGTCTCTTCTAATGGAAATACCGGCCAGTGAACGCAGATAATGATCATAAAACCTGTGTGGCTCAGTCAGGTGCTTTGTCTTTATCTGAACACTAACAGCAGCTTATGAACAGCACATGTACATTTTATAATCAATAGTAGGTTCCACATTAGGCTCAGTGTCCTTGTGTTTGGTCCACTTCTTTGTTCGAGACTGAAATATCCCAACAACCATGAGATGTTTGGAGCGTCACCATGAGGTTGACATTTGTAGTTTCAGTTCAATGTATCAGCAAATCATAACTTAGGTGGTTTGCCATGAAATTGGGTGATACATAAACCTGTCTTGACATTTCACACCACAGTCAGGTCAAGTTTGTCCATTATGTCATAGTTTGATTAGTTTGTGACCAAATACATGCAAAATAATGACATTCCCCTCAGCTGTAGTTTGTGTTTGGTGCACATGTTGTCGAGCTTACACATTGACTGAATACGGTTTATAGGTTGGAGTGGCACAGGTACCACAGAAAATAATTAGTTTTGTATCAACAGAAGAAAAATACTTTTTGCTTGTCAACACAATAGACGGTGCAGGCCTCACCTCAAGAAGTACTACCCTGAGCCTTCCTCGTAGCACTTATTGCACTCGTATTAGTTGTTGCACTTACTGTATTTGTATCAGTTCGCTGCACTTATTGAATTTGTATTTGTTTACTGCACTTATCCTATTCGTAGTAGTTTGTAGCACTTACTATATTCGGATTAGTCTGTTGCAATTATTGTTTTCGTAGTAACTTGCCTCTGCACTATACTTTTGCTCTGGCTTATGCTTTAAGATGCTTGTTTAAGAAAGGAGATGCACTTATGACTTCTGGTGACTAGTAGTTCTCTTGAATACCTATGTTGAATACACTTCCTGTAAGTCGCTTTGGATAAAAGCGTCTGCTAAATGACTGTAATGTAATGTAATGTAATGAAACCAGGTGGGTTTCTGACATCTTCACGAGCTCAATGGAAGCGCGTGGCTCTCTTCAGCGCGTGGCTCTCCTCTTTACTTCCTCTACTTTCCTCGCGCACTCTTGGGACCCGGCAACCAATCAGAAACGTTGTCATTTGTATGCGTGTGTTTCGGTACCTGTAATGTTTTTACAATTGAAATATTATGGAAAAAAATATTATGGAATTTGCTCATTATGAAACATTTAGGATTGTGTGCAGGTGCTTTAAAAAAATGTTGGAAAGAGAAGAAATAAAATGCCGCATGACTTACTGCATATTCTTTTATTTTTCAATATGCATATTAAATTATCATCTCTGTTTTTATTCTTTAGATTCCCTTGGCATCTCAAGGTTGGCTGAAATTAAACCAAACATCTTCTGGGCAAGGAATAATTCAAATATTTCAGTGCAAAACAGCTAAAGCCAAGTTAATTAAAATAAAACATCCCCCAACCCCCAAATTAAAAAAAGAAAATCATTCATAAATAGCCATTAGTTAACACACACATGAATAAAACTGAATGCATTTTAAGAGGAAAAAAACATTTCTATGTTTAGGTGTAGGTTCCCTTGTTTTGCAGCAAAGCATCAACTTACACATTTCCACCTCATATACATATATGAATATCCGCATTGTGAATATTATCATATACTCTTGTTACAATCTACGGGAGGTCCATGTTAATCAAGTGTTAATAGTTACATGAGGTGAATTTCTGCCCATTTGAAGTTAAGGAGTTCTCAGGGTTTCTGCGTATTATCCAACAATAATGTGTTAGCTAAATGTAGGTTTTCATCACTGTCCGGTCCCAGATACACCGTCACACACACACCTTGATGTCCACTACACGCAGGAACCTTGAGTACTGCATTTGTGACTTCGTGCAAGCAGAGTAATGTGTGTAGTGTCAGTCAAATGATCGCTCTCTTCACAGTCACTGACTACTGTGAGCGGATCAAAACACAGGTAGAAAAGGCATCGTCTTTATCTGGCTTCATTTCAAACATGACAGCTAAAAACACTTAATTCCAAACAGGCAGACACAAAATCATCCACTCACACAAATCATCTCATTCATCCTCACTGCATCCTCTGTTCAGTTTAATCTACCAACGGTGCATCAAGTTCCCTCTACTCTATTCTGGGTGATTCTTAAATAAATTAAATTAAAATAACACTTAACTCACTGGTCCATCTCTTTTCATCGGTCCACACACTTTTATCTCATTGATGTATTTCAAAACTCTCTAAATTCATAAACCCGTCTTATTCTTTCAACCTCTCCTAATTTGAATCCATCTACGTTCTGCTCTGTTCATTCAACATAAAGTCCACTTGGATGTCAACATGAACATATACTCAACCTACAGCTTCCCCTCCCCTCCCCTCTCCTTGACATCTAACGCTAAATTTACAAAACTCTTCCTAACTACATCTCTATTGTATGTATAGCTTACTTTTCTTTTCAGTGTCCTTATATTATTTCCACAAAATTACAGCCAACCGTCATCCTAACACACGGGCAAAATATACAAACTCATCCGAAAAAGCGCACACAAGAAATTAAAGGACCGTGTGATACGTTAAATCGTCAATGATGGAGTGCAATGAAGATGTACCGACATTAGAGACACCCGTAAAGACTCGGAGACACAGATGGGGGTCTTTATGGCCGTTTGAAACTGAGAAACGGGGGATTGAATTGGAAGCTTTAAGTGTCCCTGTTTTGTTGTGTTGGTTACTGTTTTAGTCCCTGGTTTTGGCAGGTTTGGGTGTTGGCAGGCAGGGATTCTGGCAACGGGTCAGTTTGGTGTGAATGAGATAAGAGAAACCGCTTGGTGGGGAAGAGCGTTCTTATTCAAGGCCGTACATATTCCTTTTTGATGGTGGGGTCAGAGTGCGAACAGTGTGAGAGTGAGGAAGAAGCCACTCGATGCAACGAAGTTTCAACAAGTTAGAGCAGGGACGATTTCCTGCAGAAAAACAAAAACGGCATCTCAGAGTTTCAGAAGTCGCAGAGGCTGAGCGTGGCGTCCAAGTCTCTAGCCTTGACAGTTTATGGACCCGTAACTTGGCCCTCGGTCTTGTTTTCGTCTCCCTCTAGTCCTCCATGGCCCTCTGTCAGCAGTCAGAGACTTCGGAGGTGTTGGAGTCGCTGGCGAGTTTCCTGCGTTGTCTCACTGACTTCTCCTCATCCTGCAGAGAGAGGAGAGTTGTTTTTGACCTGTTCAGCATGGCTGAAATCTGAAAGTTCCTCTAGTTTCACCTTCAAGTGCCAAACTGTCATCTTTGCACCAAAAATAATAAACATGTTATTTACACATGAATAAAAAGCTTTTGATTATCATGGCCGCTGTTCCTCTAATACAACCATCAGGACCAGTTTTAGATTGGTGACCATGCTACTGGTAAAACTCTCAGAACAAAAAGATGAAAAAATACCTGCATTTCTCTCATTTTCAATTCTTCTTTTATTCTACATGGACATGCTTATGTTTCAACAACAAATGTAGTGTCAATGTAGAATAGAAGAAGAAATGGGAATGAGATACCAGTGTGCATGATTTTTTTTTTATTTTATATTTTTTATTGGGCTACACCAATCTGACTTCTTCTCTCCCCATTCTGATACCTCAGTCAGGATATATGCCAATACCAATTTCTTATAGACCCGATATCAGTGCTGTCTTTTCTCCAAATAAACCTCCCTGGATGAACTAACTTCTATGTAAAAAAAAAAAAACAAGGGGCCAGAAATCTCTGTGGCAATAAAAACGAGGGCTTAGCCCACAGTGACAGAATAAATGGCCGATATTTGACTCGTTTACTGCCATTGGTCTCTTGGCAAATACAAAGACATTTGCTAACGGCAGTGGCCGATATTTATCTGTTGTGTCACAACGGGCTAAATGTTGTGTTGGTTATTTGAGGTCTGACTCGGACAACTGTAGCTAGCATAACCTGCGGCAACCTGAGGGCAATGGGTGCGTGTGGTTTGTGTTAATGTGTGTTTTCAGTGAAGGGTTGTTCAGCTCTGCGTCTCGCATCTTAAATGTGAAGAAAAATAGGCTGCAACGAGGCATAGATGGATATTGCTTTGTGATTGAACTGCTAACCTTATCATTAAAGGACAACCCGCTCCATCTCCTGAGCCACAGCCACCCGTTAACAAAGGTTATTTTAAAGGTTGTTTCTTTATCTTCTATTATTGGATCTGCGTGCATTCATGAAATGTGGCACAAAAAGGTAAATAACTAACAATAAACAAAATTAAAAAATACAAAAATAAAATGGCATTGGCTATTGGCCAAATTCTTATTTTAAACATCTCTATCGGCCCAGAACCATTGGATCCCTACAATGTTACAAAGACATTGAAGAAGAAAATGTATTTAATATGGATAGGTCACATCATGTTTCCGTGTGCTCACAGTCTGAAAGACTCCATTCTGGCCCCACTCTCCAGGGGAGTTGTCCTCAGGGTCCTCTTCCTCTTCTTCCTCCCCGTCCTCCTCTCTCACCGTGTCCATCCCGTCTTCCTCATACTCTGTCAGACAGTCTGACTCTTCTGCTGAACGGAAAGATTTAGAGGACATATGACAGAGATAATTGATTGTGTGACTGAGCCACCTGGTTTAGATAGCACCTATAAAATATCAGGGACATCTCCCACTGTATTTCATTTAAACAGACCAGGTGAAAGCTATGACCCTTTATTTATTACACTCCTTAAATCAGACATGATCCTGAGAGGGAAACTGTACATCAAACAAGGACTTTTTATATATTTAAGCCGCTATAAAAGGAATTATTTCTAGATAAGAATAATGAATTGGCAGGTGATCGTTTACCTTCTGCAGCTACGTAGCTTTGGACTGGCTCTATCCTGGAGACAATCTCTGCAAGGTCAGTGAAGTCAGCTCCTGGACATGTGCAGGACTAGGAGACAAAAAATCATTATATACTGACATTATAATGTTAATAGTGAACATGTATTTAATTATACATCGACCATTTTACATATAATTTGTGGTGTGAGGGCCGTTCTTACGTCAGTTCTCTTGCTGTCGTTGTAGTCGGCTGAGCGGTGGTCTTTCAGCATGTTCTCGATAATGTCGCCTCGGGCCCAGCCAGTGAACAGCAGCTTTCCGTGCTGGTAGCCAACATCCTGAAGTAGTTTAAACAGAATTTTAATAAAGCAAGGACACCTTTTTCAAGGAACTCTGAACAGATGATGATGTATTTTTTTGTTTAAATCGGTAACATGACTTCCATGTTAAAATTTGCAGCACCTGGCATTTTAACATTTACAAAATAAATCATCTATACTTCAAGAAGACAGACGTCTTCAAAACTGTATTGCAGATTTGCTGCTTGGGTGGATGTGGACTAGTCTAGTGCCCGTTTGGAAAGGGCCAATTGCTCGCTACCTTGCCTGTTAGTGCTGCCTGCAGCGTTGTGGAGAACCGCTGATCGCTCATTGACTTTAGGGAAGCAGCAGCAGAACTGAACTGCGGTCAATGAGCCGCGGTCGCTAAAGGTCCACTGCAGACAACAGATCCCTGAAGCTGCGCCCTTTGATATCAGATGGAATATGCCATGAACAGGAAAAAGGAAGTGCAACAGGGGCACAACTAGAGCGTGCAGCTTCAGTTGAAGGTGGAAGGCATATTCCCTGCTAATGGCTCTTACTGTTCTTTTTAACCAGGCATTTTTGGTGGACGATCCTGTCTTTATCTACTGGAGCCTCCAGCCTCAGCACCATGCTGTGTCATGAATGAGGGGGCTGTGTCTTTTTATACAGTGACAGCTGTATATCTATCTGAACATGGCTGTAGTCAATATACCTGTGCCCTCATTTGCTTGCTGTGATTAAATCAAGGCATCACAATTAACATGTAATGTTTGCTAATGCAGGTAACAACATGTATGAAGTAACTCACATAGATCTCGTCAAACTTGCCGAAGTCCATGGTCTTGAAGCGGTCGATGGGCGGTCTGATGTACTCGCAGTAGGCACTCTTCTTCACCACCTCTAACTGCCGCACACAAGACACGTAGGCCAACCGAGACTGGATCTCTGCCATGTCTGGTACCTGCAGCAGAAGATGGTGTAAGAACTCGAATTCACCACAAACACCAACAGAAATATTTCTTAATCTGCAGACTCAGCAGTCCTACATTAGTTATACTGCTACGTATTGATTAAAACCTCAAATGTAGTGCTCTATATTTTAAGAAGCTGAGTCACCCATGGTTACCAGTGCCTTGTGCTGCCAACCGCTACTGTACCTTTACTTTCTCTGCCCAGGGATTGATCCGTTTCCAAAGCAACCACCAGCCGGACAAGCTGTCGCCATAGTTACAGAGGTCGGTCTCGTCTTGGCTACCCACGTCGATGGCAATGACTGTTCTTGCCCCCATGTTTCTTGCAATGTCCGCTGTTTGACGTGTAGCGCATACACCAGCAATCACACACGCCCACACAGACGTACGCACACAGCACGACAAAATCCAGCAGCAGAGATGGTAAGACAGTGGATTCTTTGTTATTAGGCTTGTCTCAGGATAATATCTTTAATCTTTCATTGCAGGAGCCATAATGTTCAAACAGACTAACACCACAAAAATATCAGTTTTTTAAGTTGTCAGACACTTTTACAGGATTTATGGCCAATTAGTGAGAGAAAACAGGGCAACCTTTACTGGCCAACAAGCACAGGGCCAGAGGTCATGACCTTTCTCGTTGAGTTACTAGTGTCAAATTGGGTCAGAGAGCACTTTTGTGGTGTTGAGCCTTTTCAAACACAGAAAGGCAGAGGACATCTCATAAGCCCAACACACTGATCCAGAGAAGAAGGAAGGCAGAGAAACATTCAGTCAGAAATAAAGCAAGTTGATTTTTCAAGGCACCCTTTAGCTGGATCAATCGTTGGGCCCAGAAAGCACCTTATATCACAAACCTCAAGATTGAGTATTGCTTGAGACATAATCAGACTTGATTGTCATACCCAGTAGGGAATTACAATGGCCCAGTCCTGAGCTTTGTGACAAATGGCTCCGTTTCATCAGTACAGAGTACATTCTTGAACATTACTACACAGAGACAGACTCGGGGGAGTTTTCATCTGCGCACCATATTGAAAGCTACAAATCTCACTTAGGTCTTTTTTACACACATTTCAGGCAAGTGCACATTTGGTCTGATGCATTTTTACAATGCTTTCAGGTAATGATCCGCAGACTAAAAACAGCTCCCCCAAGCTTTCTTAACAGACGGCACTCATTTTTCCTCTGGTTGAAATGGAAGCAAATACTGAAAATTAGAAAAATTAAGCTTCAGTATAATTAATGTAGTGCTGGGCAAAGTGTTGAAAATCAATATCATTATATTACATTATCAAATATCAATATTTTTCCAATATGACAAATGAATGCATACAATTGACACAGTATGTATCAAATGTATGTATAATCCCTGAGACACAATCAAACTGAAGTTCAAAGCAGAGCTTTACACGAGGTTGAACTCCTCATGTGTAAAACTAAAACTTCATTAACATTTTTTTTGTTTTAAACTACAATTTGCAGTTCAACAGAATGATAACAGGATATGATCATATCACCACTGTATGATTCTGTTGAAAGTCAAAAAACGATAATATTGAATTATTGCCCAGCTCCACAGAAAAGATCTCATTTCGACATGAAGGGAACCAAACTTTTACCTCAAAGCAGACCGGTGTCTTATTCCATAAAAATAACAAAATCATTCCATAGTTTTAAAGTCAGAAACTTGATTTCTTTCTTTTTTTTCAAATTGTTCAAGTGATAGTCCCTCTTCCCATTTTTTATTCCATAACCTTCTGACACCAGGCTGTTTGACAGACAAATACCACATTTCTCTATTCAATGTGCTATTCATTTAAGTGTAACCTGATCATTGAATACACTTGACTCTTCTTTCAATATAACTCTAAATGCTTACTTTTTCAACATCTAGTAATACAGAATTTTTCAGGATCTGATAAAGCTCACTCAGTTTTTATTGTTATATTTTTTTAAATTTGGTTGATTAAGATTGATTGATTGATTTTTTTCTTAATTGATTGTTTGAACCGGCTCAAGACAAGCCCATGTCTATATACTTACCCAGCCTATTAACAACTTGATTACAACCCCTCATAATAATCATCCCCGTCCCTCACTCCACCAAGCCCTCCTCTAGGGGACAGGAGTTTGGTGGACATTGAGGACTGTGTGTTGGGGGGTGGAGGGTGGGGGGTGGGGGGATTCCACCTCTACTTGCCTGGCAGGTTGTTGATGTAGCCACCGTCCATTAGCAAGTTTCCATCTTTGGGGTCGCAGAGAGGCGGCAGGTACCCAGAGAGGGTCATGCTCGCCCGTACATAGCGCCACAGAGAGCCTGGCACACCAGGGAGGGGAGGAGGGAGGAGGGAGGGAGGGGGATAACATCTCAATAATGTTTGCTATACATTTCAGGTTAGTTTCGACACAGAACGCAATCCCAACATCAGAGGGAGGTCGGACAAAGGAAGGTAGCCGATCCCTGCAAAGGCTAGGACTGTGGTTCTGCCCACCTTTAGACTCTGCTGTACACCACTGCACACCTCGTTACCTTGCACAGAGACCCCGTGTGACTTGTGCGTGAGGTAAAAAAGTAAATGGCAACCATCACAGAGAACCAAGGCTGTTTGGATCTCCAAACAGAGTCACAACAACAGCGTTTCTCAGCAGCAGCTGCTTTCTAAAGCAAGTTTTTTCAAGTTAAAACAAATTTTGAGGAGAAGAAGTAGGAAATATTGTAATGGACCTAATTGAATTAGCTACATGACAGATAAGGAGCAGCGACAGTTGTTGTGACAACGTTTGGAGATCCCTCACCGTGAACATGGCGGGGAAGCACCCAGCCTGCCCAGTCCTGCAGTCCGGCTCCGTGCCAGCAGGGGGCCGGAGCAGGACGGGTGCTGCATGGGTTGGAAGGATAAAGAGCACCACAGAGAAAAGCAAGGGGTACATCTGTATGTGGAGAATGTGTGAATGCTGAGGATGAATCATTTTACTGAAATAGGAGGTGTGGGAAAGTATTATCACCTACAGCTTTCATTTGTTTGCTCTAGATTTATTGTAACTTAATGGCTTTATTCCGTTTGTACAGGAGCTACGATGTGCAACAGCAGGATCCAGAACACATATTCCCGTATAAATAAAAAAAGTAATACATGCCATAAAAAAATAAAATGATATATATATATATATTTATATATATACATATTCATGAGAAATATATTGATTCCCTCACAGTGTTTTATACTGGCATGCACACAGAAGCAAGCAAAGCCAGGGGAGAGGACAGGTGCTTTGTAGGAGAGGCTGAACATGGTCCTGCAGGTAGAGGTGATGGAAATGAAACGCAAGGACCTCCTCATGGGGTCCAAGGGGAACAAGCTGCAGTTCAGTCCAAAGGACAGACACATGAAGGCCCACCAAAACACACAATGATCCACAACAACAGACAGATGCGATGTTGACATGAACCGGCCATTCACTATATCCAGTAAGTGTCAATTCAACTCTATGAGTGTTCCTTTAATCAAAACAAGCTCTACTGTAAGTTCTCCATATTCGTTCTCACACTGAGAATCCAGCTTCATCAAAAATCACTTAAGTTTGATTAACATTGGCCAAGATGAGCTACTTGCAAGTTAGCAACTGCTTTTTTGTAAAAATATATAAATTAACAAGTACAGTGGTGCTTTCAAGCCACATCCAGAAATTCATAGTTATAAAGGAGAAGTAAAATGTTTAGCAAATAAACATAGAGGGCCAGAAGCAGCCAGTCTATCATGCATCTCTCTATGACCCATAGATGTCAAGACATGCGTGGGCAAAACCTCACATCTACTAAGAAAGTGAAAGTGAGCGGTTATATTCACAGGTGGCGCCAAGCTAACTTAAGAAAGTCCGCTGTGTGTGAGAATCAAAAAGCCAATTCGAGGTCATGATATGTACCAGTGGAATATGAGGCACTGGATAGTAGTGGAAATAGTGGATTTAGTCTTTCCTTCCAAACCATGGGCTCCAAATGTCCACCTGGTCAGGGTTTGGGTTAGTTACGGGTGAGAAGTTGGGAGGGAGAGGACAAGAAAGAGGAGGAGGGTAGCCGAGTGGTTGTTTGTCGACTGAGGGATGGGGGAGGAGGTTTTGGTGAGCGGGCGTTTAAAATCTGACCTGGGACATTGTTAACATAGCAACCATCCACAAGCAAGTGGCCATCCTTGGGGTCGCACAGGGGAGGTAAATAGGGGGTGTAGGAGGCGCTGGCTCTAACATATCGCCAGACGCAACCTGTCAGGAAATGGAGATGGAGAAGGAGGAACACATCAAATGTGGGCCGGACTCAACGTCACAGATGGAAAAAGAGAGCGAGAAAGACATAGAGAGCAAAGAGAGAGAGAGAGAGAGAGAGAGAGATGAAGAAATGGAGAGAAAGAAATGCCCGCAACATAGAGGAGAGGAGTGCAAGAGCCTGCCAGGAGCAAGACAGAGAGGAAGGGGAATACAATGTCAACAAAATGATTCACTTATGCCTACGCTTTCTAACCGAATGCAGTCAATTCTAGGACGACACAAATTCAAAATAAAAGCATGGTCTACGGCCAATTGAATTAAGGAAGTATGATAGACTTTGTTCATAATAATGACAAGATACCAAAATATCAACACAATAGCATTTACTACAAACAGTACAATGAAGGCTAATTATAATTAATCTGTGAAATAAATGACAACAAATATGTTGGATGAATGACACCAGATGTATGTAAATAAGCTTTACAACCTGAAAACAGTGATGCAAGGTTTGTTTGATGTGTTCATTAATCATATTTAGAAAAGTAGTATTAGCGTTGTTAGACGATGACTGGTCGGACAAGCGAGGTGGGAGGAAGGCAGGCAGAGAGAGACGGAGAGAGAGGGTGAGATAGAAAAAGGCCACTAGAGAGGCAGAAGGATAAAGAGCGAGAGAATTCTCATTTGGAGAAGTGTTTTTTGGCGTTAAACTAAATACTCGTAAATGTAGACTGAAGAGAAAACTGCTGGGAAAACTGGAGAAATGTTTTAGAGGAAAGATCTCAGTCTTGTTGGGTTTTCTTCTCATTGGATAAAACTAAAAGGAAGTAATGAAATCTCATGACACTGTGTTCCTTACACCCATCAAAACGACTGGAGTCAGCGTGACATATTTTGAATAGCACGACACTAGCGTTGTTTGACAAAAGCACAACAGACAAACTACAGAAAGCTCAGAATGGTGATGAGTGAGAGAAGCAACGTGGGATGTCATTAAGGAGCAATGAGGGAAAAAGCAGGATGGAGTGTTCTGGATCCTAACATGTTGACACGGACATGGGAGGGAAGTCAGCGACTACACGAGTTATTTTGTCTATGGTGTATCTTATGGATGGACAGCAGCGTGACGTCTCTCTATACGCAGAAAGACCTGACGTAAATGGTAAAAACATATAAGGATTAATCTGGGAGTTTAAGACACAGATGTGATGGACAAAAAAAAACAAACATGAAATATCTACAGCTTGATCAATTTAGTGTAGGAAAAGGAAGAAGTTAAGAAGGGAAGTTTAATAGAGACAGAAATGAAAATCAAGATAAAGATGGTAAAAAGATTAGAACAGATGAAAGAATCAAAGGAAGGAAATGAAAGAGGTAGAAACTATTGCAGTAAAAGTGAGAGAGGCAGATGATGGGAATGATGACACAGAGGGAGGAAAAGGCTTTGCTCCAGCAGTTAATTCAAACACATGCCAGGATGCAAACATAAGCAAACCCCTCAAATCCAGAAATCAGCCTTAATTATAGCAATTCAGAACACTGCCTTCACAATGAAACTAGCAATGGCTTTATTTTAAGCACAGTGCTATAATTTGTTTTAAGCATTTCATTACATATTCGGCTACATGGCATAGAAAATGGCACACTGGATTTGCAGGGTTGGTCAGAATAGTTCTACTTTAGCTAATGTTAGTGATGGTGCATTTCTTACGCAAGTCACACATGTTTCATTATTTCAGTAAATACAGACACAAGCATTGAAACATCTACACAGTGTCTTCTTTTGTACGTATCTAGTGAAATCCCTGTCTAAGCCTTTGGTCGTGGCACAGTCCATATAAGATTGTTACTGTCATGTTTATGGAGGCAAAATAGTGGATTTTTCAGCTAAAATGAGGCAATGCATTTGGCTTTGGTGGCTGCAATGTATGCAGGCTCGCCACTCTAACTTTTTGGGGTCATTTCACCAAACCCTAACCTAC
The DNA here is from genome assembly GCF_027596085.1 of Anoplopoma fimbria. Classification (NCBI taxonomy): domain Eukaryota; kingdom Metazoa; phylum Chordata; class Actinopteri; order Perciformes; family Anoplopomatidae; genus Anoplopoma; species Anoplopoma fimbria. Next base: position 25,449,297 of record NC_072457.1, on the reverse strand, counting down.
TCCTGCTTGCAATTCTTCCATAACATGATATAAATGGCTATAAAAGGTTATTTTCTAAATGTTCTCATAGTATTGTGTTTTAGGATTAAAGTCACTACATTCTACTAGTTTTAACACATTTTGTTGTAATCAGCTTAAACCTGTCTACTTCCAGTGAGACTTGCTAGGTCCTCCAGCTGGTGTGGACACTGTTACACAAACAGACCTAGAGTCGTAGTAACTGCTTTGGCGTTTGCTTAATGTACCATATTCAACAGCATAGAACACACCATCTTTCATTTAGTTTGGAGTATAGCCACCTTAAACCATAAATGTGAGAGCATGCAGGTCTGTCACATTAGATGATCCTTAGGTCAGTTACATTTTTGTGTATTTCCCCAAGTTGTGCCTCCTAATACAATACTTATGAGTGTTTAAAAGATGCTACAGTGCCTGAAGTGCCTTCCAATATATTAACTTAGGTAATAGATTTATTAACTGTGCCATTTTACTTCTGACCGACTTCTGCGAGCATTACTCCCTGTTGAAACATGATATCATGACAATGCCAATTTCACAAATTAGTTCTCAGAGTAGTATTATTGATTGGGGTTGTGTTAAATGTTGACTTAAGCATTTACTTTTGCCCTTCATTCTATATGTCTTTGTATCTGTGTGTTTGCATTTATGTGAGCTCATCTAAAGCTAGTATGGCCTTGAGCTTATCTAAAGCTTTAAAAACACATGGAGCCAATCACAATAGTGATTTGATAAAGAGAGGCTGTGGCCACTGCAGTCAGCTCAGCTGTCACTTACCATCCTGGTGAACACGCATGGCTGAGGCCGTGATGTCAGTGGTGACATTGAAGTATGGCAGCCACAGGTCCTGTTGGGCACAGAGAGTATCTCGGTGTCATTAACTATGTTACTTCTCTCCCAGTGACTTTAAAAACAAGACCTTGCAATGTTCTGGCAGACTTTACTGCAGAGGTAGAGAAATCCCCTCTATAAATTATTTTGGACCGCATCCCTCACCTCGGCTTGCTTGTCCTGGAACACTTTATAGATGCTGGTGTTGAAGGCAGAACCAGAGAACATGGAGGTGATGGGATAGGTCAGGTCCAGGACTGTTTTGAATACCGAGTTCATTGCCTGTTCAACAACAAAAGTAAATTATTAATCACCTATTCTTGTTTGAAACCATAATGTTTTCACTTCTCATCAGTTACTTGGCACTCCCCTTTAAACAGATGGAAAGACATTGAATTAAAGTATAATTGTACTGCTGGGTAAATTAAACCTTTTTGCATTTTAAGAGATAACATGTCAATAATGCATATAGATGTGTGCTGCACCTTGGACCACTCTCTGGCTCTCTGTTTGGTTCTGACGGCGCTTCTCTCCTCAGCGTACAGCGCACCAATGAATGATCCGATTGAGGTCCCACCCACTATGTCAATAGGAATCCCCGCTTCCTCCATAGCTTTGATCACACCAACATGAGAGCAGCCTCTGCATGATGAGAACAGACATTTTCTTAATAACAGTCCGGTACACTTAATGACTTCATATATGATGGAACTGAGTGATAAATAAAGACTTTAGATGTCCCTTTGGTATAAAAGAGTACATTCTAAACATCACATTTTACATTGATAAGAAACGTGTATTTTTACCTTACATAATGGTAACATGAAGGAGAGTTTAGGGCTGCATTGTGAATATTCCAACCCCAAGACTTGTGAGAGACAAACTGCTCTCTACATGTCTGTACAGATAGTTGTGTCTCAGCCCTGCTCACCTGGCTCCGCCTCCTCCCAGCACCACGGCGATGCTGTTTCCAGTCAGGACTCGGGCCAGCCGAGAGAAGTCACTGTGCCTGTCTGCTGTTTTCTCAAACACCTTCTCATATACCTCCCTCTGCACAAACATAGAAAAAACGGATGAAAATAAAGTAAAAACAGAAACTTTCTATGCACATTTTAATTTTAAAGCGTCATTGATTTACAAGAGCACTAATTTAGGATTGCACGCTTAGTTTACAGCTATGAAGGAGGGGCTAATCAATTTCTCTCACCACTCGGTCTACCTTCTAGCTAGCATAGCACACCATAATGCAGAATATATTTAGTACAATTTCAGGAAAAACGCTAGAAATGACAGTAAAGTATGCCTCGTACTAGTTTACTAGGGCTGCGTCTGGAGAAGACCCTGCGGGGACACTTGAGGTGCAGATGACCGGAGCACCAGCTTCGCATGTTGAGCCACTCCACCGTCCTGGAGGGGCCCGGCCCGTCCTCTTTGTGCAGAAGGACCAGCTGCTTCAGCGCCCGAACAGCTGTGTTCTCCAGCATCTGCTCCAACTGAAGGGGAGGAGAAGAAGATGGTGGCAAGGGTTAGAAAAGAGACACCAGATTTTTTTATCCCCCTTCTCCTTTCCTTTCTTAGACACACACACACCCACACACACACACACACACACATACCATTCCCAGGGCAGGTTCCTGGTCGCCCAGGCCGACGATGAGGATGCAGTCAGCCTGGCGGATGCAGCGCTGAGTCCACGGGGTCATGCTGCTGTCGGTCTGGTACAGGACAATCCGATTGATGTCCTCCTGCTGGGCCAGCCAGCCGGAGAGACGGTACTCATGGATACTGATGGATACAGGAGAAACGCAGGGATGAGGTTATGGAATAGTGTTTTCATTCTCCAAAAACAGACACAGACGGTTATTGAGAGAAATGGAAACTGACAGGGGATACAAAATATGTAACAGAAAAAAGACAGGAAGAACAATGGGAGATGTATTGAGTGGAAATTATAGCGATAATTACACACGTACTTAAATGGGGAAAAAAAAAGACTACAAGAAAGAATTAAAAGAGAATGCAGCTGGAAAGCTTTTGTGATGATGCCTAATGAGACTTAGAACCGAGTTGTTGTTAGACTGACCTGTCCAAAGCTGAGCCGCCCAGTCGCTCTCTGATTATTTCACTGGTCAATAGTAGAGTGGGGCCTGCAAGTATCAGAAACAGGCAGACAACTGAGGCATTGTAAAACGTATGAATACATAAACATGTACATGTATATTTTTAGTCTAACAAGTAACTAAACAGAAATCCAGCAATTAAAAAAAAAGGCCCGTTGTGAAAAAATAAAGATTTGCGTGCGTACCAATGGCACTGAGTGCATGGCTGAGCTCCAGGTTGAATGCGTTGATCGGCACATCATCACAGACAGGCAGCACAGCCACAGTGGAGAGGTTGCTGGCAGGGTTAGTGACATCAGCACTGGCTGTCATACTGGGCAGACTCAGGGCTGAACCTGGAGGACAGGAGCGTAGTGTTTAAATGGTAGTTTACTGTACGTCGAATGCATCAGGCTGGACTCACAAAGACAGAGGGAGGGACTTAAATGCTCCTTATCACCACCTTACCTGAGAAGGGCCCTCGACCCTGCTGCAGGTTCCCCAGAATCTTCTGGCCTAACAGGTGGATCAACCTTGTCACCACCTAAACAGACATCAAGCATCAGTACCGTTTTAGTCGCACACACAACCACAACCGGAAGAAGAGGAAGACACTGACCTGGGGATATCGTCTCTTGATGTTGTTGAGCGTTCCCTCGGGCAGTTTGACCAGCTCTGTGTCTCTCACAGCGTGGACCGTGGTGGCTCTTGGCTGTCGGGTCAAGGCCTCCACCTAAAGTATGAGGTAAGTCCACCATGAAAGTTAAATATAGGAAGACAGTAATAAGTAAAGCTGTATCTAAAGCTTCATTCATAACATTAATATTCAAATATAAATCAATACTCAAATGATGCGCATCCATTCTATTCTGTTTAAGCCCAGTATTTCTGCACAGTTGCAGACAAAGATCACTAATATTATTAATAATATACTATTTGCAGAATGAGATTCCAGTGATGGCTGCGTAGGATTCTTTCCGACTTGTGTTTTCCAAACATGTCCATAACTCAAGAGCTTTTTTAAGTCCATGAGTCCACATTTTTTGTAAAAAGATAGAAGCAATACTTTCTGAAATTCACAACATTTTTAAATCTCACAAAATAAAATATGACATTCAAATTTTCCTTTGAAAGCCTCACTAGAAGCTACGGATGTAAAAAAGAAAAAACATTTTAGTACAGCCTCAATAATAATATTGATAAATAATTGATCGACATCTAAAATAACATGATAGGGTTTGAAATTCTAGTCAAAATGGTGCAAAAATATTTGATAGTATTTAGAACACAGTACATGTCTGTCTCGACTACTGATGCCGTATAGAAAATACATCTTATTAAAATTGTGGTGAAATCTACTTAAACTGCATTTAACTGCATTACAAGCAATTCAAAACAGAAACACAGCACTACTCGCAATAGCAGCTCATCAATGAATCAAAATAGTGGCCCTCATTGTTTTCGTTTTCAGACTTATATTTCATTTTGATAGCCAAGATTTCTTTTTCGTGCAGGCAGACAGAGACTGCGAAAATGCTTGTTCCCACCACTCCAATCAGGTCTCCTCTGCCGTATTCCCCAACTAGTTCTTTCTTGCCGTTAGACTTGCGGATGACTGAACGTAAACGTCCATTCAGAACAATGTACGTGCAGTCTGACTGGTCGTCCTGTCTGTGGATGGGAAGAGAAAAAACACACAGAGATGACAATAACCATGATGAATAATCAGTAAATAAATACAGTGAACAAATAAACAAGGATGTGATGCTAAAACAAGGAATTGACAAGGTACAGTTTGCACAAGGAAGCTAAATATTTGTTTTACCTGTAGAGGGCTCTGCCGGCCTCCACGGCCATCCAGTCGATAGCAAAGTCCATCTGCCTGACGAAAGGGGACATGCGGATGGCCACTGTGTGAGCCGCACTCAGCACCACACTGGGCTGCTCCCTCATGATCCTGCAGGGGGCATCATACAGCACAGGCATAAGCAAGTCTTTATGTTGTTTGTAAGCAGATGATTTATAGAAAAATAAGAATGGTTCCAGTAGATTTGGAAAATTATGGAAAGTAATTATAATTATGAACAGGTTCTAGGTAGGCGTGAGAGGTCCTGAGTTGAACACTTAATGTTAAAGAAAGCAATTCAATTGTTTGCATTGCATTCACTTTCCCTATTTTCTGATGTTTGGTTTTGTTATTTGATTAAATATTGTGTTTTGTATATTTGTGTTTATGTGTAATAGTGTACACCTTAGGACACAAGTCAAATTTCGTAATATATTTTGATGAATGACGTCAAATCAATTCAAATCAGTTAGAAATTAGAAAGTGAAAGGGCTTTGGATGAATGTGTAATTGCATCATAGGATTTATAAATGGGGCATTGTTGCTTTAGGACACATATGAAGTTAGACTCTGTTGTATTCCTGCTTATTGTGTAATGTAAAACATTTTTTTTAACAAATACTCTTAATTCTTGTCCACATTCGGAGCAATGAACTCACTCGTAGAAATCCGACTTTGAGATCTTGAGGTAAGTACAGTCGCGGATGGCCTTGATGGTGAAGATGAGGGGTTCTCCAGTGAGCACAGCGAGCTGGCCCACCATCTCCCCCGGGTGAGTCACAAACAAGCAGACGGCTTCCTGCTTGTCAATCATCCGCTGGTAGACATGCAGACAACCAGACAGGACAAAGTGCAGACTCATGTCCTAAAAGAGTGAAATGAGAAAGAAAGGAAACAGAAAGAGGGGAGGATAAAAACAACCTTGCTGTATTATCTGACATTCATTTTTTGTTGGAATGATTAAGTTAGAATATTTGTTATTACTACTACTACTATACTATAATGCCCTACAAAAGGCAAAAGCGCAATAACTATACATTTGGTCAAAATTAAAGTAAGACTTGAATCTGATTTTTTTTCACTAACTTATACTTCTGTCAAAAAAGTAATATAATATGTATATAAAGAAATGTATGCAAATAAAAAAAAAAAAAAAATATGAACAGACAGGTTATCAAACAGAGTAATACATTTAATGCATATGAGCTATCAACTGGAAATGATTAAATAAATGCTAATTATCTTAAATTCACTGAAATAGAGTGGATATATGAAAGGTCGTATTTAATTTGTAGATGCTGCATTTTCCCCTCACAGTCCATAAGGATTATCCAAAGGAAGAGTGCAGTTTTTTTAAGGTATTTTTTTATTTACAATGCATGCTTTAAGTATTAAGCATGGTGATGATTTTTTGGGCCTAAAATTACCCTCAACCTCACTGACTTTGTCGGGCAGATCTTTTAAAAAAAGAAAAACAGGTCCAGTACATCTCTTGATTTTAGTACCTGGTCTCCCTGTCTGGCTAAGACTGCTCCTGCTTTTGCGTGGTGCAGAGTCACTTTCCCATTCAACAAGGATGGGTCCTGGATTTAAGAAGAAAGACAAAGACAAAAAAATCAAGTCAAGCAGTTACAAAAGATTGAGTCAATGTGGATGAAATGTCTTCATTCTACTTTGTTGATGAAAATCAAGTCCCAGACGCCGTTGCAACATTCTGTTCAGTTATCACGCTCGATCTAGTTACACCAACACGATGTTTTGAAATATTAAGGGTGAAGCAATACCATCTTTACCACATATTAGACAAAATGTGTGTACAACTCATGTTGAAAACTGCATCAATAAAGCACAGAGAAGTTGCGCATTAAGTTGTGTTACAGTTACCGGTATCCACTTCAGCTAAACTCTGGTTTGTCTTCATGTTATTTTTGTTTGTTTGTTTGTTTGTTTTTTAAGCATATTGAGCGTGCATATTTTTTTCTTATATTTCTTATATACAAACAGGAACAGCTCATGTCTCAGCACGGTGGTTTAACACTGCAGCCTGCCCTCCACTTATCTACAGACCAGACCCAGTTCCTCTAGAGAGGGCCTGCTGACTGACCCCCTTTTCTCACATCATAATCTGTCAGCAGATGCTCCTGGGTGATTTGAGACAATGTGCTCACTCATGCAATAAAAAGAATAGTGTAATGAGTCTGCTATTATTTCTTAATCCCTGAGAATGGTCCTACAGTATACTGTATATGATGACTGTGAGAGCACTGCACTAACTGCATGTTTAGATGCAGCTTCACTTGCAGTAGCTTGACTGCCTCAGCTGAAAAATGCTTAAGAAACTAATGTGATGACATGGAAACAGCACTTGACATATTATAGATACATCTAGTGTGGTACTTTATGCCTTGAATTATCTTGCTGTCATGTATTATTTTAATTTGTATACTCTTCTGCAGCCATTTGGATGAATGTGTTCTGTTCTTTATACACAGATGTCACTGATCACCTGCAGGCGCTTTTCTGGCGGAAAAAGACATTATATGGACCCAGTGTTGCTTTTGGAAAACATTCAGATACACTCATACTTGTTGATAATTTAATTTTGTTCACAGTGCCTGTGGGTTTAATGTCAGTCCTAAAATGTTAACATTTCAGATTGTGTGAAATAGTATATGAAAGATATTTGCTTGTCTTTCTTTTCATCAGTGTCTGTGACATTTGCCATGTGATACCACTACATAATAACACAGACACACTATCAGTAAGCAAAATAATTAAACAAACCTCAATCTTCATGAGTTTAAGGATCTCTTTCTGAGCTTCCTCAAACAAAACAGCATTGGATCGACTGGACACAGGTGTAAAAATATTGTCCACTCCAGTCTCTTCCTCTGGGTACAGATAGATCCCTGAGGGAACCTCATCTACTATCACCTTCCTCTCCCGCTGGTCTTGGGACACAGACTGGAATCATACAACAACAAGAAAATGTTTGATCAGTCTCAATCTAAACTGTTGAACAAAGGAAATCTGCCCCTAAAAAACAATGAGCTATCTACGAATTATCGTCATGAGATTATTAACTAAGATTTTAGCTTTAAATCAGATGAGTATTGGATAATATTTCTGTTTGATTTATTCATGTTTACATTTTCAAAACATTTATAATGTTATGGAACTTATATTCTAGTACCATACATGAGAGTGTATTTCTTGTAAAAATCTATCTCTCAAGAAAGAAAACATTTTAGGAGCCTCAGAGAGACACTTTAAATGTTTCTGGCACTTAAAGATATATACTGGACTACCTTGTTGTTATTCATGCCCTGTAGCCTTTTAGTCTTTGTTCAGAAACACCACTTTAGCTTCTGGTGCAATTTACCACTTTTATGTCAGGAGATCAAATATATCAACCTTATCTCATTTGTGTCTCAAGAGTGTACAGAGTACTGACCCGAGTAAACGTAGGAGGGGTGTTGCCTTCCTCTGCAGAGACAGATATCCGCCCCCTTTCGTACGCCATGTCAAAGTCCGATCTCAGACTTTTCTGCATTCCTGCAGAGATAAAAATAGATATCCAATCTTTAATTGACATTCAAAAACATTTATACACAGGTTTCCCATCTACTATACTCTGAGGATGAGCATAAAACGATTTTAAATCTAAAACATCCATCTTGGAGAGCCTTGGTAGCGAATTATGCCATATTGCCAAAACATCCCAGGTTTGATTCCCGCTTTTGGACGTTTGTTGCATCTCATACCCCTCTCTCTCTCTCTCCCCCCCCAATTTTCACTGTCCTCAGCAAATATGCCCCCTCTTTAATTATCCAATCTCAGAGTAGAAACAGTCAACTTTGGGTGCCTGCATTTGAGTTGGTGCAACTTAAAGTATTTAAAACGAACAACACAGTTTATAAAGTCAAATACCAAATGTTTTTATCAGATAGTTTGAATCACCTCCTGGATGCAGAGAGTAAGAGAGTTTGACAGGTTCAAAACAAATCAAATCTCAATCTCTGCAATTTAAGCCAAGTTTAGTATGATGAACCTTTCTACATTCACTGTCATAAAGGTAGAGACAAATAGGAGGGGAGAGTGCAGTTTGCCCTCAGTATGATTTCACTGCTGGCTATCATGTTTCAACATCTGTCTTCATTCCATAAATGTCTGTGTTAACATGCCCCTAGCTGCAGATGGTTAAGATAAACCTACCTATTCAGCTAGACCTGTGAAGACTTTTTTCTTTTTTTACACATTCTTTTTTTCACTTATTTTATTATACCTATATTGAAAAAAATCACATTTCTATAGGATTCAAGTTGCATAATTTAATTATATTTTATACATCTAGTTTTAATTTCACCCTGTGTTACTACTATTACTGTTATTATAGCTTTAAATTGTCTTTTCTTACATTTTTATCATATTATTGTCTTGCATTGGTCTCAAAATGTTAAAATGCTAAATGCTTTAGTCTTTTCTGTTGTTTTCAGGGTCCTGACTAGTTTTGTCTTATTTTGCAAAATGCTTTCAATATAACAGGTATGAACATGTCCAAAGACAGGGTAAAGGTAGTGTATTGTAGATCGTTGACATCAGAGGAGCCAAATGTGCTGATTTAGGACACTTGTGCTGAACCCTTTTGTGGTGCTGTGGTCGCCTAATTAAACAACCTTCTTTCCACTCTGACCCCTTTACTCTGGCATCTCCTCAATGTTTCGACAGAAGTACTTTCTTAAAATAGCACATGGTACAGTTGAAACATATCCTGTTTATTGGTTTAACTAAAGACCATTATGAAAACATTATCTCTCAGAACAGGAGAGGCGTCCCTTACCAGCAATGTCCACAGGCATTGAGATGGTCCTGCAAAGAGTTGGCACTGTTGCTCCGTCCTTCCCTTGTTCCCCTCCTGTACATGTAGGAAACCACAAATGAAGCTTTTAATAAGAAACCAAACACAGAAGTATTACTAGAGGAAAATCAGTCAAGATATTTATACATTTAAGCTTTAATGGAATCCAATAACTATATAATTAAGATTCATTTTCTCAACCTCTAAGACTGACTTTAGCGATATTTCCCGGTTAGTCATATTCAACATTTTATCATCCATTTTTACTAGTTTTTTTAATCTCCCCACCTGCAGCTTCACCCTTAACGGCAGCTTCCCGATGCTCCTCAGTTACGGTCAGGCTGCCAAAGCGCTTACCATGCCGGATGGGACTGGTGCGAGTTGGGTGAGGAGACGGCGGGGGCAGACGCGAGGGCTGCATTTCCTGTAGGACAAGTCCGAATGGTATGATATGATGTGTGCGTGTGATGGGGGAGAGTGGAAACAGAGACACAACATTAGCATTTAGAGACTCAAATCATAATAGAAACAACATGTGTATTGAGCTAATGATGCAGAATTCCTGATAAATGCCAAACCACATCACCAACAGATGTTTGCATGGGGTACTGTGGTGTGTGTGTGTGTGTGTGTGTGTGTGTGTGTGTGTGTGTGTGTGTGTGTGTGTGTGTGTGTGTGTGTGTGTGTGTTAAACTCACATGGCTGAAGAGCTCATTGGTGAGCCCCAGATAGTTGTGCAGGGCTAGGACTGTTACTCTTTGAAGACGAACCATGATAATCTGAACAAGGAAAACAGGAAGTGAGTCGTTTCCCATACATGCAAGCTGACCATCAAAACAGCTTCAGTTTTATGAGTGGATACATTTCTGACCAACAGTAGCAGGAAACGGAAGAGGAGGGAGTGAGAGAAACACATAAAAGAATAAAGAGAATTAGACAGACATCTCACCTGTACTACCCGCACCAGGCTCTCAGGGTACTTCTCAAATATAGCGAGGAAGGCCTCTACAGGTAAACGGAGAACAGTGGAAACCTCTGCAGCCCGCGCCGACACAGTTCTGTAAGGCTTCTGGTGGCCCTGGACACAAAGATCCAAAAGAATACGTCAGAAAATGTTCTAACTTTAAGAAGCTCTGATGTGAGAGGTTGCTTTTTCTAGTCGGTTGTTGTCGTCATGTTGTTTTTAGTCTATTAAACAATAAAAAAAAGAATGTTATAGTTTTGACCCTTAATTTACGATGGGCATTGATTCCATCCAATACAGGATCACACTGAATTACAGATACAGATCAATGTATGAGTCACATGTTTGCCAGTGGAGAAGGTTGGGTGAGTCAGCTGGTTAATGTAAATGATGTGGGGAGGGATGAAAATGGGTGGAGTCCAACACACTGATGGCGAGGAATGCATGTCATTCAAGAATGTGTGAATGCTGTGTATGTGCGATATGAAGAAGCCTGTGTGTACAGTAGTGTCGCGGCACATTTGTCAGTGCAGATCTGTGTGTGTCGGAAGAAACGGGCGTGACTTACTGTGATGACATCCAGGATGCTGAGGAGGCTGTGGACACTGTCTCCGGGGTAAACCTCCTTCACCACACTTTCTTTACCATCCTGGAAGACAGGAAGAAGACATACAAGGCAACTTGTGTTCAAAATGGGGTTTCTTTGTTACTAAGAGAGCAGTGTTTGCTAACAGCCATAGTCCCCTCACTCGTAATGAGATTATCTGAGTCAAATGTTAATCGATGCTAATGAGCTGTTAAAGTCAGAACTCCCATGGTTAAGCCCCTTGATTTGCTCCCATGTGCATTACGTTTTGGCACATTAGAAAATGTAATCCCGAAAACACAAAAACAACTATGACATGCATGAAATTCACATGTTATAACACAAGCTTGCGTACCGCTCCAGTAAGGCACAATTCTAGTTTTCCATCCTGAACCACGTAGATGCTGCTGTCAGGCTGGCCTGGCCTGAAGACGTACTCCCCTTGTTGGAACTGAACAAACACCATGTGTTTACACAGCTCCAGGAAGAGGGGCTTCTCAAAGTGACCCAGCACACTGAGGTGAAGGACAACAGGGAGGTTAGGAGGTTTGTGCACACACACGAACATGAGAACACTAATCTGTAAAATTTGCATATTCAGTAAAAGCTGGGCTTTTATTTTTTTTTATTTTTTTATCTTTGTTAAGTTGCATGGAATGCTTTTAACTGAGCTTTATGAACACAGTTTGTTAAGGCAACCGCTGCACCAACTTATCAAAGGCCTCAGGCTCATCAAAGTTGCTTATCAATCATGCAAATCAGTTTAAGAAGACTGCGGTACATAATTATACAATAACACAGATATGACGAAGAAGGCAAACCTACCGGACGTTTTTGAGCATGTAGAGCACCTCAGAGGGGAGGTGGGAGTTGGCCACATCGAACTCGGTGAGGTCGGCCTCCAGCACTGAGGGAGGGGGCTCCTTGGCCTGCAGGATGGGCACCTCCTTCTTAAAGCGCAGGATCCTTCACAGCAGAAAGGCATTGGGATTAGATGGGTGAGTGTGTGAACCACTAACAGAGAACTGGCCATGACAGTAGTAGAATATGTATTGTTGGTGAGAGTGAGCTTTCTGATGTACTTTTTGGCAATGTTGAGCATCTTCTGCTTCTTCTTCAGGCGCTGCCGAGAGGAAGAGGATGTACCCACCAGGGAAGAGGTAGACTGCGAGACCTGTTGAGAAACATATTGGTTTAAAAAGGTATTCCTGTGATAGTAGTAGACTAAAAAACTAGACCCATGTGACTCTCTGTAGATCAAAGCCAGCCCATAAAAACCACAACAGGGATTTGCACACTTGCTGTTGAAGCCAGTTATCACTTTCTGCCACACACTCACTTTGCGCATGATCTTCCGCCCGTAGAACATGACTTTGTCCCTCTTGCGAAAGCGGTATTTTGGTGCCTCCTGAGCTTCTATGTCTAAAATGTAAGAAGTAAGAAATTACCATTGAAACCACATACAACTTCACATTTTTGTGTGACTCATCATTTCGTGCCCTCAGTGCAGGGCCAGATAATGTCTCAGCAATTACTGACTTCGAAGCTGGATCCTCCGCAAGATGAAGAAGATGAGGATGGCAATGAGGACTATGGCGATGCCCGCACCAATCACCATCCCCACCATCTGAGGAGCAAAGAAGAAAAGACGAGAAGGGTTGATGTGTGTACAAGGTTAAAGTCTGCATAATGATAAAATGTAATCAAAATGTAATTGCATTTACGTTTTAAAGAGTTAAAGTATCACTTCATCATTTCATCTACATGCTCTCTAAATATTATTGAGCTACATTTTATTCTCTGGCTCTCTCTTTCCATGGTGAAACATGAATGGCATGGCAGTGATACCGTTTCCTGCACTCACCATGCTGGTCTGTAGTTCCTCCTCCACAAGGATCTTGATGTTATCAAACCCTTCCTAATGTAAGAAAAAAGAGAAATTACTAATCCAAACAAACAACCAAAACTTCTCCAGGCAGAGTGCTCGTTGCTCAGTAGCACACCCAAAGGCTGCAACCACCTGCAGCATATTGAGCCTGAAACACTGTGTGGGCCTGAAGGTTTCACTTCCACTGAAGTGTAATGGAATGTGTGAATAAGGGATTTGGCCTACAGGCAGGAATGTCTGACTATCAGAGCCCGGGAAACAAGAGGAGAAGGAGCTGAACATCTTATCTGACCTTCTTCACGCTTGTACCCCTTCAATGTGTCTTCTACTGTGTCTTACTTTCACTTTTCACTCTGGTAAAAACAATGAGTACCAATCACAGCTTCCTCGCTCTGCTCCCAATGTACTGACAGAGGATTCCCCATTTGAACCTGTTGGGTTCACAGGCTACAAACTGCCACGCTGTAAAAGGGCAAACCATGGCTTGATGGCAAAATGCAGCCCAGGTGGGTAAATGTTTTTCCTTTTTTTTTTTTAGGTGTCTAAACCAACCTGTAACTGCAAGGAGCACACAGATCCTGTGGCAAAGGTAAGCCCATGACCTGACAGCATGACATAATGAAAACTGATGCAGCTGGACTTTAGGCGACGCAGAGGCGGAGAAAACGCAACCAAGCATGAAAGAAACCAAGAAGATAAGAGGAGAGCGTGAAATGGCTTATTTCTTATCATTCTCAGCATTGCCTATCAAAAACAAGCAGCTAAACAGAGGAAGAATACTCGTAGAAAGCAGAGTAGTTTTTTCCTTTTGGCTTGATTTGACTTTTAGCTCTTAAGTTCAACACCGCATTAAGCGCTTCTTTACACATCAAAACAAGATGTAAGTGCAGGGAGTGGAGATCATGTGGCCAAGATAAGCTTGTTTGTTTTACCGTGTGTGTTTGTGTGTGTTTGTGTTTGTGTTTGTGTGTGTGTGTGTGTGTGTGTGTGTGTGTGTGTGTGTGTGTGTGTGTGTGTGTGTGTCTGCACATGCGTGCGTTTGTTGGCTACCTTGCGATCAGATACAGTATTTTTAAGTGCTAGTACAGCTCTGGCTGTCAGTGGTTATTGATTAGTGTGTGAGGAGATAATGGTTATTTGGCATAAAAGGCCTAAGCTGGACACTGGGGGTTTTGAGGGTGGGGCTGAGAGATGGGTGAGTGCATAGGCCGGATGTGCACACAGAAATAGGTTTTTAGCCGGAGGCTTCAAGAAGGCGCATCGGAGTTTGGAAACGAAAGTGTGGAAAGTGTTCACGTGGGAGCAGATTTACTGTCTAAAGGTGAAGGCTCCAATAAAGTGATAAGCTGGGGTATATAAAACTGAAAGTCTGATACTAGTAAGCTAACTGTCAGCAATAACACAATGATGCAAAAAGTTCTTTACCGGCCACATTCATCCGGCCATCATACCAGCTGTTATTGTCTGCTGTGCTGCAAAATGGCTGCAAATGTGCAGTGTAATTGCCACTCAACATGTAACCTCAGTGAAGTTGCACATTAGTGAATAAAATATATTTGTGCAGTGTTTTTTGCTTGTGGGCTGCTGTGCCCAATGTTTGCACAAGACCACTATTTTCATGTGTTTCATAAGATGAGATAAGATAAGATAAGATAATCCTTTATAAGTCCCGCAGCAGGGAAATTTGCAGGTTTGCAGCAGCAGAGAGGATAGTGCAAACAAGAGACACAGTAAAAACAAGATCAACAAGTATTATAAATAAGTAAAGAATATTAAATAAGCAAAAAAGCTAAAATCCACAATAACTTATATATACAGACAGACAGATACATAATTATTGTATTGTATTATCATCATGCAAATAAATCCAGTGAGCAAACCGACCTCGCTGGTGACGTCTCCTGGGACCTCTTGTTCCGAGGTACTCTGTCCCATTGTAACCCTGTTTCTTCATAGGGATGGTCCATCAACGACCACTGGAACCAAAGACAGAGAAACATACTATAACATATCTTTCATGAAAGACATTTTGACATATCACAGTAGGAAAGGCACATGTAAATCGTTGAATGTCTGCTGCCAGAATGCTTGATTGAAGGCTAAAATGTGTCTGCATTCACAATTGCACAAACAAGTACAGAAATCTAAATCTTTTCCTGACTTTTCAGCTGTATCCATGGACGGATGACACCTTACTTGTAGGACCTCGACGTCCACAAACATCAATTCACACCTCAGGAATGCTGCCCAACATCTGGCTAGTTAAGGCCTATATAACTTATTTCGAAATACAAAATTACCTCAGCAGCACAGTTTGTTCTCTTATTAAGAAAAATGTGTTATTGTAACAATGGACACACATGAACAGAAACAAACACTAAATTGTTCCAAGCTACAACAAACCAGTGGAAAATGTGTCTCACAAAAAAGAGAATACGAAGCTGTTAGCACAAAACTTTGCTACGAGGCAGCTGATTTGAAGGTCCCTGATTATCGTACTTAATCTCTCCTTAAAATCACTTTAACTGAGTACTAGAATGAGAGAGGGATCAAATTATTGCATCCTACTGGGACAGGCTTTGTCTCTGTCACACACACACACACACACACACACACACACACACACACACACACACACACACACACACACACACACACACACACACACACACACACACACACACACACACACACACACACACACACACACACACACACAGCAGGCTATCTAGATAAAACTATCCAGATGGTAACCCCCTCCCCTTTTTTCATCCATCCATCCACCTCCCTACAGGATGACGTTCTTACTGTCCCAATTATTTGGTACCATTCCTATTGGTGTTTCAGTGAGAATGTTAAGGCAGCATAATACAAAATAAATAAAAGTTTCCGGCCATGGCTTTTCTATACAATTTATTCATCTTTTAAATTTGTCAGCATGTCAATATGTATACTTTTATGTGTGAGTGATGCAGTCGCGATGGAGAGGTTTGCACCAGTATACAGCTTAATGGCTTTGCCAGAAAAGCTGTGGAGAAGAAGAGAATTCATTTTTTGAAATTACCTTAAATGCCTGTCCTATTGAGACACTAGCTACTGTTGTGTTAATTAAATGCATTTTTTTTTTTTGCTTTTGTTTTATACACTACACAACCAATTTTCCCTTTCTGTCCTCCAACCACTGATCTTAACGATACTTCTACACACTGTAACATTTTACCTACCCAGCTTGCTTCTTTTTACGGTCATATAACCATGCACATTTGCTGGGAGTAGCCCAGTATAACCATAATGCTCTGATTACTGAGCTACTACAATTATTGAAGCAATACTGATGCAATAATTCCCAAAGTTCATCCAGGTCGGCTACATACCAGTTCCCTGCCCACATCTGCCAGAGCGGATTCAGCTGACACAGGCCTATGTGCTGTAGCTGAGACAACAAGCTTCATTCACCGACTATAGACAAATAAACAGCTATGCTAGTTTAGCTCGCCGAGGTCCAACGATGTCCCACTCCTACTCTAATGAATCCGGCAGAAAGTGAGGCTGGAGGGAAAACAAGCTGGCTATAAAACACACTCCATGTTTGCTGAGGGCATACAAAGTAGGCTACAGCAGCAGCACGGAGGATCCTATAAACAACAGTCTTATGGCTAAAGCCCAAACTTCAAGACTATTAGAGAAAAGACATTACCATAGCCGTAGAATAGACTACAGACAGGCCTCCTGTTTTGTGCACTAAGGATTAATCTAAAGGATTGTTGAATGCTTGTTAATACTGGTCGATCAAGATACAAAAAGAAAAAAAACTGATTTGTGATGTGTGGTGATGATTTACTCTATGCTAGTTGCTCTAGTTGAATACTGCTAATAAAAAACTAACTAAAGCAAAATGGGTTTTTTTTTATCAGAAACTGAAGATGGGCTGCAACTAACGTTTAGTCAAATAATCAATTAATGGATCAACAAAAACATAGTCAACCTTGATTGAATAAACTTAAATAAATAAAATTGATAAATCTTTTTCAGTCATTTTTAAAGGAAAAATATCAAAAGATTTGCTGCAGGCATTGGCTCCAGGTTCTTCATTAATTGTTTAATTTACTGATAGTGAAAATAATCTTCACAACTGATTAATCATTTAGTCTTCAAACAATAGGCTAATGGAAATATTAGCTCAAAGCAGCAAATCATATAATTTAGAGATAGAGAAAGAACCATAGAATGTTTAGTCTTTTTTCACTGTTTTTGCTTGTTAGAAGACAGAAAGGTTTACCACTTCTGTCAATTGAGTAAGCGTCTAATCTGATTTTTGTTAGTAATAACAATTACTCTTTTTTTGCTGGTAGTGACTGCTAAAGTTTAAGAACATGTCTGCTAACGACACCAGCAATGTCCAAACATTATCTAGCGTACATATGACGTAACAACACATGCTGGCATCAGCTGCATCTTCTGATGTATTTCCTGCTAAAAATCTATAACATCAGTGGCTGGGAGAGGGTGGCTGAACTGCTGAATGGCCGAAATTCAATCAGTGAAAGCATAAGGATCCAGTGTCGTGTTACATGGAGTAACCCTGTGAGTCACAAACAAACCAGAAAACAGGATGCTGCTGCAACGGACACACAGTTTTAAGGCCATAAACTCTCATATGAGAATGTTGCACTTGTTAAAGATGTGTATATTAGAAAATACATTGTGTGACTTAATCCTGCAATATTTATATTTAATCATATGCTATAAGAGGGTTTTCATTTTCAACAGAAACTGTAAATACAAATTTAAATATAATGACTTCATAATACATAATACTTAATAAATTTATGGAAATGTGTGTATGACATCTTTATTTGACCCGCTAAATGTCTCTCATCTATAAGAGCGGTAAAATCTCCACCAGCCAAATGTCAAGATATATTTTGGCTGCAGTTGGATTTTTCATTTATTGTTTTTTTTGGCAGGTAGCCAGGCATAATTTGCACATCATTTTTCTTTTCTGGAAATTGCCTGTTCAAAAACATAATGACTTAGCTACTGGATTTAGGGATGTCACTGTTGTCACTAAAGTGTCTCTTGTGCAGCAGCCTCAACAAAACTTTTGTCACTCAGGATAAGAACGTTGACCAAAACTCGTTGCTACACACTTCCCTTTGCTTCAGATCCCCTCTCTTTGACTGTACACACCACCGTGTGTGGTAATAACACTGTAAGAAAAGCACAGGCCTGCTATCCTCCAGAGACGAGACAGTAGCCAACCTCCTAGCAGTGCCTCCCTCCATGCAGGCCTATTCCCATTGTTCTCCATGAACAATGCAGCCAGTGTTGACTCCACTGTGCAGGGGCAGACCTGGGCCGACTAACAACACATCCACGTCTGTTTTCACCTCGCACAATACACCCTCTGGGCCATAAGATTCACAATCACATCAACATTGCGAAGATGCATGGCTGGACAAAATGTCAGACACAAGGTAAAGAAAAGAAACTTGCTCTGACTCTTCCCTAAGGATTTCACAGTGAAGACAACCTAAAGAAACATGCATCTGATTGAATGTGCTGCTGTCAACACTTACACCATGTGTGTAAAGCAGTTACACTCACCTTTGACCCTGGTAGTCAAGCCAAACTGTTTATTTACCTCTAAAGAAACAAGGAAATAAACACAAGCTCAAACCCAAGCGGCTGCAAAGTAGTGCCCAAGGTGAAGTCAGAGGTTTGACAGCAGCTCAAAATAGTTTTGCATAACCTGCCCCCTCAGAGGTGTCGCCTCACTGACCTCTCCTCAACCCCCTGGTAGGACTGGAGAGCTGTAAACACGTCCAGAAGACGGGGAGCCGCTCACCAGAGCACCAACCAGTGGAGGTGTCCTTTCACTGGACTACGAGCTGGCAGGAGGCGCAGCTGATGCTCTCACGCAGGCTCTTGTTTTGACGCAGTGCTGAGCCCGTTAGCCGGGCTAAGCTAACAGTCGCTGGGAGTCTATGGGAGCATGTGGCTACATGACGTCAGACAGAGCGAGGCCCTTATTGTTTACGTGTGCACGAGAGTAAATGAACGTGGGGGTGTTCACGTCGGTCTCTGGTCGTGCTCGTGGGGTTTAGCAGGAGTCAAACATCCCACAGAGGACACCTGGCCGCGTGACGTCATCACGTACACTGCGTAATCCCCGAGGCTAACGCTGTCAGCTAGCAGCCGATGCTACTAGCGGCGGCGAGCTGTGGTCCATGCGGATGCAAAACAACTAAATGACAAGTCTCAGTGAATATAAACCCTTTCAAACGCAAACCTCGTCGGTGGGTCACAGAGCACAGAAGATATTCACCTGAGCTGATGGTCTCCCGTCAATCGTCACTGGCTGTCAAATAACGCACAACGGAAGTCATCCCCGGCTAAGCCCCGCCCCTTTTACTTACACCGGAACGTTGGCCAATCAGCAGCTGAGACGCCGTAAACATGACCAATCAAAATGCAGAGCTGGAATGGATGGGATATACCCCGCCTACAAATATGTAAATAAATAGCTGGCGTCCAATGATCATTGAGGGACACAGCCAGTGCATATATGATTGGATGGAGTCAGGATGATTGACACATTACATTAAAATACCACGGCTGATTAGATTTTGAGGGTTTCAACCGGACTTTGGCATGGGACACTGACCTGATTAAGTATTTTAAGTGTAATATAAGTTTAGCATCATTATTGATTACAGTGGAGAATGATCACATCACTTTAATTAGTCACCAGACCTGTGTTCCCCTGAGCCTCAAAGCTGCTGCTAATTGAATCAGGAAACGTCTCACACATCAAAGTGATTGTTTAATGCAAACAGAAGCAAATTCTCCCTGGTGCCAAATATATATTTTATCATACAGTGGTTCGAGATATCAATTTGGGAGAAGATTAACAGCAACATTACAGTGAATGACAACATGTAAAGCTTTTTCTACAGACAAGTTTACCTTTCAGAGTAAAACTATTGCAACATCGCCCCCTTGTGGGCTCTTCCTACAATACCACATGCTGCATTTGCTGTATTCAGTCCGTATTTCAAAACAACTCAGATAAACGTCTGGAAACTAAATGTGTATCAAATAATGAAACCAGCACATAGTTCTGTATACAATACATAAACTTTATTGTGAGGTGAGATTCAGGTAAAAGGATTACAGGTCCGCAATGGGCTTGTGGGGCCAGTACGGGTACTTGACCTTGTCCAACTTAGTTTCTGGGAAGGTGTCGTTGAGATCCTCATTGGTCATCTCGTCGAAGGGAATCATGTTCTTGAATTTATCCAGCTGAGACAAAACATGAGTAAGGTTATAAATACAGTTTTACCAAAGACATCCATGCAGTGTTTTAGGAATGAATCCAACTACAGTCTCACCTCTTGCTCATACTGAGCGATGCGGGCCTTGGATCCTTCAATGTAGGCTGATGCACTCTTATTCTGTTAGAGAAAAGTGAGACCATTACATCTAAAAGTACAAAATGAAAACAGCATAACTTATCTCCGTTTCTATATTCCAATTATTATTCAAAAAAATTCCAGTTGTGGTTTCTGTCTCTTTGCTTCAAATTCAAATGTCTGTTTGAGTGTTGACTAAATGTCATGATTGACTAACTACTGTCGATCTATTTATGTATACTTAAATTATCTCGTAGTTAAAAATATATAAATATAATTGCAAATTGAAAAAAAAATATATATAGTTTTTTTAATAAAAGTCAACACTTTTTACATCGATACAGTAAAGCTGAAATTCAGGGGACACATGGACTTATCACTTACAGATTCAGCCTCCTGTGCATTGATGGCGCTTGTCTGAGTGTCAGCAGGGTGAGGGATCTGCAGGGCTGTGAACTGTGTGCAGGAGGAACATTTATCATTTACTACAGGAAGACAAACTAACATAACTATATAATGAAATTGTGTCAGAGAAGATGTTAACCCACAGTTCATGGAAAGACTGAAACATACTCATGACCCGTTAAATAAGCCAGTCATGTAAAGCTCACCTTCTTCTCAAACTCATCAACCATCCCGGCTTTGGCCACTGTGCTCCTGTAGAGACTCCAGTCAATGGCTGCAGGAGCCTCTGGTAGCGAGGTCAGTCTGATGTAAACAGAGAAGATGGAGTTTATCACATTATAATGAAGATACATGAGAAAAAAAAAAAAAAAGGACATCAAAGAACAAAAACATTCTAAAAGTAAACAGAAACAAGAATGAGCAAATGTGTTCATGTGTTTATTAAACTTAAAAATGGGGACTAAAAGGAGAAACCTAATAGATCATTATCATGACAAATACAGTATAACGAGGACAGCTCTTCCAGGAAACCAATCAATGACTCAATGCAATGTACTGATAATGAGGACCTCATAAGCTGCACGAAAAAAGGAGAGAATAAAAAGAAAGATGCACTACATTACATTATTGTTTGCAGCTTTGATTTCTTCCCCTCAAACATCTAATTATAGGCATATGCACCTCTGTAGGTAGAAGACTTGATCGGTTTGACCAGACTATTTCGAGTTTCCAAGAAATCTGCCAAGAACTAAATACTAGATTCAACCCTGATCTGTAAATACAAAAAGGAACATCAACACACAAGGAACTTCTCACTGTAAAGATATAGGTGCTAGTAGTGTGCACATTATCTGTTATGTATGTTATGTGATCGTCCTCCTAGCACCTTGTTAAGCTTCTCAGCAAGTTGGACACTTAATATATATGCTGCCCTGCATGTGTCCCTCTCTCATTGAATGGCAGATAACAGAAGATCTCAGCAGAGCCCTTTAAAAACGGTCTGAGATGAATGTTTTGTTTAGAAGCAAAAATAAAACACATCTCAATTGCACTGATTGTTGTATTCTGTCACAATGTACTAAACCAGAATAAACTTCAGCACTATAAGACCAAGTTGACTTTCAGCATGATTTCTAACGTCTGTTGTTGGTGTAAAACTAACTTTGCACCGATGGCATCACTGCGAGTCTTCAGCGCGTTGAACATGCCCCTCTGGTTGGGTGGGACGCGCTCAGCAAACGCCAGCCAGTCGATGGATTTCAGGGCTACACGGCGGGCTGCCATTATGCCTGTCTGAAGGGTAGAAGGAAATCTGGTTTAGTCCAATCACCAAAAACATCAAACGAATCCAGGCTACGCGTGGCTGTAAAACAAGCGGGTGTACATACAGGTGTTTTCTTATATATATATATATAGATAGATAGATAGACATACACACACACTTAGCCAGTTTACAGAGGTAATCTTAGTTTGTACTAATAGTATAGTACAACCGCCCTGCAATGAATACTGCCTTCGTTAATGTTCAGTTGGTGTTGAAGCCATTTGAGAGTTTGACCAAAAAGTTAAAAAGTAACTGTCAGTTTTTGGACGCTGTTGTTGGCTAATTAATTGTATTTTGTTTTACTAATATTTGACCCCATTTGTATCAGTGAGGGTAGACTAATAAACAAATATATACACCATCTTAAATGTTCCATAATATCAGAAAAGCATAAAGTTGAGTCAACACTCTTCTAAATCTGATTCAACAAAAGCTCAACATTTCCAGTTAGTTGTAAAGTGTCACCTTGATTCATGAGTGAAGCCTGGACTGACTAACTGTGAGCTGCGACGCCCTGTCATAATGCAGATGTACACTTCTCTGTGGTGACTCTCAGGATACATGTCTCAGGATGAAACACTCTTTAATTTGAGTTGATCCCTGCAGACAAGAGTCTTTAAGGCAGGTTACTTGTTCAGACATTGATGTCCTCAGTTAAAAGCAGGCCTGACCTTACTAATAAAGACCGTAATAAATGGATATGCATATGTTTATAACCAATAGAGGAGAGGTTCTGCTGGAAACCCAGTTTGTGTCAATCAATGACACCGGGCCCTTGACATTAGTCTGCAGGGCGAAGCTAACAGCAGCTAGCTTCTGTTAGCTTCGCCGGCTAGCCAAGGTCAGTGACGTCTCTCTGCAACACCAGGTTTCTCACACTAACGTCGCGTGGACGTCACGTTGACTGATTACTCTCGTGCACAAAAACACACGAGATGAGCTGCACGAATATTAAAACAAACGTTAGATGCTGTGACATTCATCAAGCCGCTGTGCTAACGTACTCACCTCGCTGTACAGAGAGTAGTCTGTGACGGGCGGACCAGCGGAAGTGGGTTTTCTTCTTCTTCTTCTTCTTCTTCTTCAGTAGCAGCGGCAGCAGAGAGCCCGACAGCGCCCCCTGCTGGACGGACAGAGTACACACAGCTGGTGATACCGCCATGTTAGTAGAAAGTTCACATCTCCAACCATATTATTAAATATACAGTACCAGTTAAAAGTTTGGACACACCTTCTCATTCAATTGTTTTTCTTTATTTGTATTTTTATTTTTTTCTACATTGTAGATTAATATTGAAGACATCCAAACTATGAAGGAACACATATGGAATTATGTGGTAAACAAACAAATGCTCAACAAACCAGAATATGTTTTATATTTTACATTCTTCAAAGTAGTTGAATGAGAAGGTGTGTCCAAACTTTTGACTGGTACTGTATATCTTCAGCTAAGGGCTTTAAAGGGAAAAACATTAAAACATTCCCCACAAATAACTTTAAGTCGTTTTATTGTGATTTTATTTAGCCCATGAACGCGATACATGATATTTTTTTGTTGGAGAAGAGTGACAAGAATGAGAAAGCATCAACGTGAATGTTGAATGTTCTTAATAATATAACCTGATTATAACATTGTTTAATAAAGGCCCGATAACTAACAGTGAACCCACTGGTAGGCTAAAGAGTGACAGTGTTATTGGCTGCAGTAAGTGAACCACACAGCAGGCTAATTAGACAAATTGAAACTGCGTTTAACATCGGCGGCGCCGTTCAAAAATAAATGTTCTGACCAATAAAGTATTTCTCCCCAATTATATAGAGCTGATAATCTGTTTTTATTTATTAATTCTATTTGCAATATATCTGAAATGATTAGGGGCCATGGTAACAATACAGCTTATCATGGAGTTGAATATTGAATATGGGCCACTTGACGACATTTTTACATTTTAAAGCTGTCTTATTGGAAAACATGTTCTACTGGACAGGATGTAAAGTCTTCCAAGTGCCAGTTAAATATATATAATATATATATAATATATCTTCTTTAGGAAATGACAATGAAATGACCAGGTATATTAGATTGAAATGTATTTTTTTTGTTTACAAATACTTCATTGAAAATTGCAAAAGAAGACATAAAGTTGTGTTAAGAAATTACAAAACCTTTCTACATTAACAGAACAGGGGTTTAACTGATTTCGTTGTCGGCTCATATTGACATATATACTTCCAAAGTGTTCAATAAATAGATTATGGTCTGTATGCAATTTTGAAGAAAAGTTATGCAAATGAAATTATATTGGGAAAAAGTCAGAATTATTGTCCCATTTTCAAATTAGATACTATTAACAATAATGTGGAAAGGCAATGTTTTTTGGGGAGGAACAGTGGTTGAGGTACGGCATGCTTCCATTGCTTTCATTATAAATTACATTGATAAATAACAATTATATCATCTAAGTCTGTTCTACCTTTGATAAATGCATATATTCTTGGAGGAGTAGTGTACATAGTCTCCTCCGTAAAGTCATCTGAGTCTACCATAAGTAGCCTAATACAAAAATAGAGAAAACATTGAAAAAGGTTGTACAACGATTCAGACACTTTCAGGTCTTGTATAATGTTTATTTACTAAAATCAGTTTTTACAAGTAACTGAACATTTGGATAGAGTGATGTATGTACACAGTACAGATACAAAGATATTCAATAAATACCACATTTCCTGCTGCTCTCCAAGCGAGGCTGCAGGGCTTTATGAACACTACACATTGTATTTACATTTACAGTAAAATTCCTCAAAGAAAAACTATTATTATCACTCCCATAAAGGCCACGCTGTGAGAGTAAAAAAATCTAATACACGTCTTTTTCTAAAATATAATTTTTGCTCCATACAAAAAGGTAGAAATCGCGATTCTGTAAGGAAATACAAAAGTTCTGGATCACTGCAGTTTTACCAGAAACAGTGGAAGCTGAATGAGGAGAAATACTTCAAGTGATACACTGGTCTTAAGGCACTGACATCATTTAAGTACTATTCTGTTGCTTTCAAACCTCCGCTTCAGTAGATCATCACTTTCGTGCCTGGACACACTTTGCATGTCCACTTTCCCCCAAACTACTGCGGAGCCCGGTGGAAGCACTGGGATGACACATTTAAGGCATGTTGTTTGAAAACCTGACATTTACTTTTGGGAGTATCGCCTCAGTAATTCAGGCCTGTGAATCCACAATCCACAGGACTGAGCAAGTGAACACTCTTAAGTCCAATTACGCACACAATTACATATCAAAATGTGTCCCGAAATTAATTGGGGGTTTTTTTTATCCTAGGAGGTTAAAAAAAAATTCTCTAAATTCCGAGGTGAAGGGAACGCATCATCCTCGTTCATAAGTGTTTTGCGACCATGAATAGAAGACATTCTTTTTCTCATGAAACCAAACATACACACACACACACACACACACACACACACACACACACACACACACACACACACACACACACACACACACACACACACTAACACACAGCACTACTAAGACAAATAGTACATCCCATAAGTGACGGGTCCGCCGAACAGTCCCGGGACCGGCAGGCTGGGCCTCGCAAAGGCGTTTGCCTGGCCCCACGCCGGAGACCCCATGTGGGCTCCGAGGGGCAGTGGCAGCGCGAAGGCCGGCAGCATGGGCTTGGAGGCCAGTTTGTACTTTTCCAGCTCGGCCTCCTGCAGTCTCTTGGCTTTGGCTCTCCTGTTCTGAAACCAAATTTTGACCTGAGTCTCCGTCAGGTTGAGCGAATTGGAGAACTCGGCTCTCTCGGCGATGGAGAGGTACTGCTTCTGGCGGAACTTGCGCTCCAGAGCCAGCAGCTGAGAGGTAGTGAAGGGGGTGCGAGGTTTCCTGTTGTTTTTGTGTTTCCTTAAAGTACACTGAGGTGGACTGGAGCTCCCTGTGAGAGAACAAGTTACAAAAAAAAAAAAAAAAAAAAAAAAAGGGGGAAATAGCTGAGGTTAGATTCAATGGACGCTTAATTGTCAGGTGAGCATGTCAATGTGAGATGCAGCAAGTACACAGATATCAATAAACACCTTCCATTACATTTATTTATGACAAACGTAGCCTCCAGATCACATCCAGTCACGCAAACGTTAACCGTACAGTTTAATAACCCTTTAATATTTGCTTGCATATGTCACCTGTAAGTAAATATAACACATATAAAGAATTGCATGAGAATATAAGTAAAAAAAAAAAAGCAACACTATAATTTATCTGCAGTTTGCACGACTTAAAAAAGGCTATTATGCAAGAATGACATGTATGCAGTGTGTAGAGCTCAACATGACTTTGACACAACAAGCATCTGTTGCCTAATTATTATTATTTTAATATATATTTTTATGGACGGTAGAAGAAGCTACATTTGATATCGTATCATTGAGTTTGCAAAACTCCCAGAAGAGCATGGGGACGGACTCACGGGGCGGGCTGGAGAAGGAGGACGTCTGGTACCAGGTGCTCTGGTCCTTCTCGCTTAGCTGCGGGCTGTCCTCGCTGGAGCTGCTGGAGACACCCTGCGAGCTCTCCGCGGAAACCGTCCTGGGAGAGAACTGAGCCGGTTTCTGCAGAGCCAGAGCTCCATCTGTGGGGGGTACGAAGTCCGACAGGTGGTCTTCTTGGAAATCAACGACTCGACGCTAAACGGGAGGCAGCTCCGTTGGAGTTTGTATCCTTTCTCCGTGGTCATGTCTCTGGGCTGCTGCTCCTCGCCCTCCGTGTCCGTCTCCTCTTTCTGATGAAGCTGTTTGGCGTCCTGGGACGGCGACCCCTGCGCGGGATTCATCACGACACGAGGGGATGGGGCCATGCACCTCCGTGTAGTGTGGCCCGTGAGGAGGAGTGGAGTCGCCGGGGTGTACAGTATCCAGTCTGCGTGTCCGCGCTGTCAGCGGTGCCCAGTAGCCTTTACGCGCTGCACGGATCCTCTATAACGGGCCGGCCCCGCCCCCCTCCCCGCTCCAACCAATCAGCGCGTCGCGTTGGACTCGTGACGTCAGCGGGTGCGGGTCTGATTGGCCCGCTGCCCTCCGAGGGGAGATCAAGAGGCCTTTGAAAGGAAGGAGAAGTTAATCATACAGACCCCATGCGGCGCGGGGCCATTGATGGCCCTCACAAAGTAGCTTAGACCAATTTTAGCGCAATTAACCAGTGGGGAGGATCTCTCTTGACCATTTACATCCATTAGCCGGGCCCTGCATCGGGTCCATCCGATGAGTTATTCTCCTACTGTAAAGCTGAGCAGGAGCTAAAGAGTCACATGTCAATATCAAAGTGATAAAAAAAATGTATCAAAGGAAAAAAAAAAAGGAAAAAACAGTAAAATATAGTCAATAAACAGATTCATTTAATTAATAAGCTGAGCAGGAGCTAAAGAGTCACATGTCAATATCAAAGTGATGTTTGTTTTTTTATCAAAGGAAAAAAAAAAACAGTAAAATATAGTCAATAAACAGATTAATTTAATTAATAAGCTGAGCAGGAACTAAAGAGTCACATGTCAATATCAAAGTGATGTTTGTTTTTTTTAATCAAAGGAAAAAAAACAAAAAAAAACAGTAAAATATAGTCAATAAACAGATTAATTTAATTAATAAGCTGAGCAGGAGCTAAAGAGTCACATGTCAATATCAAAGTGATATTTTTTTTTATCAAAGGAGAAAAAAAACAAAAATAACAGTAAAATATAGTCAATAAACAGATTAATTTAATTAATAAGCACAACTAATTAAATTTGTAGATAATGAAACATTATAGTCGAATAATCAAATGACAGTAAAACAACTGAGCTGAGGATGAAATAAGAAAAGGTGGATATGAGCAGGATATGCATTGATCAGGAATGACTGCTGGTCACACAGCATTACAGCGATTTAAGGCCTGTCATGCGCTCCTCTCGCCTCACAATGGCCTCAGTTGAGAAGCAACAGGCGTTTTCTTTCTCCAGGTCATACTATTTAATAAGCCAGACAAGTTGTGTTTCGCGAGGCGCCAGGCTCGGCAGGATGAAAAAGGAAAGATACCTCGGGGAGGAAAAAGGCAACGGTTAACTCCACTTAACCAATTGTCCTCCACATATCTCATAGTCCTCTGCGTGGAGCTGGGAGGGACGCAGGCGCTGACAGTTAACCGTTTCACGTCTATTGGCAAACTGACGGGGGTGGGATTGAATTCATTTTGGCACGTTTTAATAAAAATGATGATGCAGAAGCAAGACAAACACCTTTATGGACTTTGCATCAGGTGAAAAGTCCGTTATTTAAAGTCTAATAGGTAATGCAACTGAGTTAATTGGATGTGAATTTATTTGAAAGAGTTGTGGTAAAAAAAAAAAATCAGAAGTATTGTGCTCATCAGCATTTGCAGAATAAGATTTGTTATATGGGGTACGTTCACTTATAAATTCATGAAGTCAGTCTTCAGATTCTTTGCTGCTGCTTCAGTTGAAGTATCAATACCACAGTGTAACATTTGTCAATTACAAAAAAAGTCCTGCATTCAACATTTCACTTGAGTAGAAAGTACTAAAGTTAATCAGCAACTACTTAAAGTATTAAAAGTAAAATTACTTATTATGTAGTCAAATTCATTAGACTTTTAGATCTTTTTCACAGTTACATAAACATGTTTCCGGTATTATTACTGTAGCTGGTTGATGTGGACTTTATTCTAGCTAGTTTATGTAATAGATAATTCAAGCTGGAATCAATCATATTTTAGAGGCTGATCATACGTTTTGTAAATACAGTCTTAATACATAAAGCAACAAGTAAGATGCATGCAGTGGACTCAAATGTATAATATCTGCTTGTGTAGTAATGTAGATGAATAAAGTTGTTGTAGTCCATTTAGTTCTTCTTCGTCACATAATAATTATGTCACTTCGAGAAGCTCGTTGTTTTAGCAACAGGAAATGTAAACTCATCACTTAAGATCATTTAAATTCTTCTTCCAACATGTCCTAGCTGATATCACATGCAATGTATCAGCAGCACACTGTGGCCTCCTGGACATCATCAGCACAACCCAACACAAGAGAGCTGCACACTCATCAACACTATCAAATATACGACTGGGAAGCGATTAAGCGAGCATTGATCTGTGCCAGTTGTTAATACGAGAACTTCCCTTTTCCCCCGGTAATTCACTTCACCAAATTACTTCATTAGTCCTGTTTGTGCTTAATTACTTAATTGGATGAAAGAATGAACACTTCACCGATTAGAAACCACAAGCAGTTGGTTGTGTCCTGCAGGCCTATCAAGCAGCATATGACTCATGCAACTGGAATTAGTAAAATTATCTGCTTTTTCCCCCCAAAAACGACAAAAAAACAAGACACAATTCTTTATTGTGATCGCTAACGGTCGGCCTCGTGCGAGCCCTCAGGTGCAAAGAACAGTTTATCCCTCATCAAGCGAGAGGCACAACTCTGGTCGTTGATTCAACTTGAGTAAATCCTGATGTTGAGTGCGCTCCTTCTATCTGACAAAGCCGGCCCTCTGTCTCCTCTCACACCGGGGCCTCTCGTCACCCAGCTGGTTTGGGTTTAAATCCCAGCAACCGTGTACCCTTCCCTCTGTCTCATCTCCGTAGTGTTGTGCAAGAAGGGGATGAGAGTCGGCCCGCGGAGCACGCAGTCTCACACGGAGATTCATCCGATACAGGTTCACCCGGAGATATGTCTACACAAGAAGTACAGTTACCTCTCCTCCCCCGGTGTTTGGTGCAGTGTATTTAGCTCCGGGCCCCCTTCTCGCCTACCCCAAAAAGACATTTCTGTAACAGCATGCAGGCGAGTGAACTGTGTCAAAAGGTGTTAGCGAGTTTGAAAGCAGATCTGTCCTTCAAGGCCGTAGCAAGCTTGATGGGAAGCACTTTTCCCCCCCCTTCAGCTGGCACCAGAAAACGAGAACTTCTTCTCGTGCAAGTACGCGGGCCATTTTCAATACTCGATGCTTTCTATGAAACCACTTAGCCAGTTGGTAAAAAAAACAACGTCTCCTATCGTGCGTTTGTTTTCTTTCATAAGATGATTCAGTGAAGGCCATACTCTTTAGATGCACCAGCGGATGAACTCAGACTTCGTGGGAGTCCAGGTGAGCTGGTGTCTGTCCTCCATCAACAATGTACGAATTCCCTGCTGTAGCGAGGCCCTCCGACAAACAAACCGATCATTTAGAGGAGCGAGCGAGCTGTGGAACCCAATCCCTGTGAGATGTGTCGACAGTGGCACAAAGACCTGTAGCTACAGGCCTCGACGAGATGGACACTTTGCTGACGTGACGGCGCGGACTAGACGGGGGGACAAGTCAGTGTGCCGCCCTCGACATCGTCCCGACACGCCACTCTCACGCTGGTCTCACTTTTCTGTAAGAAAGGAACACCTCTGTGGGGAAGTTTAGTCTTCATTTCGGCATCAAAGCAAGAGGTAACTGTTTATCTTTCCGTGCATTGTTTTTAATTTCCTGCCTCGGTCAACACCTCGACTCGTTTGCCTTCCTCACATAAGGTGACTCGCATGGCCCTCTAGATTTAACGGCAGTTTAAATAGCAGTTGTTAGGGCTGCTCAACGCTGTGGAAAAATATCTTGACCTTTCATTTAAGTTAACAAGTTGATCCAATCCACATCAGACCCGCTTCAATCCTGCACTTAAACGCTGGTTTGACGTTTTCTGCCAAAGCCACTTCCTCTTTCCTCGTGGCATCAGTGCGCCCTGTGTTTGAATGCAGCGTAATGAGGGAAATAGTCTTGCTGTGCCGAAGCAAAGGAAGCAAACTGCCTTCATCACGACTTCGTTTTGTGGACTGTAAAAAAGCAATCAGGGGGATGGAGTGTCCTGCGGTGTTATAGCTGCTGTTTTTAACTCAAACCCAAACACAACAGGGTTTATTTCTTTCGACTGTTGTGCCGCCATTTGCATTTTGAGCTCAAGCTGAAATTAATGTTTGCTCATATACTGCTACATTTAAAAAAAAATAAAAAATGTTTCCTGCTCTTCAAAAAACAGATGTTGCCGTTGAGAGGGTTCCTCCTGAACTCTGCTGCCAGTAGAGATCGTTGAGGAGAAAAACCACAAGAGGTGACAATGCAATCGGCAATTTTGTCTGGCTTGCCGTCGGCCATAGAAATCCGCATTCTTGAGGAAAGTCTAGAGACAATGCGAGTGGGCGAGTTAGGTTAAGGACTGGGGACGAGGAACTTTGTGTGGCTACTCTGTGGTTCCATTCACAAACCGAAGAATGTCGCCACAATCTCAAACGCTCTTAGCAGCCAAAGCTGTAGTGAAGGAGATTTAAGGCAAAAAAAAAATGCAGCAGCAACAATTTTCTCTTTTACTACTGGCTTCAAATCCCAGCGAGGCCAAAGCCAGCAACTATTGTTTAAATTACAGCAATATGGTTTATATAAGAAGCATTTTCTTTTGCATGTCATAAAACTGTATTAGCTGTTATTTAAACTGTGTGAGGATTAAATAGAAAATGTGTTGGTTTGCAACCAATTTTCTTCTTTTTGTGTCATTTCCTTATTAAGTACAATAACGGAGATGATTATGTTCTCTTTGTAGTTGAACGCAGGTAAATTCACAGTTCTTGGCAGATAGATTACAGAGATCAATTTGCAGATGTTTAACTTTATTGTTCCGGCAAGGAAAATCATCACACCAATAATGACAGAAAAGTGTTGTATTATTGAAAATACTCTTTTCACATGGTAAAATGTGTGACACTTAATTAGTTTTACAGAACTGTTTCCAAATACCAGGCCTTTAATATCAGTGCTCCATTAGATTTAATCGTGGAAAACTCAATAAATAATTTGATTACATTAAAATCTTAACCAGCACTGCAGTTTCAGATTTTATTTGGGTTAATAGATGTTTCTCCATATTTGTTTTTTTTACTCTGAAAACACAAGTAGGTCATTTTAAATTAGCTTAACTTCCTTTCATTTAGTTTTAATGACAGAAAAAAGCTTGCCTCTTGTTTCAGCTCTTATTTCATAATCTAACTCGCCATAAAAATCTTTTGTCGACAAAAGCTTTTGAGTCAAAGTGGTTGAAAGCAGTGTGGATCCAAATTGGCAATGCCTGTCTGATAGTAATAATGTTATTGCAGTCACCAAAGGTCAGAACAAATGTGTGTCTTTGAATATCCTGAGATTACAATTTCAAAGTCCTCCCCATGAGAAGTCGAACAATGGAGAGGGAGGGAAGTTTAAGAAGCGGGGTCTCTTTCAAATAAACAAGCATGGGTTGATCCTGAATAGGGCTGCTACCGAGCAGCCGGATTGGTTCTCAGAAGATCGAGTGGAGCGACTGTGCAGGCTCTCCTCCTCCTCCTCCTCCTCCTCCTCCTCCTCCTCCTCCTCCTTCCCTCTCCCTCCTCCTCCTCCTCCTCATCCCCGGCTCCCAAACCAACAGATGTAGTAAACACAAACAACCTGATAGAACTTCACAACTATAATTTAGCACTTCGCTCCATTTCTTTATCCCACCTTTTATCTCCCCTCTGCTCCCCCTTTCCCTCCCTCTGAACAGAGCGTGGACGGGAAAGTAGATGGGGGGTAAGAGCTCCCCTTTTTTGTGCTATTGCTTAATGAGCCTGAAAATACAATTGCACTGTTCTGGTTGTGAAGGTAGCCTGCAGGCTAGTGTAAATTAGCAGCGCGAGGAAGCCCAGAGGGCTGAGTCTTGCTGAGCGGCCAGAATAGAGGGATGTGGTGAGAGGGGGAAATCCTGTTAGGGCAGTGTATGGGGAGGAATCACGGTGTGTTTCAGACCCGACTGGAGACGATGGGGCCACTTGTTGCAGCGACGAACCCCATGTCCATGGAGATCCCGCCGCCGTAAGTGTGAGATTCATTGAGGCTGCACCACAGCCATGTGTGTAGGCATCCATTATGTGAGATGTCAGTTGTTTGTCACATTTCAAACCCATAATTCCAGTTAGTTCCACACAATGGCTCCTTTGAGCCGCTGCTGCAATCATCATTCAATTCAATTTTCTATTATAGTAGATTCCACGGCGAGAGTGGAGAGCCGAGAGTCTCCCACATTGCATATGTCCTCTCATGAGCTCGCGGTGCTCTTTTGACCGCTCCGCTAGGCATCTGCTGCCCATAGCCTGCCCATATCTGCATTTTAATGCACATATCCTGCTGGGATGTTAACTTTAGGCCCTCAGTAATTGATGGCTTCCACACTTCAGCCGCGTCCCCCCCTCTTCCCCCTCTCCCTGCCGATTGTTGGTATATCTCTGTGGTTTGGGGGTCTTTCAGTCAACCATTGTTCTTTTATGGAGGAATTATAATAGACTAAAGGAGAGGGAGAAAAGAGAAAGAGAGAAGGGGGGGAGAGGAGGGGGGGATAAAAAGAGAGTCGCTGCTGATATTTAGTGAACTCCGAAAGGGGGAGTTTTCATTCTCATTCTGCAAGTTTGGCACATGCCTTCTGTTACTAAGTGGCAGTGCATTGAAAGAGTGCCTTGCATTTCCCATTCTGCGGCTCTGCTAGGTGCCTAGACTTACAACCCTGGCAGCTGTTGGGCCTTCTATGCAGCTATAGACTCCTCTCCACAGGTGAGCTCCCCTACCAAACTCCCAGTCTCCACTTCACTCAATAGGGCCTTTTTCAAGTCTTCTATCAGTGGGGAGAGGCTGACTTTATGTGTGCCACTCACAGGAGCAAAAATTCATGGCTCTCAAGATGGCAATTAATGTTATTTATTGTGTCGCACATGTAGCTTAAATCAGCACGGGGATGATTTATATCTGGGTTCAGCATCGTGTTCTCAAGCTTAATGGGATGCAGGACGTACACAGACCTTTTTGAAGTTTGTGTACACAGTTTACATCATCCACAAACAAACAAACAAACTCAAGCATCATAGGACATTTTACGGGATGTGTCTCTAGTAATCAACTATAAACAAAGCGGTGAAAATATAGTACAGCAGCATATTTGAATAATAATAAAACAATTTTTTTCATATCTAATTTCTCTCAAATTTGCCATGATATAATGTTGCTTGTTGTTTGTGTTTATGTGATATCATCGCCAAAGTGGCCAGTGGTTTGGTCTGTGTGTTAGTATGGCCATAATGACTTTAAAAGCTATCTGCTGGATTGGTAGACCGCTCTAAATGATGTTGTTGTTTTGGTTTGGGCAGGTTTCAGCACCTTTTTTCATTCTGAATCCAGTGGCAGAATATTCTGTTGTTTATTTTCTTCTCCTCTCTTTTTTTTTCTCTCTCTGTGATGCGAGCTGTTACATATTACTCCTGAGGTGTGGTGCCTCTTCCCTCAAAGGCCTCCACTGTTTCCCCCAAACTGCTGCCAAGCTGGGCTATCTTTTCATTTGGTTACTTAAGTGTAATTGCTCCCCTTTGAAGCCTCAGAGAGGCAAATCATTTGCTTTGGCCCCGGGGCAGTAATGGTCACCGAGCCAGCGACCCCCTCCCGGTCCGAGAGCGTCGGAGAGACCGCGAGAGGCCAGCTCCCATACGGAGAAGAAATAATACGGCCAGGGCCGCTCAATTTCACCTCCCTTTTCATCCCATTCTTTGAAAACTTTTTATTAACAACAGCTTTCTCTCTCATACCGGGGCGCCAGGAGAGGGGAGGAGAGGAGGCCGAGAGGTGGGGAGGGAGGGGGGAGGGGGGTAGGTGGTGGCATGAGAGGATATCGGCAGCAGGGGGGGGGGTTGTCCCCCTGTAGATGTCTGCCGGATTCTCACACACTCACATGCACACGCATACACACGCAGATCCTGCGCGCATACACACATCATCAATAGTGACAGGTCAAGGAGGCATTGAGAAAACAGCCTCCCCCTCCCTCCCCCCACGGTTCACACTGCTAAACAGGGACTCATGTTTCATATGCCACAGGCCTCAGCGCTCACACACACACACACACACACACACACACACACACACACACACACACACACACACACACACACACACACACACACACACACACACACACACACACACACACACACACACACACACACACACACACACACACTGGGATTCCTGCTCCATGGCAGCTTGTCGATGTGACTCTGAGTATGTTTGCTAATACAAATATGTAACTCTGCATTTACATGGGCATAATGCTCCTGCATATAACACACGTGCATCTTTATACCTGCTCAACATGTTGAACATCTGAGAATGTATTTGTCTCGACGCCAGAATGGCCTCTCAACCTATGACAGGCCGCGGAAATATACAGCTACATAGCACACAAAGACCCCATTTAATGCCGAAAATTACTCCAGCACTTACTGTAATTGTCACAATTCTGAGCACATTGACATTGTAATCTCATAATAAGGTAATGGGGGCTGAAACTGTGTACAGGAGGGCGATTAGAAGGGTGTAGATCAGAAAAAAAGGGTTAAAATGTAGCTCAGAAAAAAGGGGTTAAAATGTCAGGGGAAAACATTTTCTTGTCCAGACAGAGGGATTGCGTATTGTGTGTTTGTGTTTTTGGGAGGTTGCATCGATGAAACCAGGCAAACTTAAAACTGATACCTGTTTTCCTCCTTATCTCTATGATATGCTTTTTAGGACGAAAGTAACGTTTCACAGGCAGAAATCGCCAGGCTTCAGATATGATACTGTATTCAGATGCCGTACATAGCGTCAGAGAGAAATGGTGGAACCCACTTTAAGAAGGAAAAAGCGATTACTTCTAAATACCATGAGTTATCTTCAAGACACCGTGGAGCCAAATCAATGTGGACAGGCGTCCATAAAAAGCCAACCTGGTTATGAATGCTGCGTTTTACTTGTATCATTTTGACTTTGAGGTTTTTTAAGAGAGAAGCATTCCCTGCAGTCAGTCCAGATGGTAACAATTCTTCGACATATTACGAGCTGCTCTCTGCCAAATAGCATACCTTTGGGCTATGTTTTCAGTGGGCTATAAAAGCCAATAATGTAATTTTGATCTATTTTATCAGATATCACCCCAGCCCGGCTACGTTTATATAAGACAGTTTAAAACCGGACAAGAATTCTCCCTGTTTTTCTTTTCACTCTATAAGTGCACCATTTTCAATATCTAGCCCGCTGCGTGGCTTTGCTTGTTTGACTTCTGCGTTGGACTGAAAGGTGGAGTGAGCCAAAACAGTGAGGTTAGCCTCCATGTTGTCAGGCATATGGCCCTGGGTAGATGTAAAAATACACTTTACTATAGGTGCGTGGTTGTTCACAAAATGACTTTGCAGGCCAGCGCAGAGAGAAGAGTGAATCCTTTGTGGAAACACTTAAAAAGGCCGACCTTGACATCCCTTAATGTACCGATGACACAGTAGCAAACTGTCCCAGCGCTGCACCACACTCCCCAGCGGTCTGCCATCAGCTCCATGACTCACTGCTGACCTTGCAATAACTTTCCAGCACTCCTCCAGACCCATTTAGGGAAATCTTATGGGACTGTCGCACATTTCAGCATTGCATATGAGATGGCGTAACTTTAAACACACCTGAAATCCAGCGTGAGATCGCACACACACACACACACACACACACACACACACACACACACACACACACACACACACACACACACACACACACACACACACACACACACACACACACACACACACACACACACACACACACACACTCCCCAGAGCAACAGAGCCGAGGGATTATGTCCCATCTGTGGGTATTTCTCCCCCATAACGTCTACAAAATGTAATTGCCCCGGAGAACAACCACAACAAGGTGGAACGATCGAAGACATTAGCTCAGGTTTTCCATTATGAAGCCTGTTGTTTTCTTCTCGTCCGATCACATGCGCAACTGGAGGCCTGCTGTGTGGAATTACTTGCGCTAATGGCGCTACGCACTTTTGTTGCAGGAAATCGGACAGCCACACTGTAACTGCTAAAGCGGTGATTAAAAAACCCAAATTGCATCATGATGTTGGGCAATTTAGCAGATAGGGGGAGAGGGAAAAGTGCTTCAAATGAAGCGATTGGCATTATTGACCCGTTCTGGGATTTGTAAACTTGTCTCGTGGAGCTATAGTCTCGCCTATTGGATTTTGTACGGAAAAATAAGACTTTTAAATAACTTTTCCAAATCTGGAGCAGCTAGTAAAGTCTAATTAAAGATTGCAATACAAACTCTGTAATTTGCTCGTCTGTGGGGTCATTAAGTGTCCCCCTGGCTTGGTTTAATTGGATACAAACTGCAGTTAATGAGACAAATAGTTAACTGCAGTTATGCCTGGCTGACTGCTGGCTGTGGACGCTGTGAAGACTTAGCAAGTCAATTTGAGATTTCTTTGTACTCTGTAGGTGAGAAGAGTCGGCTGGATGATGTGCATTAAGTGTGTTTTAGATTAGTTTATTTAGCGATGATTAAAGGTGGACTCTGAATGCCTAAGTCATGAGGAAGAAAGGATGATTTGCTTGATACAAAAAATGAGTAAAGAGCCAATATTGCAGTGCCAGTGAACACAGGGGAAAAGAGTTTGTGATCTAAAAGCTGCACGCAGCAGCGTTTAATCATATCTGACCTTTTTAAAAAACATGGTCTTAATTTAACATCAGAGGGAGAAAAGTGCAGTGCACGTTATTCTGAGGTTTTATCTCCTTAAAGTCATATCCCCTCCTTGCTTGTGGTGCTTGTTAAAAGCCATTGTCGATAACAAACACAATTTTCCTGTGATAAACTGAGTACGACAGGGCGGCCTTATTGAGCAGTCTGCACAAAACTGTCTTTGTCTCTCATCTCCAGCGGCCAGTCACAAAGCCGAGCTTCCCCGACGACTGAAGTCTGAGTTAACTAAACATTTTTTTTTCTCTTTATCCCCTTTTCTCTCTGCGAATTTGTGGTTGTGTGCAATCCTTTAACGAGCTCCATCTTTGACCTGGGTTGTATGTTTCCACAGATGTCATGTCTTGTAAGTCAAGGAAAGACTTTAATGTCCACATGATTTAACATTAAAGGAAGGGATTCCAAAAACAGGGCTCTGTGCCAGAGAAGTAATAATATCCCCGTAAATGAGAAATTGTAAATGCTAAATACATCCTGCGTATCCTGGGAATAGACTGGCAGCAATGCTTGAAAACTGAGAACAGCTAAGCATTCTTTTTCTTGTTTTCTTTATTTAAAATTATTTTTAAAGGCAAACTTTTATATGTGCATCCAAACACAGAAGACGATGTAATTACCAAACAGGGATTTGACTAACTTTTCCCAAAATTAAAGCCACTACATGCAGCTTTTTTTGTTTACATTGCACACAATCAAGATTTCTCTTTTTCCTCCAGCAGTTCAGCTTTTCTTTTTTTTTTTTTTTTTTTTTACTGTAAATTTGTTCTGCGTGTTTCCTGTTAAAACACATGACTTATGTCTTTATTCCTAACTTCAGATCATAAGGATGAAAAGAAAGAGAAGAGAAGGGGAAAAACAGAGAAGGACTCTGGCTTGTGACTGTAAGTGACATGCTTGCCACGGCATTGTTTGAGGTTTTTGCAGACCTGTAATCAAATTTGGGAAGGTTTGGAAACCTATCGTCATGGTGCGCTCTCCAAGACAGAATGATGTCCAGTAAAAAAAAAAAAAAAAAAGGAAACACATTCACCACGCTGAGTTTTTCAAAAAGAAATATGCCCCACGAAAAGCAATTTCCACGCACCATGAAAAACGTTCCTATTACAAATACAGTTGTTATGTGCTTAAATCTGTTTGTTTTGTCATTTTGCTCCAGGGTTGTTTCTTTTTCAGGAAACCCTGCTTCAATTAGGTGTGATGGAACACATGTGTCCCTTATCAGGGGCCAACATCTTCTACTGTTGGCCTTTTGAAACGACACCGGCTCCACGGGATGATTTGGCATGTGCCTGACGGCGTGGATCAGCTGACGCCCACCGTGTCTATAGACTTGTCATAAGTGATCATAAGTGGTTGTGCATGTAGTCGTAGCCGCCAGTGTGATAGTGATCCCGGGAACCAACTCTGTTTTATTTGAGGCCCCTGGCACACAGACAGACACACTGATCTAAAGTGTGTGACTGAATCTGATCAGATTATGTGGTTCATCTTTGAAGTTTTAACCTTTCTGCAAAATGGATAATTGTGATGTTTGTATTTTGAACAAAATGGCAACAACAAAATAAAAAGTGTGCTTTTAATTGTAGGATTTTGTCAGGATGATGATGATGATGATCGCCCGAGGCCAGTGGTCATTTTTATTCTTTATCACACGCACACACGTCAGCTTGGGACTCAGCTGCTGCTCTTCACAAACA
This sequence comes from Anoplopoma fimbria, assembly GCF_027596085.1. Classification (NCBI taxonomy): domain Eukaryota; kingdom Metazoa; phylum Chordata; class Actinopteri; order Perciformes; family Anoplopomatidae; genus Anoplopoma; species Anoplopoma fimbria. The sequence goes on along the minus strand of NC_072457.1, from coordinate 25,409,711 downwards.
ATCCTCTTCGGTGACATCCCACAATGGACTAGTGTTTACGGTTACGCTCCGTTTGCGTCACAAAAACAACAATTTGCAGCCCGTGCGTGAACAAAAGACTTCATCATAAAAGCTTATGACAGCGAGTCCTTTTTTGATTTGTTTTTCACTCAGGAGCAAAAGGAAAAAGATAAAAGTTCATCCTCCTCGTTGCAGAGGGCAGGTTTTTCTCTCTGAGGCCATTGTGACGAAGACGAGATGAACAGAATGGAAAATTGATTCCCTGCAATCATCTCCTGTCGTCTTTTGTCTACACTGCACCACTACGGCCTACACTCCAATCATCCCTGAGCACTGACTGCTCCTTTGAACAGATCAACTCTTTTTAACCACTTTTGATTTTGTTTATTTCTTTATATGATGTGTTTATACTTTTGAATACACTTTCCAGTGACTTAAAAGCAGAAAATAAGGCGCTCAATCACTGCGTTGCACCGAATAACCCCGCGAACACACATGCTTTAGCTTTTTCTGAAAGTAATTTCAGTTAACTATGGAGATCTCCTAAAGCGCTCTACTAATTGCACTGGACTTAGAAAAAGATTTTACACCGGTGAGAGTGAGGAGCTGCCGGAGGCTCAGAATAACTGCGTGAGCCGTCAACAGGAAGAGTGTGCTTCACAACTACAGGCCGAGGGCTTTAATTGGCTGTCTGCAGGAATTTCAGCTGTGGCAAACTAATTGACCCACAACTCCCTGGTGCTTTATCAACACGGGGAAATGCCACTGGGCTGATAACCAGCCAGCCTTGTAAACCAATCTATAACCAATGGCCAATTTGAAACACGTGTTATTGCCTATTTTACGACTGGTCCCCACTTCTACTTGACTGAGAAGTTTTGGTGTGTAACGAGGACTTTCTCAGGTTTAGACAGCAACATTTCCTGATTGACGGCTGGTCAAATAAAGAAACAGCGGTCACTGTACGGGTGGTTTGTTTTGTTTTTTCAGTGTATTTTAACTGACACGAGTGTGGCAGAAAGGTACATTTAAAAGTAATGAACTGCTTTACCTTTAACTTAAAGGGCTGGTATACCCAATTTATACCTCTAATACATACACTTAAAAATTGGAGTGGAACTTTTCTTTTGGTGTTCACAGCTTTGAAATGTCCTCTTAAAAGAACAGCAACATCTCTTTCCGGTGTCCCTGTTACTTAATAACAATAATTAATAATAAGTTATATAAGTTATATAAATACTTAATAAGTTGTAGAATTCGCTTTCAACAAATTCCAATTTCGTCTGTAGATTACGGTTCCAGTTGTTACTTGTATTACACTGAAGTCTATGTTGGTTTGACTAGTCAGAAATGTGTTATATAATTGGGGTTTAACCAACCATTGAAATTAAAAGGTGCTAAATACGTGACTTGAAGCATTTCCATTGCCTCTCAACGGCTCGCAGCTTACGGTGCTAACGGCGCTAACAGTGCAAACTACAGGTCTTTAGTGAGTATTTCGACAGCAGGACGGCGTATGTGAACCCAAAATAAACTACACTTTAACATCATAATGAGGGAAGATGTTACCCAGCGTAACTCATTGACTTGTTTTTCATAGTTTTGGACAACAACACAGCACAGAGGAATCAGATAGATCAGGCTAAGTAAGATCAGTTAATTTGTTGGTAACTAATTTGTACTAGATTTGTAAAACTAACACATTAAGTTAACAAAAACAGTAAATTGACTGCACCTGGCCCACTGATCCATGTAGCCTTTGAGTCAGTAGCGACACATTGGCACAACACGTGCTGTTAACATGACTTGACAAAAAGCCACAACTGAAAGGTCCAGCACGCACGCACAGACCTGGTATTCACTTTCCCAATGGGCTACAAAAATGATGCCATAAAATCTCTGAGTGACTGTGACAGGTCCTGATCAAAACCAGCTGCCAATTAACTTAATGACTGGATCTATCACATTCAATTAGAGCGTGGCTATGAGCTGTCAATCCAGCCCCTCGGCCCGCTCGTTGAACAAAAACACAGACCCAGAATGATCACTTTAGGAGGCACGTCTCTGTCTCTGTGATCCTTATCTGACGGGCCCTGCGTCCCATTTGAAGCAGTCGGCCCTGACAGGTCCCACGGATAAACTGCCGTATGAAAGGGGTCACCCCAACCTCTGGAATCCATCGTCAGCTTTCTGTCTCGCGCAACTGACAAATGGTTTCAAACAGCGCTCAGGAAGCTTTACAGAGGTATCCCCTGATGTGTGTCTGCAGAGAGAACAAGAGAAAAGAGGAAAGAAACGGAGAGAAAGTGAAAAAAATTAGATAGAAGAAAGAGATCTAAGCGAGATAAATGAACCAAAGCAAAACAAAGAGTGAGCACCACTTTCCCTCAATTGCCTCCTTACTTTGGCAAAGGACCTACTGTAATCCCCCAGAGGAGCGGCTATCTGGCAGGGGTTTGCTCCATGGTCAGTGTCTTTAACCCCAGATGATAACACTTAGCCCGGCCATAAAGCATAGGCCCCTTTAACTGATCCATTAGCGTCCGATCCCTTAGAGCGGACCCGCTGGTGTCTACTGAAACTTACCAGGAAGCCTTGAAGGAAAACAGCAAAGCAGACATGAACTGAGATCAAAGACAACCCCCCCCCCCCCACTCTTCTCCTCCCCATCCAGCTCGCTGTCTCTCTATCTCTTTCTCTCCCTCTATCTATATCTAAGAGGACGCCTGTACACTTTAATTTTGTTTTTGCCCGCCATCCACACTAAGCCCAGGAAAATGGAGATTAACGGAAATAGTCTCTAGAGAAGATCAATCTTTTTTTTTTTAAATGTGTAGCGTCAACAGAGAGAGGACAGTAAATGAGGAAAGAGTGACAGAGATGGGGAATGACATACAACAAGTGTGTTGGTGGACTCTAAACTAGGACGTTGTGGTTCAGGGTCAGCACCTTGAATCGTTCAGAAACTAAAGGACCCCAAAAGCGAATCAGTAACAAAATTGTCGATACAGCCATCATGTCAGTAAACGCTCACATGTGTCATATCGGCTGGCAATAATAAACAACAAGATTGTCCTCCAAGAAAAAACAACAGTTGCCCAAATACGAACCTTTTAACATTCTTGTGCGATTAAAGCCTTCAAGCTGAGCAGACCAGAAAACGCTTGTCCTGAAATGTTGTTTTTTTTACAAACATTTGGTTTAGTTGGAAGCACTTTTTTTTAAAGAGACAACAAGTCACTGCTCGTTCAATGAAAACTGTAAGAAAGCTGTCTTAAAGCAGGATGTCGGTGATCACCGGTTTAACCAGCTGAGACTCAGGAGAGCTAACCAGACTGTCTGTCCAGCAGATATTGGCTGCATTTTGTTGTTTGATGACCTAAAGAGGTCTTTCCTGGTTTCCGTATGGGCAGAGATATTTATGAGAGCTACTCCTGCTCTATCTTGCTCATAGTGCACCTTCTCTCCTCATCCCTGTACGGCCTTCTCCCTCTCTTTTACTCGGTTTCTCCTTGAACTTCCTCCACAGCAGCATTTCCTCCCTTTCTCTTATCAGTATCCTAGTATCCTATTAACCCCCTCGTCTGCCTCTCCTCCTCTTTCTCTATCATCAAAACCTCTTCCTCTTCCTCTCCCTCCCTCTGTCTGTCTCCTCCCGACATCCCCCCCGTTCTCTGTCTCCCTCCTCCCAGTCTTTACTACCAACATCCCCCTGTCTTCCTCCCCCGGTGTTTTCAATTTAGTGGCACTATGAACCAGTGCAGATTGTAACGCTATCAATTAGTCAGCGACTCCAGCACATTTATTCAATGGGGCCGGCAGTGAGCTTTGGTGATTTACAGGCTGCGATGGAGATGTAAGGGAGGGATGTGCAGACATGGGCTGATATGGGTTTTTTGAGGTCTGTGGGAACGGAGCCTACGTACCGCGTACCTTGAGGATTTGGTCCTGCGGTGTAAGGTCCCTGTAGTAATGCGGTTAAAAAAACTCCGTAAGATGAAAAGGTTTGCAGCGGAAGAGAAGAAATGCTAAGGAAAGAGAAAATGTGAGAGAATTTCTGGATGGCAAAATGCCTCTTTACACAGGTATTGGATTTCAAACACAGCTTTTTTTTGTGACATGCTATGGAGATGCTTTAAGATGAAAAAAAACCCCAGAAGGTATAAATACTGCATATTTATCTTGGATTTTGGTTTCAAAGTAAAACTGCAACTTAAATCACCATGACACTGTTAAAAATAGCTAAGAATGATATACGCTGTCTGGGGTATTGCATTAAATGCATTAAAACACACACACAGGATTCCATCACATTTGCAGGTGTTACTCTAACCGACGGTAATTGTTCGACAATGACGGGTGAGCTTCTACACATGTCGCTGTCGTGCATGGAGATAGGAGGTCTGGTAAAAAGATGGAGTGTATTTCATGTTAGTCTAACAGCACATGAGGCACGTGACTTCTTATCATTAGATGTAACACATCAGGGCCTCCTCTGTCCTTCATACAGGCTGCTACCTCAGTTGGGTTTTGTCCCACAGGGAGAGAGACAGTACAGACGTCAAAAAGTCAAACATTTCAGTCAACATTTAGTCATTACTTTTAGTTTTAAATGTTTTCTCTCTAAATTTTGTCAGCAATTTTTTGTGTCATAAGATAAAGACACTCATTATATACTATTACAATTATGTACTTATATTTACAGTCCACAGCAATGGGAGTTTTGGGTAGACACAGCTACTCTTAAATGGGATGGACACAATAATTGAGACACCTCAGAGTTTAACACACAACACCACAAACTAAACCCTCCAAAATTACCATAAAGTTAAGTCAATGCCTCCCTAATACTGTTTCAACCAAACTCACCATTCAAACCATCGGATAGGTTGGATTAATTGGATTGTTGTAGTAAGCCGCATTAATCCTGCGTACCTAATAAACTGACAGCTGAGGGTATTTTTCAAGAAACGAGTAGCTCCTTATTGAGCATGCCAAAGATTGTCAACACCGCACAGAAATTGGCATTTTGAAGTATACCGTCTTCAGTCTGGTAGGTTTCATTCCACTCCAGAGGAAGGACAGAATCTGTTTGTTGTGTGAGCTCGGTGAAATTGAAAATGAGGTGCATTTTTTGTTTTACTGTCCTGTTTACGAGGACATAAGGGCTAAAATGACTTCCATTTATGTTGATTTATTTTGGCTGGATGACTATGAAAAACTCGAGTTGTGTTTTAGGAAAGGAACCTTCTTTGTAGCAGATTTTATTTGCCAGGCCTGGGAGAGAAGGCAGAATGTTTTGTTTAAGATTGAGCGGTGAAGCAACCTGTTATTTTGTAATCAAATGTGACCTGATGAGATGTGGATCCACTGCAGCTGTATTGTTGGTGTCTTGTAAACCCATGAGGGTTGGGCATGTTTTGTGCATGACACGAAAAGAAAAAAAATATATATCTATCTATCTATACTCCCATTTTTTTGCAACTTGAGTCTTATTTTAATTGTTTTGGCCATCATTTCCTATCGCTTATAATAACATTGCACTCACAGAGTTTACTGCTGAGATCTGTGAAAATGGCGACGCGAAAAGTTTAAAACAAAGTACTATAATTATAATTTAAAAGAGAAAACAATGGAAAAATGGATTTGTTTTTGTTCCTCCAAATAAAGGTATGCCACAGTGATGTGATGTGCACAATGTTATAACTGCCAAAGCTTTGTAAATAAGACCCAAGTTGTGATAAACATGAATTATCATTAAAGATCCTTAAAATACATTGACCTTTTTAAATTTTTCCTGAGGGAAAACACTACATACTCAAAACTCAGTTAGTGTCAGTATGTGGTATGTTGTTGGGACAGCAGGGCAAGTGTGAGTGCATGTGTGTGTGTGTGTGTGTGTGTGTGTGTGTGTGTGTGTGTGTGTGTGTGTGTGTGTGTGTGTGTGTGTGTGTGTGTGTGTGTGTTTTGTGAAACAGAGCTGGGTAGCAGTCTGTTATGGGAGAACCAGAGAAGGGTTTGTTGGATGTCGGTACACACAGCCAATGGCCTGTCGCCTGTCACCGAGCCCCCGCCGTGTCTCTCAGTGTCTTCCTCTTAATTACCCATCATTCCTCTCGCAGCAAGGCCCCTCACAAATTACAGCGCATTGTCCCCCGCCGATCGGCCTGTCATCACGCGGCTCCATGTTTCAGAGCACGGCTCATTGTGGACGGAGAGCAGAGCTGGGGGCCGAGGAGGGACGCTCACACACACACACAAACGGGCACACAAACGGGCACACACAAGACCTTCAATGTGTATCTGCATGCACACACACCGATTAATTTGAATAGACATGCATGCAACCAAACCATTAGTGCGTCCACACACACACACACACACACACACACACACACACACACACACACACACACACACACACACACACACCACACACACTGGTGCACAGCTGACTCTGTGACCACACACACACACACACACACACACAGAGGCCAGGCCCATTAGCTCTGGTGCCAGCTGACTCTGTGACCCAGACGGTTTTCTGCCATGTCAGCAAGGCCAAATGACAGTGCTATGGTAGTAATACCCCCACACACTCACACACACACACACACACACACACACACACACACACACACACACACACACACACACACACACACACACACACACACACACACACACATACACACACACACACACACACACACACACACACACACACACACAGATACACAATAGTGCCGAGCGGAGTGTCGCTTTGGAGAATTAGACTTCTTCTCTGTCAATCAGCTGAATGACTGCGTCGCCCCCGGAGATGGGCAGAGAAAAAGTGACCCCCTGTTTGTACCGTCGACCAGGTTGAGACAGCAGCAGAAAAAGGTTCAGTGTTCACAAAAGGACACTTCTCAACAGGATAAAGTATTCATACAATACTACAAGTTCAGTAATGATAATCTATACTATTTGATTGACAATCAGTGGATCCATTGAGTCATATTCTTAAAGGAGTAGGATGGATATTTTTATTTTTGTCAAAAAAATCCTCTCAATACTTCCCAACTTTCAAGCCTGTCTGTGCCTATCATCTCCATTGTAGATGTAAACTGTCAAAAAAGTTATAAATATGTATATTTTGTTCCTAAAACAGCCGGTCATTGTAATTTGTAGCAAACATTACTTGAAAAGGAGAAATATGTTTATTTGTTGGAGAGTAATTTCAGTTGCGTATTTATTCACATTTGGTGGAAAAGTATGTGTTTACAGTTTGGCAGCTGGACGGCAAGATGAATGAAGCTGTAGTTAAACAGACAACATGGTAATGGTCTTTATCTATCCAATGAGCAATTATTGCATAACACCAAACTTATCCTTTAACTTATAAGCTATATGCTTAAAAGTTAATATCCAATATGATCAAAACATGATCCAAAATATATCCATATTTTTAATTTGTTGTATTCTTACTTTATCACCATACAAAACAAGTAGCGGGAACTTGAGTTTGTTGTGAAACAATCAATACATAAAACAATACAATAACTAAAACATATACACAAAATACCACAAATACAGTATAAAATGCTACTCTGGTTTCTTTTTTTTTTTATTACTGAAATAGAAGTGTTTTTAGTAAAGTTAAAAAGAGATATTTTTATCAATAAACTGTCATTTATGTCATATAATTGTTCCCTCCTCCTGCTCACCTTGATAGTTGAGGAGGACTTTTGCAGGGACTTCGTCCTTCAACATCAATCTCCCTCATTCAGACTCGCTGCAGCTCTGTTTATCTTGCAGGAGGAACTCTTGCTGCTCGGAGCCTCCGTCTGCCAAGTTGTTGCATCAGCTGAACGTTAAAAACCTATTGAAAAACAAACACATTGTAAACTTTAATTGTAGGCATTTGCCTTGGGTATGAGGACTCGCAATTTTACTGGTTCTTTTTCTTATTACCTAAAATGCAGGCAAAACACTAATTAATAATCACTAGCATATGCTTGGTTAAGTGTGGAAATCTTTTACTGTGGCATTAGGTGCAAATGAGATTAAAAGTGCAGTAATGGCCTTCGATTCAACGTGTTTACTTTAAATAGCACCTCTGAAATGGGCAAAAATGTTGATAATAGTTTGAGTTTTTTTAATCACATTTGTGTCTCAGAAGAAAACTATCTTTGTTGACCCTTGAGCTATGTCTTTGTTCTGCATATGCTCTGGAGATTTTGGTTATACAGTGTTGCTAATATGACAAAAAAGTGCCATGTGTATGAAGAATTTAGCACCCTGCAGCTCCCAAACAAATACCCTTTTAATTATAAGCAATTGGCCCTCCTTCCCCCCCGACCGCTGACTGGGACACATGAAAGCGTTGGTAATTGTAAGAGTTGCTGCGTTTATATGTGGGGGGGCCCTCAATGTGACGTGTCTGTAAAAAATAAAAATGGAAGGCTCTCATTGAATACAATGACTTCCTTCCTCTCTCTTGCTGTATCGCCCAAGCTGGGGAAAAGAGGGGGAAAAAAATCCCCATTTGGCACTGATTAGAGAAGACGCAAATTTGAGGGAGGGGGCTTAGAGACCACAGGGGTTACACACATGTATCTGAAGCCACGACACTTCGGGCCCCCTCTAATTTAGATGTCTAAGAATTTGCTGTATGTGCTGCCTCATGCCAGTAAGTCTCAGCCTCACTGTAAATAAATGGCACAGGGCAGTGTGCAGTCACCCCCATTTGTAAGTCATTAAAATATTTTCTCTGTGACATATTAATTAGAGTGTTGTGTTCATGTCTTCTCGCCTGTGCATGAAGAGTGCTGAAGTTCCGAATGCTTCCTTGCAAATGTGTGACTTTGTGTGTGTGGTTTCATTCATGCTGCACGATGTGCTGAACAGGGACAAGATAGCTGTACACATGTTTCAACCATCTGTAACTTATCGTATCACTTACAGACACAGTTTTAAGTTGACTCACACTGTAAGAATAACTGTACTTACTATAGCAAACAGGGCAGTAGCACTGAGGAACAATGAGGTCATGATGCACTCCCAACATCCTCCGACAATGCAATCCAGAAACAAAAGAGGAGGTTAAATGATTTAGAATTTCAAATGTTTTATTAATTCATTTACTGTTCATTTATTTTTTGGCCTCTTGAAGGCAGCAGAATTAGCTGTAAATCTGCTGAATGTAAATCCTATATCCACTCTCCTTTTAGCTTTGTTTTGTTCTCCACCTAATCCTGAAGGAATATGTTTCTCAGCTGCTAGATGCTACACTATGTTCACCAGCTAGCCGCTAACTTTGTGTTTGTTGTGGCTGTTGACAGTTTATGAGAGTTAACAGTTGCACATAGAATGTGGTTTATCGAGCTTCGATTTACATTTTAATGGAATTTATAATAGTACAATTATTTTATGAATCAAGCATGACTTACATTTTACCCCCTGCAATACTCCAAAGTATCCCTAGGGGTACCTGTAGCCTACCCCCATTGGAGAAACACACGTCATGGAGCACTGCGGGAGCCGGCATCATCCATTTATCTGTCTTATAGCATGGAGCGCTTCAGTCATATATGTTTTAATAACGTTTTTTTGGGCTGAAATATGTTCATTGTTGTATGGCTGTATGGAAATAGTGTTTTTAGGTAAAACACCAGTAAACATACAACATTTGAACAGTAGGCTATGCCCAAACATGGAGACTGCATGAGTATATCTTTATAAATTGTGTCATAAAAGGGGTATCTTACTGTATTTTCATACATTTACAGTCACAGTTGTAGTATAGAGTAGAATAATATATTAAGTTTCATCATTATCCTTGGGCTCTTGATTAAATGGTGATATTACCTTTGAAAGTTGGATTAAACACTAGGTCAGGATAAAAAATAAAACTTTTTTTTCCTTTTATGAATCTCCATTTACTCTAGAATGATAATAGACATAGGTTTATGACTATGGATTTATATTCCTTAAAGTTATTTACCTTTCAAAGGTGACCAGAAATAGGCATATGAGTTAAGGAGCTATTCCTGATTCATTTGAAATAAGTTATCTAAGGCGTTACTTCCTAGGACTAGGGCTCAAACTGAGTCTAAAAAAAGTCTACTGTAAAAAAAAAGCTGCTGCTTATAAATTGTTGATAAAACCAGAAGAAAAGTGAAAAAAATATTTTTGAGGCAAATAGCTGAAAAGCTGAATTGTGGATATTGCAAAAAAAGGAAAATTGCATACATTGTGTTTAAGTATTAGGTCACTCAGGAGAAATATGCTGCAAAAAATATGGGAGACTAAACACTGCACACTAATTAGAAGAGCAAAAGGAAATCTCTTTCAGCTTAAATATAATTGAATTAGAAAATCTCTGATTCTCTTTCTTTCCCTGATAAAAACATAACATTGATTTCCCTCTAGTGTATCTCCTCGCTCTTCATGAGCATTATCTTTGTATCTCTTGGCCTGCTGGGAGAATTATGGCTCTAATAACTTTAATTCGAGGCCCCTGTAGCATCGGTAAAATGTTTACTACAAGAGCGCAAAGAGGACCTTTGGTGAAGCCATGCGTTCGTTAAAGAGCCTTTGAATCAATTCAGTGTGTATAAATATATCCATTTCATTATAGAGGCCAGTCAAATATTTGTTTCAGCGGTTTTCCCCCCATATAATGTAAATTGCTGCAAGCTGTTGCACTTGGAAAATGTTTTCTCATAATGCTTTTCTGCCTTCCCATAAATCACAGCTAAATGTTGCATTCAAATGACTACAGACAGGCAATTCATTCTTGGCTTCCCTCATCCCCCTGGAGAGAGGCTTGTGGCAAGAGGGTCGCTTCGGTTTTTAATGGCCACTGTCATTATTTGTTGACAGTTGTTCATCAACATTTTCAAATTTATTGTGTTTTCCCGAACATATTTCTTTGTTTTCTCTGCAGTTATGACCACTGTCAAACTAAGTTAGGGGTGAAAACATGTCAAGAATTAGGTCACTGTGAGGCAATGAGCACATGACATGACATCTTTTTTTTTTTTTTTTTTTTTTTAAATAGTGAAGTGAAGTGCGGATTGTTATAATAACCATCCTAGTGCAAAGCTCAAGAGATACTCTCATAAATACCATAAACCCTATTTACAAGAGTTTCTTGTCTTGGCTTCCATGCTACACCATGTAACCAGACCCACAGACCTGGAATACCACCTCAAATTGACAGTGACATTTTTATTCCTTTAATAAAAGAGAAAAACTTTAATGATACACCGTGTGCAAGAAGAGCCGGTGGTGAAATTATAGTTGCCTAATAACAGAAAACCAGAGTTATTCTATGCAGTGCGAGTGATTGCTGCTGCTGAGACGCTCTGAGTCAGCTTTAACTGAACTTCAGGGGGTTTGCTGACAGGCGGCTGGGTGTGTGAGTGAGTCACCCCACTGAGGGATTTTGGTGAACATGTCAGCAGTGGCAACCAATGTTAATCCTGAAAAAGTCTGTATATTTGCTGCCTGTTAACTGAGGTCTTACATAATAACGTCACTGTAGAGTAGACATGCAGCTGATGGTTTGTTGAAGAATGCCTCTGACACGTTATTAGGAATCTCTACTCGGCAAGACCCGCCCTGTGCAGCATTCAAGCTGCTGGGATTGTCCAGACGTTCATGTTCGCAGAGGTACTGGTAGCCTGATTTGTGCAGGTCCTATGCCCTGATCAATGGGCTATCCTGACCCTAACTATTTGAGGTCTATGCCTAACCTTAACCAATCGTCTGTGCCAAATAAGAAGGGCGGGTCTTGCCAAGAATACTAGTGGGATTCATAATTGACCCTTAACCCCTACTGTGCTGTGATTGCTGTATTATCTGGTGATAGCAATGTACTTCCCTAAACTGTTGAGATGAACAAGAGTCTTTGGTATTGATGAAGTTGTTAAATTTCGCTCAATTAGCAGCTGGCTAGTGAGCTAGCTTGCAAATTCCACTGTGCCTATCACAGCACAGAGAGGCTGTGATAGTTAAAAAACACTTTCGGGGAAAAAAAACAAAACGTATTAGCAACACATTAGCTCCAGACAACTAATGCAATGGCTAGCTTGGTTAGCATAAAGCTGATCATATAAAAAACTAAATTAAACTTAATCAACACTCACAAACAGCTTTAATTAAAAGGCAAATGTAGTATTTGCTTTGACACAGATCTGACAAAATGTTAAAATGACAGACTGCTTTAGAACTGTGTTAGTAGTGGTTGCTACTAGCAAAAAACACCCAACTGAATACCCTGATATCCCCATCACACACTGATACAAAACTCCTCACCCTACTTAGCTTGAAACTGTAACAGTCTCTGGGCACGGAGCAGGTGAGAACCCCTATGCGAGACTCAAAACACACACAAGTAAAGACCAATAATGAAAAAGTTCCAAAAGGGTTATTCTAAGTAAGCAGGGATCAATAACCAGGGAATCAATACGAACAAAGCAAACTAACCAGGCAGGGAGTAGACAGGAACCAGATTACAGGAGGTTGAACAGAGTTTGGTAAAATCAGATTGCGAACTAATAACTAACAAACACTCAAACTTTAGTAAAAGACAACCTGCAATTTACCACTAAAGCAGGACCAGTATAAACACTACTGAGGCAATCAGTGAGATAGGAAGAAGGTGAGCTATGGGGGAGGAGCAGATCCAGTGGGAGGGGTTACCATTGGACAGGTAAGTTTGGTTGGATCTGAAATGACAACACAGTTACATGGACAATCAGGCAGAATACTGAATGACTAATCGTGAGAGATCAGGGAGGTGTTGTGACAGAATCAAATTTTTTTTACTGCAGTGTAGAGATGCTGCTTAGTAGTTAAGACATTATCGGTGATTACAAAAATCTTGGAGAAAATAAATCGACATTTGGTTTTGGAGCATGTGGTCGTGGTTCATTGGCTGTGACGTCTTTTTTCGGGAATCCCAGATGCTGGACGGGGTCCCTGGAACATGTCAAAGATTAGAAACTGGTCGGGGGTCGTGAGCTGTTGTCAGGGGTCCAAGAACTTTCTAGCCACACCCCTGTTTACTGGTCTGGACCTTGCAGTCTTATCAGATATATGGCCATGAAGAAAAAACAAAGTTTTTAAAGTCGGTTCTTGTAGTTATTGCAAATTGTTGCCTTGATGAACAGTTCTAGAAATGAGAACAGCACCGTGTCTGAAATCACTCCCTTATTCACTCACCTGCTTTTCCGTGAACAATAAACAGTCAATGGATTACTCTTTGAGCAGTAAATAGAGATTTCAGACACTTGTGAAACATGCTTTTGCACCAGCACTGACAGACGTAATTCTTACATTCAGTTAAAGAATTGCAGGATGCGACTTCAGGGATAGTAAATGTGGTGTAGCTAGAACGGTGCTTTTTTCATTCCATTGTGGCATTGATTAAGGGCTCAGCATAGTGCATATATTCCACACAATTTGGACACTGAAATGGCAGAAAGTAAATAAAGAGCATTAAATAGCAAACGGGAAGTGAATTCAAACACAGCTTCTACTTTAAAAGAGAAAACAAGGAGAATAAACCCTCAGTGTTCTGGTTACAGTGAAGTAAAATGAGTAATCCAATATGATCATTGTGTTCCTTTAATTAAATGATGGAATCCCAAATATGCTTTGTGTGTCAACAATGACAATGAAAGAGAGAGAGAGAGAGGAAAGACACCAAGAGGGAGAGAAAGACAGGTCAGTGAGGACATTCTGAAATAAAAAAAGAGACAGATTGAAATACCCCAAACAGAGAAAAAAATATCAGGCAACTTATCTTTATTTAAAAAATTCATCGTTGAAGTAATTTCTCAGTTAGTTACAGCTTCTCAATTGTGAGGATTTACTGATTTTCTGAAATTATCTTTACATTAATTGCCAATGAGAATAATTATTGGTTCCAGCTCTCATTTTATAGTTATATTCACAATAATATAGTTACAAAAACCAGGTGTGTCCTCTGTAGTTGATTTAAAGGGACAGTCTAGTTGTTTACTATGGCACTTCCATAACTTTGAGGGACTCAGATGAGACATGTTTTTCAAAGATTGGTCAAAATAAAAAGCAGCAGATGCTTCTCTCTGTCTGTAGATTATGCCTCCAAAAACAGTGAATCCTATATTTTCCATAATGCAATGCAATAGTTTCTTTCACCAGACCCCCTGTGTCATGCTCTGCATTTTTTCTGCAGATTTTCTGATAAGTCATCTCTTAGCTGACCGAGTCATGGATTCAACAGATAACCATTAATCACACCGTGACCTTCCTCTCAACCAGGCCCATCTAAAGCTCATTCATCCCCATTTGCCATGCGGCTCTGCGGGTCGATAATTGGCAAAGCAAAACACAGATTAAACCCAATTTGGAGGGTTTCAACTTGAAGCTTAGCAGAGACAGCCGGGCTCAGGCTGAACTGGAGTTCACTGCGCTCTGGTCCTCTCTGCCTGTCTGAGGCTGCACCGGGAGGGACCGCAAACCTAAATCAAACCAGTCTGTTCTCTATGTTTGTGTGCGTGTGTGTGTGTGTGTGTGTGTGTAAAGACAGAGAGTAAGAAAGGGGGAGAGTAAACAGTGTGTGTGTGTGTGTGTGTGTGTGTGTGTGTGTGTGTGTGTGTGTGTGTGTGTGTGTGTGTGTGTGTGTGTGTGTGTGTGTGTAGAGCATGCAACAGTTCACATCTCCCTGCTTTACCATCGCTAATAGAAACCAACTTCCAGCATTCAAACTCCATTTGTCTCATTAACCTATTAGCTTAAAGTTTAATTGCAGGATGTCGTAAAATGATTTGGTCTATGAGTAATGACAATATTTCGGCTCCGTAATGGCCAGAACAAAGCAAACCATAGCTAAGCAAAGCAAAGCCGGTTGTTTTTCTTCCTCACGGCATGTCTGGGCTGCAGATTTGGGCCTTTACCTCGCCGTGTCGGTCGGATAATTGTTTACTGGCGAGGTTTTTGTTGCGTGAGGGCAACATCACGGCAGGATAACAAACTAATGACTAATTTCATGGCCATTGAGTCATTTTAAAAAGACCATCACAAGGATCAACTTTAAAGAGCCACTGTGACTAATCCGACAGCAGGTACTCAAGGTATGGCCGACAGGGTATAATTCCCTTGTAAAGTGAAACAAGAAGGGTATTAAGACGTCTCCACATCAGCTTTTTAGTGACTTTAATGGCCTTTTTAGAAAACATAATCCACTTAAATTCTGCTCATCAAAGTGTGGCTCAAAAATAAGTAGAGGAGACCACATTCCTCTCTGCAACCGTGGGAGATGACCTCTAGGTGGCAGCGTACCTCATGAAACCTCCACCACTGTAACAACAACATCACTCCAATTACAAAACCTCCTCAATTGTCCTCCCTTTTTATTTGCAGGGCAACGAAACTGGATGACAGTGCGTCCGAACACACGATAAGTTATGATCAGCTGCCCCGGCTCTCGCTCCTGCCCTTTAAACAGCAGCTTGATAGGATCTGTGAGGCGCGCTGGGCATGTATAGTGTTACTCTCATCAAAGGGGACTGAATGGGGGTGAATGGAGGATGATGTGTGTACTGCCTCTGCTTAGTGGAGGCATTTCCAGCTGGCGCCAGGGCAGAGGAAACCCACTGAGACACACAACAACACACACAGACACAGGGGTCAGCCTGGATTCACCCTCCTCCTCCACCACCACCACCTCCAGGCCTCTTGGCCTCCGCCGCCTCCTCTTCTTCTACCCAAACCCTCACCCCCCGCCTTCTCTTCCCAGGCCCGGCCGCCTCTCATCTGCTCTTTCTCTCTTGTTCATCTTTTCTTTTGCTTTTCCTTCCATCTCTCTGCTGTCTCCTTCTCTCTTCTTTGCTTTCTCTTTTCCTATTCATCAAACTTAATTACATTTTTGTGCACTTAAAATGCTCTAAAGCGCCAACTTGGCCAACATTTTTTTCGTGTGAGTGTAAAGAATAAGATTAATTGATATTCTTAAAGTTAAGGGCAGGAGTAACATTTAAGAGCAACTCTTAAGTGATCACATGATTTACCACATGCAGGGCACACGTTATTTTGGACCCCACTGCATTTCATGTCAACATACGCTGTGTGTAGTTGGTTGAGGCAGAGACGATTAATTGAGTTTAGGCATTGACTTTGAGAGTTAAGGGATAGCCCACTGGTAAGGGCATAGGACCTGAATGTGTGCAGTGCGAAGGGGGGGTCAACCACAGACACTGCTATTGGTTGAGGCTGCAACTTTGCCGGTCAAAGTTCACTGAAGTTGAACTCCACGTGATGCAAAAGAAAAGATTTGCACATTGGAGTGATTGCAAACAAAATGAAATGATTGTGTGAATCCTGTCAAATGTTCAAATCGATTGCAAATCATAAAACAATTCAGAAATTGCTTCAGCTAACATATAGTTTATAAAGTTTTTTTAATGTACAGTCACATATCTTACAATGTGTCCTCTCACCTCTGTTTCAATACTGCAGCCATCTATGATGCATCTTCACAAACTTAGGAAACTTTTGGCGCTCTCTTACTTTTTAGTCGTAAATTTCCTCCTGTTTCAATTTTATGCTAAACTAAGCTAACCAGCTGCAGACTGCCGGTTCATATTTAACGTACAGACAAGAGAGTTGCAAAATTCTTGTCATCTAACTCTTAACTAAAAAGCGAATAAGCATATTTCCAAAAAGATGCTCGTGAGTAAAAGTGAAGGATTTTTACTTTCACCTTAGTCCCAAATTTTACATTTAATAATCTGATAAAAATGTGCCCTGCTCTCTATCCCACCTTCCTGTTTGCTTTCATCTCCTTCTTCTGCTCCCGACCTACAGCACCCATCTTGTTATTGTATATTCCACAGATTAAGATGAAGCTGCATCATAATGCATCGTAGCTGATCAGCTTCAGTTACACAGAAAAGCAGGAGGACAGTATTTAAATCACCATGGAGCTTCGTTCCTCTTCTCCAACATTCGGGTGAGGTCGGGGCTCAGAGGAATTTGATTCTAGTGGGATGTTATGAGCGGCTAAATGGCTCTTGGCACGGCCCTCCCTCACAGCCTTCAGGGGGGAAGGGGGGACTCCGACCGATCAGGACAAATTAAAAAGCCAACCTGCTATTTTACTGTTCAGATCTGTTGATGCTATAAAGCAGGAAAATGGGGCTTGGCGGCCTTTACGTGGCTACTCGGCTGATTTTACGTGATTTTCCTCCGGCTCTGAATCTAAGCCTTTTTTTGCCACAACATGCTATGCTTTGACCAGGCATGGGATCTGTAAATGCCCTAATAAATATTTTTTAGCACTTTATTCAGTTCCATGCCCTGGGCCAACAGCATCTAAAGTATGTCACCCAGTAACAGTGGGGAGAAAAAAAGAGCCTACAGGCTAAGCAGGGCATAATGTAGATTTAATTAACAAGCTAAGCATGGGCTCTCTCACACACACACACACACACACACACACACACACACACACACACACACACACACACACACACACACACACACAACACAAACTAACAGAAGCAGAAAGATGCACGTGTGCAACATAAAGACACTTGCACGAAAACTTTAGCAAATACACACACAATTTCATTGTCACGCATACACACACACAAACTTCTAACAAGGCAACACACACACACACACACACACACAATTCAAGCCACACATCCCTGGGTTTGAGCAATGGTGTGAAAATATGTGAGTGTAAATGAGATGCAGACAGGCTCACAGCAGTGAACCTAGCGCAGAGAGAGAGAGAGAGAGAGAGAGAGAGAGAGAGAGAGAGAGAGGATGTGGCTTGGCTTTGAATTGCTAAACCAAAGTTTTAGGAGGAAGGAATCATATTTTGAATTCTATGCATACTGATCATCTTTGAGCAACAGAGTGTAAAAGGAGCTGTACATTTTTCTTCTGCTGGTTATTTAGGATTAGATCTTTTTTTCCCCTTCAAACCAGACTCTGAGGAGCAAATGTTTCTAAAAAAAAGAGTAGGAATGATATTCAGAGAGGGAGACCTGCATTAAAAATGTCACTGCAATTAAGTAAGCCAGTTTTTATATTTATACTAAATCAAAATGTGCTTTACTGTAAGTCTCAAAAGTAAAATGTATCCCTATGCAAAACAAATCCTGTTATTGTTATACAAGTAACAGTCAACAAAACTGTACATAAACGTTAGTAGAGAGCGACTGAGGGACAAATTATGAAATGACTAATGAATTGGAATTACCAGTAACAACGCAGAAGCCACTTGTTCGTTTTTTACGATGATGTTTTTTTTAAAATAATGTTAAGTTATTCATTAAGTAATAGAGGCTTACTTCTAAGTATGACGCGTCACTTTACAAAACAGAAAACAGTTATGAATAACGTCAGTTAGAAGTTTTGTTAGTTTTAATTAAATAGTTTTGAGCAGTACAGCAGCTGATTTGGGTCAAATGAGGAATGAATCATTTAGGAAATTCTTTAGGAGCTCACTTCACCAACCCTTCTCACAGATACCTCATCATTACATTATTTTTCATTAAGATAGTACCTTTTAGTCTCTTTTAAGTAAAATATCATTATCCACTACATGGATCTCCATTCAGAGACGTTCTGGAAATATATTGTTTTCCTCGTTGTTTTGCAGTTATATAATAGTGTTATTGTTATTATCGTTTAATGCATTAATGTGCAGGCGGCATTTTAATCTACAATAATAAATGTATTCTATATTATATTCTGTATCTGAATCTTTAAAGTACTGCAACTAGTAACTACAGCTGTCAAACAAATGATGTGATGGAAAATAATCCAGAGTACATTTACTCAAGTACTGTAATTTAGTTATACCTCATATTTCACCGCTACATTTTGGAGGAAAAGATTGCACATTTTACAACACAACATTTATTTATAATTATTGGTTAGTAGTTACACCACTCAGTGCTGTTTACAGTCCAGTAAACTCATCATGATAAATGATCATGTCTAACACTGCAAGATGGTTAGAATTATCTGTAGCTTGACTGGTCCGGCTGCAATATTAAAATACCTCTTACAAGTAAAATATTTATTGATATAATCCAATAATTATAGTAATATAATGTGAACTCAGTACTTACTTGAAATGGAGTACTTTCAAAGTGTGGCATTGCTTTGACTTTAAAAAGAACAGCATTAAGTTACTTCGGAAATGTAGAAAGTTGAACTAATTTAAAGTACCTCACAACTGCACTGACAGACAGTACTTGAGTAATTATACTTTGATATATTTGACCACTATATTTATCTAAAGTAATTTTATATATTGTGATTATACTTACAGTGTGTCCTTAACGTCCTTCCATCACTGATTCTGCTCTCGATAAAAAGCTCAGTTAGTTGCTTTTGGCTGAAAAAAACACATACTGGATGTTTTACTGTTAAATACAAGTGTTAATATTACATCATTAAGGTCATTAGAGGCAATAGATGTAAATCAACAGGGCCGGTTGTGAATGAGAGAACTCAACACTTCAGTCATTTATTTCTGTTCAGTCAGTGACATCAGAGCAGATGGGTCTGATGTAAATGTTTGGCACTTGAAACCCTAAAGGACAAGTTGTGCTGTGATCTCACATACTCACATGAAGAGTTTGGTTCCAAAATAAGAAAGTCACCATTTTGGAAAAGTGACAAAGAGAAAAGTCTCTTCGAAATAAGGGATATAATTGATGAATCATTTTTCCCCTTTAAAAGTGGATGTATGATGGATTGGAAAATAACTCTTCATCCTTAACGCAAGATTTACAAACACAACTTTACCTTTGAAAATACACTAAATAACAGACACGTAACTTTGTTAATTAAATAAATAGAAATATGTGAAGACAATAGAAGCTTTTAGGTAGTACATCATAAGCACTGATTACATCTACTGCATGATTAGAGCAGCTACTTCATACATTCATATATGATGAGTCAACCCTGTGGTTAAACTGTACATGTTCATTTACAGAGGCATTACAGAATACTTACAGCAACGTACATCAAAAACTAAATCTAGAAACAAAACTGATAATTTGCTAGTTTTTACAATCATCGTCAACACATGGAAATAAAGCATTATTGAAATGTAGATATTTTTATGTAGTAATATGTTAAAAGCTCTCCAGTTTTATTCATAATTACATAAGTTGCTCACATAATGAAGAGATGTACAGTGGTTTCAGAACATTTTCAGGCAAATTTACATGTTGCAAACTTTATTGCGTTATAGATTTAAGTTAAAATAGTGAAAATTGACTTTTTTGGAAAGTAATTCTACACACAATTACTCATAATGACAAAGAGATTGTTGTTTTTCAGTGGATTTTAAATAGTTTGATACTTTCCAAAGCCACTGTGTGATTCTCTTTAAATCACTCTGACTTTAACTAACAAAACTACAATTTACTGTCCCCAGATAATCACATGCGAAATCTAATTTTTCAACCAAAAATTTAAATTGTCAATTGTAGTTCCTTGTCTTAATGTTTAAAGTGTGAGCACATTTGCTGATGATTTCATACATTCCCCTCTGAAACTAAATGAATAGGCAGCGAGATAACGAGACGGAGTGATGAGAAACTCGCAGTGATCTCATTAAAAACTTGTTATCTTCACTTCTCAGGCTGAGCTCACGCCTCGCTTCTCTTCTCACACCTCCAACTCTCGCAGACAAGTACACAAATCATATAGTGTATGCACACACGCACACACACACACGCACATATGCAAACATGCATGCGATACATGTGCGCTCATGTGCATGTGAGCATTTACAGTGTACATACACACACTGAATGCAGATGGCTGCGATTACTCACGCCTCAGTAACACTGTAAAAGTCAGGCACATTCTCCAACACTTTAATAACATTCCTGCCTCTAACCACAACATCTCACACACACACACACACACACACACACACACACACACACACACACACACACACACACACACACACACACACACACACACACACACACGCACACACACAGTTGGGTATTAGACTGTAATATAAAAATTAACGGAATATAAGTGAAGATTGAAGCTGAGTAAACATGAGGTTTACGTAGCTGATTTACATTTTCAGTAGTTATACAGACACCTTTATGGTTTTGGAGCACCAGTATAAACGAGTGATTCGATGGACTGTACGAGGGGAAAGGAAAATAAATTCCTGAACATTTACAATCAATAATTAACGTACTCGGCCTCCCCATCATCACTTCCTCCCTTTCACACCTGCATTTCTGTCAGACCCGTCACTCCTCTCCCTCCAGCACTCCTTTCAGCTGCTCACTGCCTTGTTTGGCCACCTCGGCCTCCTTCAGAGCACTGATGACTGGTAACCATGGCGATGGCAGCTCAGGCCCAGTCCTCTTGACCTGGTTGAGGTGGCTGAGGGCGGCGTACAGCCCGGTGTTGGGCCCACCACGGACGCCCGGCTCCTCCTGTTGCTGCTGCTCTGTGTAGTACATCTCCAGAGCTGCTGGGGTGCAATGCTTCTGCTGTTAGAGTAGAAAGACAAACACGTCTATGTTTGTTTCAGTGAAGGTGACACACTGCTCTGATGTAAACAACACAAGTTCGCCCATGCATGTCAACATAGACAGTATATTTTTTCCTGAAATTCATCTCTTTATGGTTATTTTTACTTCATTTTTTGAGTCCTTGTTGAATCAAAGGAATATGTTAATGATGACATGAATAAGTGGTAATATTTTACAAAAGGAAACACAACATGTTGAGTAGTTACCAGGGAACAAATGAGGAACTAACTGCTAGTAAACAATTAGTTAACAGACAGTTTTGAGTAACTCCTTATCAAATTATATGGAGTTGCTCTATATGATTTGAGAAACAACTTTTAATGAACTAATAATGAATTAATTGTTCACGTTTATCTGTTAACACTTATAATGGTCCTTAACTTAATGCATAGTTCTTGATTACTTCTCAGTAATGCGCTAAACAACACTTAACCAATAACTAATTATTACTTTAATATTGCCCACCGATAGAGGTCTGCAGGGATGACGTATTTTTGAAGGCCAACATAAAGTTAGCATCACACTGGTTCGCTCGACAAAAAGCCAATGGGATTTTTACCATTGACTTTTAGTCAGTTCCCATTGGATTTTTTAATAAACGTGTAAGGTGATTCTTACAGGTTTTGTTCATCAAGAGAATCTTCACAAATTAACTCCACTTTTATGAATAATGAAGTGTAAATGCAATTGCCACAAGTAAAAAGCTAATTTAAGGTTATAAACAAACTGGATCACGGTCACAGGAGCGCGAGAATACACCTCAAGGCTTTGAAGGTAAACTATCTTGAAAGTTTCAAAATTCACGAGTGAGGTATTTACTGATGTATTTTATTTCCTAGAACCAAACGTTTAAATCTCTTAAGCTTTTGTTAACCACAGATCTTATTTCAGACATCTTACCAAATAAAAATAAAAATAAAAACATCCACTGACTATGAGACGAGGGAACCAGAAGTACAAAATTGATAACTTATTTCCATGTTTTAGGACTCATATCTGCAGCACTCTATGTTAGACTGTATTCTAGTGTATTTTTGAGCTGTCGAAACTTAACGTTACAGTCAACAAATAAAAGTAATTGGAAATTATCCCATGTTGTACGGTACAGTTTGTCAAAGATTATGTTTGTCTTTGTGTTCATTGGGGAAAAGTTCCTAAAACTACATCTCAGGTGAAGAAGATTTTTTTTATTCAGAGGTGATACTAAATCCAGTGTTGACAATCCCAATGCAACGACATAATTCAAGTTTTCAGTACTTATACACCACGGTTCCAATGTCCATTTAGGAAAAACCATGATGTGCACATTCTTTGAACTCACATGTACTTGTTTTAGAGGAGGGGGAGTGTGTACGAGACAATGTGGGTGAATTAAATCAAACAAACTGAGCGTCCATCCTGTTAATGTTATGTTATGGAAAAGGCCCACTGAGTTGTGTTGACCTCACAAGCGTTTCTCTTCCAAGGATCCACTACCTGACCTTCCCTCTCAGTGAGGAGTCGAACCTCTCAAAAGCACAGCAGTGAATTTCGCCTCCCTCCATCCTCGCTCCTCTTTTTATGTCTCCAACAACGCATTAGCAGGGGAAAAAAATGCTGAAAGCAACTGTAACCGGCAAAAACTTCAAAAGCTTTGCCGGAAGGTCCCCCCCCTCCCCCTTCCTTACTTCCCCCCTCACTGTTAAGCCTTTAATCACAGTTTAGTCACGCTCAGCCCTAATTAAAGACCCCTCCGATTCACAGGCGGGCGTCCCAATCTCTGCCTGACCAGAAAGCTGGCTGTGCATCTCCCCCTTCTCTCTCTCTCTCTCTCTCTCTCTCTCTCTCTCTCTCTCTCTCTCTCTCTCATTTCTTATGTGAGACAGGCTCTTTAACTAACATGCGTGGCAGCGGCGGCTCGCTACACGATGCATCCAAGGTGTCGTTGGGAGATAAGTTTTAAGTTCCCAGGTTTAAGTTCCCAGGTCCAGTTTTCAGAGAACTCTCCTGAAGTGACTGATGTGAGGGTGTGCCGAGAAACAAAGCACCAGCTGCATAGTAGACTGTGTGAGTGCCCTTTGAGTGGGTGACGCACAGACTACTTCGGCCTGGATAATAAAATAAGAAGTGACTATTACATTAGTTGGTTCTGATGGTCTCTGCTGTACTGTACTGTTCTCCCTAAATCATGTAAATCCACGTTTATACATCCGTGTGTTGTGTGTTTCTGCAGACACACTGTTTCTATGTGTGAAATCAAAAGGAAATATGCTGTTTTAATGACTGTGTATGTGAGCTCATCTATGTGTGTAATGTTGTGTGTGTGTGTGTGTGTGTGTGTGTGTGTGTGTGTGTGTGTGTGTGTGTGTGTGTGTGTGTGTGTGTGTGTGTGTGTTCATGCTGCCTACCTTAAGGATGAAACCCTCGGGGCAGGTGAGTTGGTCGTACCACATGGCTTTGTACATGAGCAGAAGGAGCAAGCTGGTCAGGAAGGCCAAAGTGATGAGGATCAGACCTGTGATCTGAGCAACAAAACACACACACATTAAGACACACACGTACGCCACTTCAGCAACAAGTGCCTTTAACGCTTAAAAAGAATAAGGCTGGCAATATATTTTGGTTTTTGCCAACGAATTCTGTGAAAAGATCAAAACCAACAATCCGTTAGTCGTCTCTTGATACTTTCTTGCTTCCCAACTCTGTCTGTGGCACTCAGCCCCAATCTCATTGATGACTACTGAAGACAGGCAAAAAAAAAGTAACACATATTAAATTTCATTTGAATATCTGTAAAAAAGCTGGGCATTGCAGAATGTAGCAACCGCTACTCAAACAGGATAATGAAGTGTATTTGTTGAGAACTATTTTAATCAGCGGATTAATACACATTTGGAGATCTAGTGAGCAGTAAAGGAAGCGCAGCAGTGCATGTGGGGTTGACTGAAAGTAAACTACAGTGTGTGTGATTATGGTAATATGGAACACAATATGAACGCAATGGTTTGGTTTATTGTTGTTTTATAGTCTAACTATGTGCTGTAAATCATTTCTGCTGTGTTCTGCTTGAGAAAGTAGTTTAGTGCATCGGGCTTTGGATAAACAGTTAACACTTAAGTAAATGTTGGTTTTGGTCTTGTCATGAGTTTTTGTTGACAAAAACATATTGCCAGACTTTGAATCAGAACATGAGCAGATTCACAGACATCGGGTCGTTGTTGTACCTTGGCTTTGTCTGAAACATCACTGTAGAAGTTGATATTCAGCTTCTTGATATTGGGCACGTACAGCTTGTTCTTCTTCTGCTGCAGCTGATATTGCGTCGACGTCTTCACAATGACCTGCAGCAGAAACAATGCACTGTTACTGTGACTCTTGTGGAGAAAAACTGAGACCTACTAATTATCTTTGTTTTACATTATGGTTGAAGAATGAAGTTGTCCCCGGTGTTCAGCACAGGTTCAGTGACCCATTGAAAATACAATTTTCCATGTCTAAAAATACACGAGCATCATTTGCAAAAGCAAACAGTTTTAATCGATGCCTTAAAAACACATTTGGGAGCAACAAAGTCTTTTTTTATGTTAATGTATCAGCAACATCTAATCAGCCTGTGGACCATCCTGTGCTACTGAGTGCTTCATCCAACCAAAATATGATTGTAAGAGCTTTACTCCTGCATTATGCATTCAAAAAGGTGCCTGCATTGCGTGGGCTGATGCCAAGGTTTTAACCTGGGACGGTAGGTAACGGAGGGCGAATACAGCCGTCTCACTGTTGGGGCTTTTTGCTTGGAAGGTAAGTATGCCCAGTATGAATTTTAATGGTGTTTGTCCAGACGTGTTCCACAGCAACTCGTAATCTGTTAGCTATTTCTGTAATGCACTAAAGCGTGGTTTGTTGTGGTCCCCAAGCAACTAAGATTCAAAATTCACAAACATAAGTAGGCAGGCACATCCACAGACTCACAAACACTGACCTAATAGGCCACACTTACCTTTTCTGCGAACGGCTTCTGGAGCTGGTTGACCTCCAGGGGTGTGATGAGAGGGATGTTATCAAAGCCGTCGTCCGCAGATGGCTGCTTCTCCAGTTTGTCCGACAGATTGCTGCCTAGCTTCACCATGGCTGCTTAGGTGCCTGAAAATGCCTGGACAGATCTGGAGAGCAGGGACAGACAACTCAGGTCAGACTGACTCAAACTGGGTGCTTTGTAACCAATTATGACAGCGCTGCTTGTAGCTCAAATCGATGATCCTGCCAAGGCACAAAAGAAGATGGAGAAGATGATAGGACAGGACCATAGACTGTATATAAGAAGGACAAGAGTAATTAATATAGACCACAGAAAAAGTAGAATAGAATACCAAAAAAATTCTGATACCGCAAGAAATAAGATTGATATGCAATGTCGGCCTGTTGGTCCATCTATTGGATATATTAACGTGACATCTTGTACAGAGATTCATGTCAACCTCACGATGAATAATATAACTCTGGTGATCATCAAGTCAATATTTTCATTTGTTCAATATTTGGATTTTCTGCAAAAATCATGGCATTCATCATCAACCTCAGTTATACTAGGAGTTTTATTAGCAAGTATTAGCATAGGCTTCTGACACACTAAACTAACATGTCGAACATGGGAAACATAATACCTGTTAAACACCAGCATGTTTGCATTGTGTGAGGATGTTGGCATGCTGATGTTAGCATTTGCTGTAGACTTTGACTTGTTAGCTTGTTAAATCAAACACTCAATACATAATGGTCAAAAATAACAATTATGTGTTACGCTTCATTCCATTTCTGTCTTGATTATTAGTGCAGTGACTTCCTGGAGTCTATGCTAGTGGCCTGGCAATTGCTCAGACCCAAAAGACATAGTCTGGCAGACTAAAACAACAAACTTGTGATTTTAACACTTTAAGTTTTCTATCAGAGCTGCTGGTGGATTTTGTTACATTTGGACAGAGCAAAGCTAGCGTGTTCACCAGTTTCAACTATTTATGCTACACTAAACTAGCCGACTTGCTGAAGTTACAAATAAGAGAATGATATTAATCTTCTCGTCTAAATCTCAGCAAGAAAGCAAGTAGGCATATTTCTGAAAATGTCAGAGTATTCCATTCATAATTGATTTATTATGTAAGTGTAATTATATTAATATGGCTTAAAGTGACTTCAGACTTCTGTGTTTTCATCCTCATAGGGATGTTTTCTTCTTGTTTATGCAATCCAACCATAAAATATAAAGTAAACATGTTTCATAACCACTGAGTATAAATATTATTGTATATATCAGCCCCATCTCTTCCTCCAAGCTCTTAGAATCGAAGTGTAAATCCAACGTGCCACCAACGCGGTGCCGAACGCCTCTCCGCTCTGATACTGATTCTATTTTCTCTCCTCGATCAAATGATCATCTAAATGTGGAGCGAAGAGGTGAGGATCCACTTATCTCATTCACACAGTGCAACACAACACCTTCCCCCAGCCAAGGACCCCGGACCCCACAGGCCCCGATGACGCCAGTGACTCACAATGATGATACTCTCACCAGGAGGCAAAGAGCGACAGTTTACATTCTGCAGGAGACATCCTGATGCACAAGTGTTTTTGATAAAGGAGATACAGGATCATTAACTAAGGCTGCTGGACACATCCATGATCTGCTAAAGACGAAGTTTTTAAGTGGAAATCTTGAACCAAATTAAATTCTACACATTTGAAAAAAAAAGATAATACTGGTGCAAAATGGTCACTTCTAAATTGGGAAAAAGACGAAGATGTATCTAGACAGAGAATCTGTTTTTTTAATTTTTTTTATTTCCAAGCAGCTAAAGAGTAATATTAGTCAATGGGGACAAAAAAGAGACCTTTAGTGAGTTTAATACTCAAGACCTACATAGTGGCCTACTTTGTTTCCTTGGTGAGTGGGTGGCCAAAGTGGTCATCTGTGCTGACCACCATTTTTTCCTCCCAACAGTTGGAGGGAAGTGTGGATATGATGAATCATCCTGAATCTGTGAGTAACAAATGAGCCGGGTGATGCTGTCAAACACTCAGTGTTCCCACACTCTGACAGGAAATGAGTCCAGCAAAAGAGAGCTGCAAATGACATCTTTTAAATGCACATTTTACCCGACAAAAAAAAAAAAAAAAAGATGGCATAATTATAGTTTAATTCATCGCCCACAATCTGGCATATATTTATACATTTAACCGAACAGGGAGGACACCGCTTTCTGAAGGTGAAGACTGTGCTGTGTTGTGAATAGGTAAGAGTGGGCTGTTTATGCCTCTCAAGTTCTTCAGGGTTCACTGGTCATGCATATCTGAACTTGCTGCATTGAAGAGTGCTGAGACAAGATATACAGGCAGTGTAACCAGGAATCAGAGAGCAGGGATGCAACAGCAGCACAAGACACAGAGAAGAAGGCTGATAAAACTCATTTTCTATCTAATTAGGCTGCAGATAAGATTATATGATTCCATCCTTTGAAGCACGTTTGTTGCAGACTTGTATTGTCTTAAATACTCACAGCCTACATGTTCTACACAAGGCTTGCGTTCATTAATGTATCCATAAGCATCAGTAGGACATATGCGTATTTAATTGTTGCCGTTTATGTAACGTGACGGCAGCCACAGAGACAGACCCACGCAGCACCACATACATTGGTGGTGTTGTCCATTCATTCACTAAAATCAGATGAAAAAATCACGAATCAGCGGCACTAAATCACTTAATCACGTTACTAGACGAAACGCACTCCTATGGGGAGCATTACGCAGCGGCACAGGCTCTCTCTGCCCGCAAACATGCGTCTAAAATGCGCAAATGACCCGTATGCAAATGCAGAAAAAGAGAGTATAAAGGTGATGTGAACTTACTGCGGTGTTGTGTGCGGTGCACCGGGTCGGACCTCTCTGGTGCTGCGGACGGGGACTCGGTGTGAACGCAACTGGCCCTGGTGGTGCGTGATCCACGGCAGCACTGCGCATGTGGTGCAGCCCTGGAGCCGCTCGGTGCTCCGGAGGAAACTGGCAGCTCGGTGTGAATGCGCATCTCACCGAGGCTCACATGGGGATGTGGCCGATCAGGAAATTGCGTTTTTTTGTGTCTGTGGGAAATAATCATATCTCGGTTTATTCAGAGTGTTTTTTGTCGTCAATGCGGTGAGACAGGGCCTCGAGGTCTAGTTTGTGTCTGAGCAGAAACACATAGAGAGTGAATTTAAAAAAAAAAAAAAAAGCCACATAGATTATTTAATACCTGCAAAGAATTGGAGTGCACTTCATTTTTTTCATAACTCGACATGTGTACGTGGTGACAAGACTGATAGGATCAATAAAATAAAGACAGTGAGGCAATCATTAAAGATGGAATAGCCAGTGGCCATATATTAGTATGCAAATGACGCATGTATGGTCAAACCAAAACGCAGTGACAATGCACCACTGTTTCCCTTTCATTTCCTCTTAATGTGCCTCTAAGTGAGATCAAACATGTTAAGGACAACAGCATGTGTCCCTGTGTCTGCTGACCTCAGGGGTGGAAAGTAACGTCAGCCACATTTACAGAGTTGCTCGACTTAAGTTCAGTTTTGAGGTACTTCTACTTGACTGGAGTATTTTACTCTTTCTTCTAACTTCTTCCATTCCGTTTGAGAGAGACATTTTACATTTTTTTATTAAACTACATTTATTTGATAGATTTGCTTTCTGAGGACATGTAGGCCACCCTATTTAGCATTTACTATTAGCATTATAAACATTTAACAAATGGTCTATAACACACTATAAGAAATAAGCAGATAAAGGGATATATAATCAGTTTGTTTATTAACACACACACACACACACACACACACACACACACACACACACACACACACACACACACAGTATTTGTCCCCAATTGAACTTCTCCTATAAAGACATATTTAATATTATAACAACAGTGTTTACTATATTTTGTTCATTATCTGTTTATTAAACAGAATCCACACCAGCCTAACATTTATATCTGCTTACAGCTACAATATAGTGTTTTATAAACCTTACATACTACTTATGAATGCTAAATAGGGGGACAAAAAGTAAAGTGTTGCCTGGGATACTTTACAAATTCAGATTTCTACATACACAATTGAAAAATAGGATTAACTTGTAAAATAAGATAGTAAATAAAATAGTTTTTCTTACATATTCATACGTCAGTAAAAAATATTCCAGTAATATAATATAACTCTCCATTCTGCATAATAACCACTTTCACAGTTGATTCTTTTGTAACATTTTGCTACTCAAACATCTGTTCTTTCTAGCATTATGAATTGACTTGGAGTGTTTGAGGTATTGCTTATTTAACTCAAGAGACAGATCTCAATAGTTCTTCTAATTTGAAATAAAGTTATTTTGCTACAAAACATGAGTTTGTAGATCAAAGGCCAGCAGACACGGTGCAGCTCGGTTGCCTTTGACCTACCAACAGATATCCCGTGACCCAGATGACCTGAGGACTCTTCAAAGACATATTCAAGCATTTGTGTATTTCTGGGTTATTGACTCTTGAATCAAAGGTTTCTTGCTGTGAGGAGGAGTTAGGAGGAGCATCTTACGCAGAGGTTTTTGTTCCATGGTGATGCGGTTCACCTCTCTCAAGTGAAGGTGAGAAGGAGGTGATGCATATGCAGAGGAGTGTGTTAAAGAGAAGTGGTGTATTTTTGAGTATTTATATACATGTGTGTGTGTGTATGTGTGAGACAAGCCAATGCTGGGAGAGAGAGAAAAGAGAGAGAGGAGAGAGTGATGTGTGTGGAGAATGAGTGGGAAGAAGGAGCCAGGCTCGTCTGCAGATTTAGATCAACCTTTTCATGGAAAGAGGACCCATGCTGTTTTCCTCTTTGGCCGCGGCTGACTGTATGAATTCATTATGCCTTTAGGGGAGCACTCGTCCAAAAATCAGCAGTGAAACCCCCGCGCCCCCCTGCCAACCCATCAATTGGGCCTACATTTATTATTTTGACCTTTCCTTTGCGGGGGAGTGACTTCAAAGTGGATCCTCGACTAGTTCCTCTGTAAGGAGACGGAGGTGTCATCCTCACAGTGTGAGAGGCAGACTGCCGGCCTGCGCTGGTTTTGTTGTCAGTGAAGAAGAGAGACGGAGTCTGGGTCAACATAATTAAAATGAGAATCACTTTGGTTGCAGTGCGTGGAAGGAAAACTGGGTGAAACCAGGCGTGTTAATGTTTGGGCTTGTTTGTTTGTGAACCTTTAAGACATTCAGCTTGTTTGAGAATTTCACAAATTCTAATTAGTTTATTCTAATTATTTATATATATATATATATATATATATATATAGTCTTACAACATTACAAAATCATGATCAATCAATCAAACCTATGGTTATATGTGTTGGTATCTGTTTGATTTATATATATAAAAAAGTTTCTTATTCATGATAACAATAATATTATTCTTGTTTATATCATTTTTCACTTTTGTTATATATAAAGCATTAAAAACAAATTCACCTTTAATCTAAAACCAATCACTGATGTTTTGTAATTTACAGTATTAAAAGTTTACCGAGGACGTCCTAAAAGAGAAAAATCTCTGCTCCTGTAGAGCACCACAACTATTTTGCAGTAAATTGTTTGACTTGGCAAAGTGCGTTTTGACATTTTAAGTTCAAAATAACAAATATCAAATGAAAAGAATAATTTTTACTGGTGAAATGATTTAAATGGATTCCTTATCACCAACAGAAACAGACAGCTATTTCTAAAAGTTGTTTAATTGAACTAAACCTAAGTAGCAGCATATTCAACTAACTGTCGATGTGAAGCTTTTGTTTTGTTTTATTTGAGGCAGAGCGGTGATGATGTGGTTAAAGAAAAAGAAGAACAGACGATGTTAGTGTTCGACGTAAACAATGCAAGCTCAGTGCTTTCTTATGTCTCCAATGTTTTCTTACGGCCATTAACTATCATTGATATAAAGTGTATGAAGATCACAATACTTTATTTAATGCGAGTTAAAGTTATTTTCTTTTTA
This sequence comes from Anoplopoma fimbria, assembly GCF_027596085.1. Classification (NCBI taxonomy): domain Eukaryota; kingdom Metazoa; phylum Chordata; class Actinopteri; order Perciformes; family Anoplopomatidae; genus Anoplopoma; species Anoplopoma fimbria. Next base: position 25,378,084 of record NC_072457.1, on the reverse strand, counting down.
CTTTAACTACTCCATTTGGATTTGGATTTTATTTAACACAAATACACATTTTGTAAAGTTTTTGTTCAGTTAGATGATGTTTGAATACAATATTTTATTTTCAAAAGTTTGGGGGAAGTTTTGTTTTTGATACTTACTTTATTTAAATACATGTTCCCTTAATATATCTTTAGTTTAATTAGTTTTCTTTCTCACCCCTTGTTTAGACAGTACGGTCACACCACTACTAAAAGAAAACCAAGGTGCCTATTGCCATCATTATTTTCAGGTTTATTTTGTAAAACTCAAAATACCAGCAAGAACATCGGTGAAACGCCTGAAGACACAGTCATAAAAAAACACATGCTATGTCAGGTTTTAAGTATTGTGGCTTGTATAGTATATTACTACAAAGTTCCTAAACTTTCATTACAATAATATTTACAACTGTCTTTTTTTTTCTTATATAAATAACAAAAATAGTAATTAAGCTTTATCAAAGAATCCGTATTTGTTTGGATTAATTTGATGTTTTGAGTATGAAATGATAATATATTTCCACTTCATAAAACTTTGTTCTCCACTTTCTGTCTGCTGTACATTTTGTAATTCACCTCATCATGTGAGCAGCAGTTACTAACTTTATTCTTTTAATTGTAACCTGGATGGGACACTCAGTACAAATGTACCGCACTGAGTCCTTTTTTTTTTCAGTTAGTCTGGGTGACATAAAAGTTTGGTTGGGAGGTTAAAATAAAAATGAAACATAAAGTATCCAAACATAAAAGTGAATCGTTGAGTGTGAGATGACTGTAAAAACTTTATATATTGTGTTCCTACCATAGAAATGCTGTTTCGTCCTTTGTCAAAGCTACTGCAGTTTTGTTTTTTTAAATCAATGTGAAATGCTTTACCAACAGGGCCATCTAGTGTCTGACTAGCCACATAACCATCTAAGTAGAGGCTGAGCCCAACAACAGAGAGATTCAGTTTCTGTCTCCTGACTTGTAAGAAATGTCTGTGCAGGTTTGGCTAACAGATGGATGAGCTGTAAGAGAACTCACTGCAAGTTTACAGTTCAACTGCTGAACAATTTCACAGTTTGATGCAATTCCTGATCAGTTGGTAGGACTATTCACCACCAACAGATGGCAACACCACATCAGTGACAAGAATTATGTAACACGGGACTGTTTTCCTCATTAGATAATTGGACATTTGATAATGAACAAATGAAAGTCTGTTGATGTGAAAATGTAACTATACATTAATAAATGTGTAATGAATGTTGAATGCTGCAAATATATTTGAATCAAGATTTCAATTGTGAGTTAGCGCTTTGTTGAAGATTTAGATAACAGGTATTGTTGATGGAGACGTCATTTTTCGATCAGTGTTTTATACCCATGATGTGTTTGTTAGGAACTCCAAAAGATTTTGCTATGCACTACAGATGGTAATGTTTAATGATTATGTCTTAGCAAAACTGAGATAATACTATAGTGAGAAAGAAGACGATGATATGAGAAGTGACAGGGATGGAGGGAGAGTGCTACAAGATCAAGACTATGTTGCATGGTCGACAAGGAGACAGGACAGCCAGGACAAAGTTGTAAACCGGAAAATCACTTGGTCAGACTTTTGGAAGATCAAAAGGCAAGGCGAGGACGTTCACCACCAGTGGAACACCACATCTGCTTTGTCTGGGCATGTGGAGGGGGAAGAAGCACCAGGCAAAGAAAAATACCAAGCCTCTAATTGGACCAAGAGTGGAATATGAGTCAACCATCACAAACAGCAAGATTATCACTACGTCTCTCCGAGCTGGCATAGTAGCTTGTCCACTAAGCCAAAAGCTGAACTCATCATTGAGCTCACAGAAGACATTGAGGTCGCCTTCGAAAAGAAAGAAGTACTCAAGTGCTGGCTGTTGAGTGCAGGGAAGCTGGCTGGAGGACCACCATCTACCCAGTAGAGATTGGATGTCGTGGATTTACTGGGCTGTTAACCACACTGCTGCTGAGGGATGCAGGAGTGACAGGAGGAAACTACAAGACTGGCAGAGGAGGGGGAGAAGGGCAGCTTTTGGCTGGACAAGTGTTGGGGAAGGAACACCTAACCCAGACGCCAGCTGCAAGGGTTGGCAGGGAGACGTCCCTGTCACTGCTTTGTCATCAAGAGATGTTCCAAGTTTAAAGATGTGAAACATTCAGGAATGGTGGCTCATTGCCCTGCAGCTTGCCATGTTGGCACTGGAGGAGGGGAGACATTCTTTAACATAGTTGAGCATAGCACAAACTTATAATGCTTTTAGTTTTTAGAATCCACCTGATGCTGCTTCTCACTGCACTTTGAAACAATCAAATGCGGCAGGTTTGTGATCCTTAAAGATAAAATGTGTAGGACTTTCCTGAAGAATGGTGTATAGACTCATACAAAAATAATCATCATTTATGACCCACTAGAAGAGTGTGGGGTTGTCTGCAGAGACGCTGCCCGCTACCTGTACTTGCTTGTTTTGCTGTGTTCGGGAAGTTTCTGAGCTTCAACATTTAAAAACACTTAGCGACCAGCTGGCAGATCGTAAGAACCCATACAAAAATGGAGAACACAGATCGTAAAAAAACGTAAATTTTGGGGGCGAAATGCCAAACGTACCAAGCTCGTTCAAAGCAAGAGTGAATCTGAGGTTGTTTCAACTGCTGACAAACACCCTAACCCTTACTACGGAAAACCCTTAGCTCTCATCTTAATGAGCTGAGTACAAAGACAAAACACTAGAAAAAAGGACTGAACTGAACTCGATTTGCTGCATTTTGTGGCAAAAGCTAAAAATAAAATATTAATGAGTTGATACATAAAATGTGTATTCAATGCGTCAAACTGTTAACAAACTGTTAACCATATGATTAGTTGATTGAAATTGCAACAATTCACTCTTTACAAGTTGCAATACAGTAATGGAACACAATCCATTGCAAACAAAATTTCTGCTTCAGCATAAAGCAGTAAATATACTTCACTGTTGAGCAGTTTGAAGAACACTCACAGTTCATTTTTAAATAAACCAGCATTGAAGAGTGATTATTTTTGTGGTAATGTCTCCATTTACATTTGGTTTGTTTATTGTAATTTAACTATTTCGCTCACTTTATATTTAACAACCATTGGCTAAAAGTAGTGTGGTGAAAAACCTACAAAATTGCCCTCTGTTATATGGTGGAATAAATCTAGTTCTATAAAAATCTGACACTAATTATGTTTTGTATGGATATTACACACACACACATTAACTGATCAAACTCATCAGTACTTTAGAGGATAAGTTGGTAAGAAAAACAAATGTTATGGTTGATAGGTGTGTTGTGCACCATAGGGACATGTTCACACTTTGTGATAATGTCTGATAACACGTTAAACCACAGGTGAATTCCACTCAAAGGTGTTAATAAACACATTTTAACATCAACATATGATGCAACCATATCCCCTTTACACATGTGAGCCATGACCTCAGCCGGGGAGGAAAGTCAAATGTACTTGTTTGTGAAAACAAAGTGTTACCAATGAACATTGTGGATGGCTCCGTGAAAGTGAGTCAGCATGCACAATACCAAATGGAATTCAGCCTTCATTCATTGTATTTACATATTCTGTTAAAAGGCCTATATGATAATATTAATCATATTAAAGTTTATTTGTATAGCACTTGACCAGCGTTACCAACACAAAATACTAGGGCTGAAGCGGTTCCCCAAGAAACTTGATTATTAAAAATCCCCCAATCCTGACCAAGGTTTGCAGTACATTACATTACATTACAGTCATTTAGCAGACGCTTTTATCCAAAGCGACTTACAGTCAGTAGTATATTACATATCATTCACCCATTCACACACTGATGACAGGCTACCATGCAAGGTAGTCTAACTAACATTCATGCAACATCCAGTCCACACCGATGGCAAGCCTTCAGGAGCAACTTGGGGTTAAGTGTCTTGCCCAAGGACACATCGACTGCCGAAGCCGGGTATCGAACCACCGACCCTCTGATTGGAGAACTACCTTACTCTCCACTACGCACAGCCGCCCCATATATGTTGAATTGAACAACAAATACGCGTTGAAAGCGGCAGGAGGAGAGCTAGTTAAACTGATAGCAGCAGGTGGGCAGCACAGTCCTACTTGGTTAATTAACGGAGCTAGTAGCTAACGTTGACAGAGGTTCCATTTAGTTACATCCTGACGCGTTCAAGCTCTTTTCAGTGAAAATAAGTATTGGGCGAAGGTAAATTACAACGTTACAATGATGTGTTCAAATGTCATCTTGTTATATTTAGTTTTGGGCAAGAAACTGGAAATAAACACAGTTGTACGAAGAAGATGTTTCCACAGCAATTTGAAATAGATATTAGAGAGGGAATTCTGACCTGTTTAACTTCTTGACACTAGCTCGAAGCTGCTCATAATAAATAATGAAAACTACTTGTGCCTAGAGTTTTGTTTAATCAAGTAAATACTCGCCTGATATCAGACAGAATTGTCAACTTCTTACACTTTTGTTTCCATCTTCAATCTGACATTGCCTCTCTGATTGATTTCCATGGGGGATTTGATTTTTTCTATAAAATCACTAAAGACCAATGTATCGTCCTGAATCTAAAGACATTCATAGTCAACAGGTAATATGTTTCCATGACATACTTATTCATTTTTATTATCATTTTAATTGTGTGATTAAAGTAACATTTTGAATTATTTAGGGTTTACCCTGACTGGGACGGTTGAAATTATTGTTTGTGAAGGTGGTGAAAAAAGTTAGTCTGGAGCCATGAAACCTAGAATGTAATAAGACTCCTACATGCACTAAATGGGTTAATTCATATTATATTATGTCTGCAATTTAAGTAGATTTTTCTACAAAGAAAACCAATTAGTAGTTCCATCTTATTTTCTTTTTGTATATTTACTACTTATTCTTAATAAAGCAATAGGGTTTTATATCCGATTACTCAATGCTCAATAGCTAGAATACTCGAGTACTAAAACAATCGATAGCTACAGACAACCACAGCAATAAAAGCAATAAAATACACAATAAAGTTTGACTAACAGGGCTAGCATGAGGAATAGACTTAGAAACAAAAGATAATGATAATATTTCAGTTTGTTTCAGTGTGCATTTCTTGTCTGTGTAAAGTGTGCATCATTTTTACACTTGATATTTACCATATGCAGGCTGTATGTCTTTAATTTATTGTTAACTTATAAATGCTGCTATTTTAATTCATCTAACTACCTCTGTGCCTTTTTTGTGTTTTCCCTCTTAAACTGATTCAGTGAGCATTGCTTATACAATTCGAAAGTATTCGAACACACACTGAGATAACGGAAAAAATACTCTAAACTGAACTCCACATCCTAATCAAACTGTGCTACGCAGTCACAATCATCAAATCCCTGAGTCCAAACCATCTGCAAACAGATGAACAGATAACTGGCATTATCATTAAGTACATACAGCTGTGACTGGGCAAGGTCATCAGTTACCGGGCAGCAGAGGTAACTGCTGCTCCCGATCTGATGATACACTCACATATTCAGTCATCAATCTTTGGCCTTAAGGTGTTATATATACAGTATCAATAATATATCACTATATGCTCCATTGTGGTGTTTGCAATGGTCGATCCATGACTAGCACAGACGTTGGGGTTAAATGTCTTTCCCAAGGACACATCGACATGGACTACCAGATCGAACCGCCAATCCTCTGATTTGAAGACGAACTGGCCCTACCACTGAGCCACAGTCGCCCTTTACTGGCTTGATATGACTTTAACAAAACTTTATCCAAGCCTCACAGTTTAGAGAAAAGTTTTCCATCAGTTGCATGACACTAATGTGCTGCTTCATGTCACGTGGGATAAAAGATGAGATGGGAGGGGTGGAATGAGGAGAAATGACAGATACAAGGAATAGACTAACAAAAGCAGCCTATTAGCCTATAGCAGATGATTATGATGATGATGATGATGAGGATGACTGGGGAGTTGAGGAAGGGTGGAGTGGCGTCAGAGATAAGTGAGCTAAACTGTGTCTCGTACATTCAGAGAGCTGTTTGAGCTCAGCAGGTTCAGGTTCATCACCTCCTCTGAGCACTGACTGATGGACGGCCTGGAGGGATCAGAGCTCTGCTACCCTCAGCTCCTGAACTCGTCCTGCAGGGGTTTAATGCGTCCTCGCCCTGAGGCCGTCCTCCTCTACACGCTGCTCTCCTCCGTCACTGTGCTCACTGTAGCTCTCAACCTGCTCGTTATCATCTCAATCTCCCACTTCAGACAGCTCCACACCCCCACCAACCTGCTCCTGCTCTCCTTGGCCATCTCAGACCTCCTGGTCGGGCTGCTGGTGATGCCGGTGGAAACGGTGCGGTTCATAGAAACCTGCTGGTTGCTTGGCGACCTCATGTGCGCTCTGTCCTACATTATCGGCTTCAGTCTCACCTCGGCCTCTGTGGGGAACATGGTGCTCATATCCATCGATCGCTTCGTGGCCATTTGTTATCCTCTGCAGTACCCCAACAAAATCACCCGCGGCAGAATTGAGCTGTGTGTGTGTCTGTGCTGGGCCGGCTCGTTCCTCTACAACGGGCTCATTTTAAAGGAGCATCTCGGGCAGCCAGACAGACACAACTCGTGCCACGGGGAGTGCTTGGTGGTGATTAGCTACGTCTCTGGCACCGTCGACCTCGTGTTCACGTTTATCGGCCCCTGCTCAGTCATCCTCATTCTGTACATGAGGGTGTTTGTTGTGGCTGTGTCTCAGGCGCGTGCCATGCGGTCTCATATTACAGCAATCGGTGCAGTGACGGTCACGGCAAAGAAATCAGAGAAAAAAGCAGCCAGGACTCTGGGTATTGTCATACTGGTGTTTTTGATGAGTTTCTGTCCGTACTACTACCCGTCTCTTGCAGGACAGGACATCTCAAACAGTGCCTCGTCTTGGGCCATTGTGTCCTGGCTGTTGTATTTTAACTCTTGTTTGAACCCACTCATATATGCTTTTTTCTATCCGTGGTTTAGGAGAGCTATCAAGTTAATTGTCACCCTGAAGATACTTGAGCAGGACTCCTCTCAGAAAAATATAATTTAAAGTCACTCCACATTTTTTTTAATGAGCTACATCCCCTTGCAAATGAAATTGTAAAAAAAAACATCCAGTCTACTTATCTATGATAACATGTTCTATGGCTGTAGGGAGCCTGATGGGCTATATAGACAAATATTATCATTAGAAGATAATAGAAGGCAGAAACTGGAATTTAGCAACTGATATTTTAATACTTATTTTTTCTTAGATAGTCGAGTAATGAGAGAATAAAAATATAAATGACTCTAGCTCTGATTGATGTGTGGAAATGTATATATTATTGTGCCAGAAATTCCATTCGGACACAGGATTATCAAGGTAATGTGTGAATCATACACGTCAGTATTCAGCACTGATGCAAAACTCATTTCAAACCATAACCACTTTATTAGAAATGTTTAGCAGCAGACTTTTTAGACTATTTATGTCTCCCCTTGTTTAGTAAAACTGTTAATGCTCCTGTGATAATAAAGCCTGATTTCTATCAGAATAAGAATCTAGTTAGAGAACGACTTAAATTGGATGATACAAACTGCATGTTCTGTAGAGATATAAAATAATAAATGTGTTAACATTGAGAAGCTTTATGTTCTTAATAAATTATCTTTAATTGTCTTATAGAAGGTAAAAATCTAGAAGAATATGACTGCAGGGAAAGAACGAAACAAACATTCAGATACAGATATGTAGTCCGTGTATAAAACAATAAGAAATTGCTTTGTTTTTGATGAGGATTGTGTTTAAATAAACATAATGAAGACATTTCAGTGTAACACTATCATTTATTTTTGTAAAAATAACTTTAAAGAAATGTATATTTACAGTTTGGGTTTATAACAAAGTTATGTTTAAAACAAAACAAGTTTAATAAACATAAAAAACATTTGATGCTGAAGTCCTCATCTTCTGGACTGAGACTGGGGCCGTCTGACTTCTGTAATGGACATAAACAATTTATGAAACATAGAAGCAGACCGTATTTTCTTGTACTAGTCACTTGCCATTCATACATCTATTCATTTTCAGTCTATGTATTAATACGTCTCAAGCAAGTCTAATATACTACATGGTTCCAAAAAAAAAAAAAAAAAAAAAAAAAAAAAAAGGTAAAAGAAGAACACAAAGGGAAACATGCACAATTCGAGAAATTGAAAAGTATATTGTACATTTAATTTATTTTACAAAAATGTAGATATATCAAAATGTGATATCAAAAAGATCTGGAGTTTTTTAGGAGTCATATAGCAAATGCATTTAAGGCACATGTAAATGTGCATCTATGTAATTTTGGTAGTTCTAATATGTTAGTAAATAAACAATAAGTACCAGGGATTTCATGTGGCCAAAAGTCTTCACAAGCTGGACACCGCGGCTCTGCTCTTCCTTTGAAGTATCTGGCCACACATGGGTTGTGTATTTTTATTCCACAAGTAGGTTTCTCACAGATTTGGCACTGAAAAAAAAAAAGTGATCAGATTAATACTGTGTACTCATTTAATAAAGATCAGGTTTGTCAAACATTTAAACGAATGCAAAAGTGACTGTTTACAAAAGCAACCAAAGTCAATGCAAGATAAAAAAAAACCCTAATAAAACAAAAAACTCAACATGACACAGGAAGTAAAAACTTATAAGAACTGAGACTGACAGGAGAAAAACACCCTGACAGATAACCATTACATATGAATCTGTTTGCACTGCAGAAACACATTAAATCACATGATTAAAAGTGAATCATTTGTCATTCATATTTATGTTGTTACTTAAGAGCAAGTCTGTGTGACTTACCAAGTGATTTGCTTCTTAAAACTATAAATCATACTTACTTTTTTCCCTCAGATCATTTCCAGAAAGCTTAAAATAGTACAATTTTATAATTGTATTTATTTAATTAAAAACATTTGATTTCAGACACTTATAGTAAAATAAAAAAGAAATATCTTTATTGCCACTGCACCTTTTAATTATAAAATTGCTGGCAAGGATAATTACATTTGTATCCATTATGAATGTTATTATGCATCTATAGAAGCCTGCTTTCAAATAAAAAATTGTTCTCCCAAACGAACAGCATCTCTTTAAGGTAGTGATTTAATGAAATCACTACCAGAGTACAGAGAGTAGAATTGAGAGATTCTAAACGACAGAACTAAATCTAATTCATTTTATTCAGTTATTTATCACAGGGTATAAACTTTATAATAAATAACAGAGAAACCGAGGGACCATTTACCTGGAAGGCGATGTTGTGACAGATGTGGCACACTTTGACTTGGTCCTGATACATCGTACGAATGTATGGCTCCATCTCTATAATACATCTGGTGGACAAAGTGTATTCACCCCGTTTCTACATCAATGAACAGAAAACCATTACACACTGAATAAACAAACAAAGAGCAAGAAGTGTAATATGAAATGTAGTTAGACAACTTGTGATGACAAACATATATAAACAAGTCTGTCAAAGCTAAAATCATGATAGCTATCTTAAGATGGTATTGTTTATTTCTATTAATACTTTTTAGGCAGCAATTGTTTATAACATTTGACATCTTTCACCCCACTGAGTCACAAAACCCTTCAGTAGCGTTATTTCCCAACAGGGAGCAGCAACACAGCCAGTTCACTCACAGATGGTCGATAAAAGACCAATATTATTCTTAGTGAAGATGGCGAACTTAATGAACGCCAGATTAAGTTGAAGTCCTTTATTAAAGTGTCCCCAACTGGCATGAAATGCGATAAAAGCGCTTAATCAATGTTACAAACATAACTTTTTGTCCACACAAAAAAAGAATTTGTAGCAGTTTGTAGAAAATAGAGCAAAGGGAACATATCCTAAATTGTATTTTGACATCCTCTTGGAAGCACCGTGTTTTACCTCACTGAGCCATTTGTCCTGCACGAGTCGGTTCAGGAGGTGCTCTGTCTCGCTCTTCTTCAGCTTCTTGGTGGTCAGGGTGTCGGCGCTGTTCAGAATGTCAGTGGACGAGGCCTTGCCATTCTCAGAGCCCACGATCAGGTCCATCTGAATCGGAGAAGCTCAAGTTAGTCATGACACACTTTGCACACTGAAAATTACGAAATAGACCTTGCATGCTTATTGTAGTGACGTTGGGAGAAAATTAATTTAGATTAATTTAACTGTTTAGTGGTGACATGCAATATGAGTCATATACTACTACAAAGGCAGTATTTTATAACTAAAGACTATAAGACTGTAAATAGCAGTACTCGACAAGACAAGAGCTTGACAGTCAATTTCAATTTTTATTTTCATTAAAGCCCGACCTTTTAAAATACATGTCAGAACTGTGCTGATAAAAAAAAAACCTTGAGATGCAGGATTTCCTTCTGTAAATTTAACTCACCGTTTTCCTGAACAGCTCCAGCTCATTGTCGGCATAATCTGACGACATTCTGGTGACATCGGTCTCAGCCATGTTCACCTGGACAGGATTAAAGTAAAACAGGGATTAACAAGGCCTCCTAGTGGTTTAACACAGCTGTTGTTGACAACTGTAACAGGGCCCACTGGTGGCAGCAGAGCACCATCCAGTGGGCGGCAGATGGAACTGACAAATGATTAGATTAAATTTAAAAAAAGGATTATTTGGAAATTTACAAGATAGTTATTTTAATGTATAAATGTTAAATTAAAATGAACAAAGCCCAAATTCCAACGACCAGCTATGTCTGAATATTGCCACACCAATCACAACACATCATCAGGTATTGATGACAGGTATTCACTGTTAGCTAGAGAACTAAAATAGAATATAATCCTTTTGATGTAGTGACACAAAATGGATCGGGTTTGCAAATGAAAAAGAGTGGAGGAGTCAACCCTGCGCCAGTAACAGCTCCTAAGTGTTTGTTTGGGAAATATGACCCTGAATACATACAAATTTGGATTCATAATGACCGGCAGTGACAGTCGAGAGTACGCAGACTATATATTTTGGTCATTACAGCTCACAGTGGCATAACACATATTTACAGCCCAGTTTATTTTCTTTTTGTCATGTTGTTATTTTTCTAATTTGCTTGGGAAGGTGGTCCTCATCTTTTTTTTGGTAACAATCAGAAGTTGGACTGAAGTAACAAGAGGTTGAGAACATACATTACAGGTTTAGAAATCAATTCATCAATTTACAAATATTTTCAAATTTCATATATCTTTCAGCCTCCAATGAGCAACTACTCAAACTCACAGATAATACAATGTGTCAATGTAATATGTGGCTGTTAATCCAGGATCAGTAAACAACCATTAATGATACATTATCACAACATAATCTGGTTCTCAAACAGTCCCAAGCAATCCCACAGCCAGATTACAGCAGGTGCTGGTTAGAATCGGTTATCTTAAAAACAACAGACTTTGACATTTGTTTTTACTTTTAAACATTGGAATTTGTCAAATACTGTATCAGCATCTGGAAGATCATCATAAATTATCCTTGATTAAATTAATTCTTTGTGCATGTTTGACTTTGCAGAACATGCAGGCAAACCAAAGTTTCATTCGTGACATAGTTGTGATTCACATCCGCCGTTCTGTGTATTAGGAAAACAACAATTAGGCCTGACAATGCAGTCCCAGCAGACGACTTAAACCCACTTACCAAGGCGTAGAACTGGTGACCGCTGTCTTCAGACATCCCTTTTCTAATCTGCATGAACAAAGGCTGCAGCTTTGAGTTGATGGCATCAATGAAATCATCCAGTTTGTCAGGGACGTGCTGTGCTGCAACAAAGGAAAGAAAGTTTGTGAGTATCAAGAAGTATCATATTTGCAATTCACCTTACTCCTCAAATTATTTATTGTGCTTTCAACCCATATTTTATTGTCCACCTCAGTGGAAATTTGTCTTTGGCTTCTCCCAAGTACAGCAAAGGCACATATAATACAAATAACACAACACACCATTAAAAACACATAAATATAGAGTAAACAATGGTGCACATGGGCAGGTTGCAGCAAAAAACATTCTGTCTAATTTATAATTTTAAGTATTTGTCTAAAAGCTTGCATATTCCCAGAAAGTTATGTTCATAAAGTTTACATTGAGTTGAACGTCAACGGTGAATATGTTATGCAAATGCAAAGTAGACAAAGGGACTTTTACTCCGGGGAGTAATCCTATCTATTGACTCCAGGTTCTCTTATGACCTGATACAGAGGTGAACTCAACGTATTCTGGATCAATAACATCATATAATATACAGTACCAGTCAAAAGTTTGGACACACCTTCTCATCCAACTACTTTGAAGAATCTAAAATATAAAACATATTCTGGTTTGTTGAGCATTTGTTTGTTCACCACATAATTCCAACATGTGTTCCTTCATAGTTTGGATGTCTTCAATATTAATCTACAATGTAGGAAAAATAAATAAATAAATAAAGAAAGACCATTGAATGAGAAGGTGTGTCCAAACTTTTGACTGGTACTGTATAAATATACACAGTGACTTACTGCTGTGGGTGTCACAACTGTATTGATGGAGCGTCTTCGCCCCTTGTTCATCAATGATGCCATTGGCCATCATGGTCTGCAGGAACCGTCGATGGCTGTCTCCCATCTGTCTGGACATGTCTCTGGTCTGATGGAGACAAACACAAGCTTTAAGTTATAATCTATCTATCTATCTATCTATATATATACATATATATATTTGTATATATATATAATATATATATATAAACATATATATATATATAAACATATATATGTATATATATATACATATATATACCTAAGGGCCTATATATATATTCCAAGAGACACCATTGGGAGCATATATATATATATATATATATATATAACATATATATACACATATATATTTAAAGAAGGCATATATATATATATATATATATATAGAGAGGTGTATTGTCATATATATATATAAAAGCTAAAGGATTCGCCACAAATATATGGGGGTTGAATAATACTGCACATGCATATATATAACTAAAGTTATATATAACTCAGATAGTATATATATATATATATGTATCCACATATATGTATATGTATATATATATATATATATATATATATACATATATATATATACATATATATACACATATATATATACATATATGTATACATACATATATATATACATATATATATACATATATATATATACATACATATATACATACATATATATATACATGTATATATATATATACACATATATATACACATATATATATGTGTAACACAGCGTGCTGACTCCACTGCTTCATACCGCAGTGACGTCAGCTAAGTGACGCTATCCTAACCGTTAACCGTCGCTTACCTGGCCAAGGGGATCTCGTAGGTGAAGGTTGATCTCTGATATTTGCGGTTCAAAGTTTGAATATTTAGCATAAACGAGCTTCTGTAGACAGAATAGTGATGACAAGTTCACCGACGAGCCTCCTTTACTCCGCGCTTCCTGTTATGCTTCCGGTTCTTCTTCTTGTCTACTTCCGGTAGTTGGCACGTGTGGGGAACTACCGCCACCTGGCGGTGACCCTCCATGTCAACAACAACAAGATTCAGTTTTCACCAAACACTGAAGATATTGTTGGTGTCAGAGTATTTTCACACATGCTTAAAAAATACAGAATAAAATAATATAATTTACACTTTTTAAAAATATATACAGTACCAGTCAAAAGTTTGGACACACCTTCATTCAATGGTTTTTCTTTATTTTTTTCTACATTGTAGATTAATATTGAAGACATCCAAACTATGAAGGAACACATATGGAATTATGTGGTAAACAAACAAATGCTCAACAAACCAGAATATGTTTTATATTTTAGATTCTTGAAAGTAGTTGAATGAGAAGGTTTATCCAAACTTTTGACTGGTACTGTACATATTTAATTTGTGAATGAATGCAAAAAAGGATGTAATATATATGTAATATCACAGCTGCAAGTAATATAGTAATCAGGACATATACAGTATCTGTTAAAAATAGTGTGACTTGTGGCACACACACCAGCAAGTCAATTTGGAAAGATTACAACTAGGTTGTTAGAGCGAAGTTGTTTGGCTGTTGAGTTTGTGCTTGGTGGCTGCTACTGTATTGGCTTCATTTGCATACAACAATAACACCTGTTGAGTATTTCCCCATCGACCCTGTGTGCCTCTGCAGCTCCTGTCTGTGTTAAACCTCACACAGCTGTGTGTATTTAGTAGCTTTAATGGACAGAGACTTAAAGTAGATAATACATTGCTGATGAAGCCAACTGTTTATTACTGAACTAATGAACTCTATTTTAAAAAAAAAAGACTGCTGTGCTTCAGTGCTGCCGAGAAACATGCATGGTCATATGGTAGTGTCACAAGTTTAAGCTGTGACTTGTTCATTTTGAAGGTGTTAATGTTGTGCAATAGTTCACTGTAAGTATTCATGGTATTTTGCTTGCTATGAGTTTAACACGGAAGTGTGTGGACTGGGTAGGCACATTAACGGTATTTATCCTGAACATTAGAACGTTAGAATTAGACAATGCATAAAGTGTTACAGTATTTGTGCTCTGATCTAAAGCAACGGTTAGACGGTGCCCAACAAGGTTAGAGTGCTAATAGTGATTGTTAAACAGCAAACAAGATGTATTCTAAATGCTTTATTACTCTAACAAATTAAATAAGAACATATAATACAAGGTGTCTGAGTCTTGGATTACAATAAAGCATATTATTAACATTATTTAAATACAGTATCCAATGTCCTCATGTTTTACTGCAGCATTTAACCCTAATATTCCTCAACATCATCCCAAATCTTCTGAGGCTCTTCATAAGGTCTCAGGAACAGACAGGTTATCATAACAGTGCTGCTCATCATTATCAGCATGTTTACATCATCACCAATACTTTGATTCATGTAAAAAGCAAACCGTTTATATGGTTTACTGTACTCAGATAGCCCAAATAACCTCAGTTTACATAAATTAAATCAATTTGTTAAACTTTTCAATGTCTGAAAAAGTTTATAATAAACCTCCAGGAAATAATTGTATTATCCCGCCACAACCCTAAACCAGCCATTTAAAAATACTGATCAGTAACCAGGTCTGTTATGTGTAATTTTAAGCTCTCCTGACAACATTGCCCCGAGCCTGCTTCTTTTTTGTTGGAGAATCTCAAATTGGAGTTGTTAAATTACAAATCAGGACTAATTTGGACAGATTATCTTGACTGCTGAGTTTAACGTAAACATCTAGTTCAACAAATCCAACGTTACCAGCAGATTTGCAGTACAAACGTTGTTCTTCTTTCTGTCCTGTAGGACCTTTCTGGAATAAGAAAGCAAGGTCCTGACAATGATCTCAGAGATAGAGTTATAGACACCAGCATTAGCATTTTAACAATTATTCAATAGTGACATTTACTTGCTCACGGCATTAAGAGAGAAAGTTTGATTGGGAGTCCTGTCCTAAACAATTTGTACCTTTTTCCAAATGAGTTCTCATCAGCAACCACACTGATCAGGTGCATGTGTTGCTCTGATTGAGCAACGTTACATAAATTCAGGGGGAAAAAAAACAACTCATCATCGCTGTCA
Source organism: Anoplopoma fimbria (assembly GCF_027596085.1). Lineage (NCBI taxonomy): Eukaryota > Metazoa > Chordata > Actinopteri > Perciformes > Anoplopomatidae > Anoplopoma > Anoplopoma fimbria. The sequence goes on along the minus strand of NC_072457.1, from coordinate 25,362,359 downwards.
AGTCAAACTGAACAAACAGTATGTGCAATAGAAATGATCCACGCTGTGATCAATCCTTAGTAATGTGGTTGGAAAAGCCAAGCATGTGTCACTCATTTTCCCAGTTTTGGCCTCTTGTGGTGACTCATTAGCGTTTTCTGTCTTGCACTCACACAATCCAACTTCAACAGTATTTATTAGCCCAGATCCGAGCAGAGAGGGATTCCTTTTTGTTAGCCCACCACTGTCTCCCTATTTCTCCAAAGGGCCCATTGTTGACTCAGTGTGCTTTTTGTCCCGTCAAATGTCTTTATCCTTTAAGTTGGCAGCAGTTGGCTGAGAAAGCACCACACCTGAGGACCAAATGTAAGAAGGAGAATGAGGGGATGACAACAACAAAGAGGTTTTCCCTGATAAAAATGGAGGCAACCAGGAGGGCTGCCTGTTGTGAAACAGTCAGCTGAGAACCACCAGTTTCCGTCCACATAGAGACCAATGACAGTCATATGTGGTTTGTACCTTGTGTTTTAGTGGCTGGTAGGAAACTGTCCATGTGTGTTGATGGACTGTTGCAATTTTTCCTCTTTGGCTCTTCTGCTGTGGCAAAGCTGTGGAATAACACACAAACATTTATGGCATCTTTCATCTTAAAATTGAACTACAAGTTTGGATTACACTTAAGACTCATAAAAAGGCAATATGTCATGATTATTACTATTGATTTTTTACACAAATACAGCACTACTCACCGTTCTCTTCTCCATGAAGCTGGTGAGGAATTCATCTATGTCTGCCCGTCCCTCCAGGAAGTTTTCAGCCGTCTCCTCCGACTCCTCCTCCGCCTGGTGGGCTGCTACTTTTAACCGAGCCTGTAGAGTACTAAGACTGCAACTCTAGTGGGGATTAAAAAACAAAGGTATGAAACAGAAAGACAAACATTTTCCGTGGGGTGTTTCAGGACAAATTAAGCTGCTTGACATGGTAAAACAAGGTGGTCTTTTGGTTGACTGAGAGGGAGAGAATAATCCCATCTAACAGAAGGGGATCCTCGAAACAAGAGGACTTATGTGTAGTTTATAAATCAGGTGTTGCTTCACGTGTCAGGCACCATTTGTCTATGATCCTGCTCAATTAATCTTTTTTGTACATTTTAATGCACTGGCACTTATTTACATTAAAAGTATAAAATGAGTACCCTTGTGAATCAGTTTATTTTTATTGTGAATTAGAAAACGGATGGTGGGCCACCCGGCACAGAAGTTGAGTATCAACGGTGTAGCCTCTTACCTCACTGAGCTCATGCTGTCTCTGCATTCTGCTTTCAAAGGCCAACTTCATCTGAGTCAGCTGTTCGTACTGTCAACAGACAAAAACAGGCATCACAAGCTGCTAGACAATAGCATTCATGTGTTTTTAGTGGGGGTCTGTTTGAAACAGGAGCACAAGAGATTGGATGTAATATCTGACCTTGTAGAGCATTTCTTGTCGTTTTCCTTCCAGCTGCGGCTCCATCTGAAGATTTTTCTCTGTAAATGACAGGCAGAGATGCACAAATCTTAGTAAAATTCAACTAAATTTACAATTCTCTTTCATTATTGACCATCAAGAACTTCGGTCCAGCTGCAGGAGAGGAACTTACTGGCCATGTCCACTATATTTGTGACCAGCTCTTCTTTATCGCTGGTGACCTGCTTCAGTTGTGGCAAACTCACAAAGAACTCCAGAAGCACATCCTCGTTTTCAGACATCTCCGATAACTGGGTCAGACTAGGAGGTGGAGGACATAGGTAGATGTAGAGCAGTGAGTTAGAAAAGACATTAATGGGTACAACAGAATGTTTTCCCTGACATTATTACATGCTTACACAATGTCTGATAAAATATAAAAGATGATTAAGTTGACAATATTTGGGAATAGATTACTTTAAATCACAGAGTTCAGGAAAAGACTCAGGAATCTCAGGCATCTTGTACATGTGTCCGTTTAGTCCAGCCTGAAACAGACAGCAGGAGTGTCATCAAGTCACATTCTTCAAGGAATTTATGTCAATACTAGATTTGTCTGAACCTGAGCATCAATTGCAGGGAAAGACATCTTAACTGAAAGCTTTGCTTGGAAGATCCTGGGTTATCACACTTACTTTTACAATTCATTTTATACATGTTGATGAACCTATGCTCTGCAAACGGTCAATGCTTGACTAGATGCTTGGCTTGCTTCATGAATATATTAACTTCAATTTATGAAGACGTACAGCTCATATCATCGTCCTCTGTGCATTCATAACAGATCTAATCAATCCACCTGTGTACAAATTTCGATTATCATTTTACCTGGGAGTCTCCAGTAGGAACAGGCAGTGGCAGGTCAGAAAGCAGGCCGTATGGGGCTGGAGCTCGAGGGGGCCCATGGCCACTATCGACCCCTGGGTGAGGCATGAGAGCTGGAGCTAGGCCTGGACCAGAAGGCGGAGTGTGACTGGGGCCCCCATGACGAGGATAGTGATAAGCCTGAGTGGGGTAAGGCGCCATGCCCGACGGCTTGTACATATTGCTGGGGAAACGGAAAGGAAATAAGATTATTTGAAGTAAGCATTACATACGTTACAAAAATATTACAAAAGCTGAGTCTTACTTTATTAGTTTTAATTAACATGATTCTTTTATTTACCAGCTTCATTGGGAGGACAAGAGGTAATCACTGGATATAACCTTTTAAAATGTGACACAGGTCTCTGACATGTTTCAAGAAATCAAGTTTTACACAATTTCTTTGGAAGTGACAAAAAAACATGACAAAGTCGCATGGTATTGTCCAACGTTTACATTATTATGATCAGCTGCTTTTTAGGGATACTTTCTTACTGCATTGACCCAATAAAAAAAATCATGGCAATAATATTTAAATTAGACCCAAGTTGCTGAACACCTGGACGTTCTGTTGTAATGAAGCATCGTGAGAAAGTACTGAGAGACAACTAAAGTGTCCATGAATGTAAGGGGAAGCTCACTATGGGAAGCCAGCCTGGCCAGAGGACATCAAGGCAGGAGGACTCTTCCAGAACTCGTCCAGCAGACTCTGAATGACCTTACCCAGATCTGAGTGCATCCCAAACTGCAACACACAATACAAGGAAAAATATTTCAAGGAAAGGGAGAATAACACTATGCAACTTTAGCATGAAGTAGGAAAAAAGTTAATAAGTTAAAATAAGTGGATTTTCTTAATTGAGAAGAAAGAGGCGAGGAGAAAAATCAAGGTGATGTTGCTTCAGGCTATTGGGGAAATCAGGAGAAGGCTGGAAATCCCACGCTGTGAGAGGACAGGCTCCTTGTTACGAGCACACTGATTTTCTTTACAACTCACATGTGCCTGAATCTTGCAGTGACTTACTGTTCGGTTGTGGAAAGTACCTTACTCCCGAGTCTCATTTCAGTTTCAGTTTTAGTCTGATTTAAATCATTTGGATACAGCTATGAGTCGTGATCTTCCTTTCATTCCACCATGCTGCTGCCACACTGATACTGTCCATGTGATGTGTTTTATTACTGGATTTCTATTAACATGGCACACTATGAAATAGGGCTGACCCTGAATAGTCAACTATTTGACCCCAGGGAGTCTGATTTGTGCTGTCTTGAAACAAAGGATCATTGTATTTGGGCCTAATGGGGGTACTGAATGTCTGAATTTACATAGAATAAAACATTAATGTACTGAATTGATATTCATTCAAATCTATCCGATACACGATCCAGCTATTTGGGTCAGTAACAGACCGATATCTGTTGTCAGTATCGGTGCATCTTTGTAAAACAGACAAATCCGTTTTAAGATAAGATAATCCTTTATATGTCCAACAGCGGGGACATTTGTTTTAGTGTTTACATTAGCATAGCCCATCTACTCAGGGTACAAATATGTCAATGGTGGCTTTTCATGACTGAACTATGAACTGAATGAATAACCACTTGATCCATCTAAACTCCTTTAACATTCCTCGAAGCTCTCTGAGAAACCTAAACAAGAAAGCCTAGACAACTACTTACATTAGTGATGAGTGGGCTAGTGATCATGGTGCCATTATTGCTGTCGACTAAATGATGACCAACAGGGGGGTAGACGCTAACCACCGGCTTCTCCTGGGGGAACTGAGGAGGCAGCAGGCTAGAGCAAAGAGAAGAGATTCAGCTTTCAGGCATAGCAGTAACATTATATATAACAAGTTATACATATTTGATCAATATGTCAATAAGGTATTACGGTAGTGTCAAGTCCATATGTCCCTATAAAGTACATCCCTAATGTTTTTAAAATCTGCATTCCCTGGAGGGAATATGGTAACGTGTTTTCAGATACAGCTGTAATGAGCATACAAATATGACTAGTTCCTGCTGTGGGGACCTCCTCTTCTTCAACTCCACACTGGCAGAGACATTTGTTGTATTTATTAAATTGTTGTGTTCTTATGCCCAGTAGTTGGGATTAATGGATGGATCTATGTGTTTGTTTGGACATGGAAAAAAATATTATTAAAAAGGAATAAAATGTTTAACCCCCCCAAATAATATTATTGGTTAAAATGGTTTTTGTAATGTTTTTGTTATTTAAACTAAACAAGTTTATTCATTTAAAACAAGCAAACAAAAAAACAATTTGATGAGAAGTGTGTCATACAGTCACTCTGACTGAAAGGGCAAAGATGTACTCACATGTTAACACTAATGGTGGAGTTGTTGACTGTGAAAGGTAATCTGTACTCAACATCCTTCTGAATCTCTGCAAGGCTGTTTGGGAAACAGAAACACATAATCAGAACTCGTATGTAGTGATGATCAGCACGTTAAGAAAACTTACTGTACCTCTTCAATCAATGTTTATGAACATTCTGCTGGTTTGGAAAGAGAGAGATATTCACAAAAGAGAGGCCTTTGATGCTTGTCATCACACAATACCTCTAATTCTCAGAACCCCCCCCCACATCAAAGTTATTTAAAGAGAGGCCCTTTAATGCCTATTCAAAACCATTAACTCTACTTCTTAGCAAAACAACATTACAAAGTGTATCAGCTAATATATTGTAATGCTGAGATGCATTTGTCTCATTGCATTACCACTGCATGGCAATGATCCACCAGTCACCTGACATTACTGTATGCAATAACTTACTGCGTTCATCAACTCAAGAGGTTGTTTTTTTTCAATTGCAGAAGACATTCAATGACTGGTAATGCTGATATTAGTACAGATATTAACATGACTCACACATACTGACTTCAGGAGGATTACCATCAGAACAGTGTTATTGTTCACTGAGGAGCAGACAGACTAACACCTTAAGCTCCTCCTGAGACCAGAGCGTGACGCGTTGTTGTGGTAAACCCCGGCCCACACACACACACACACATACAGTTTGGACGCGGCCGGACACCGTACCTGGGATGAGCGGACTTGAGGGACTCGATCTGCCGCTGTCTTTGCTGCTGGAGGCTGCTGAGAGGAGCGAGAGGTCCGGAGCCTTTGGACAAGGGGAAGAGCCAGTTCATCCTCTCCCGGCTGAGCCACGGGCTGTGTGTGTGCGTGTGTGTGTGTGTGTGTGTGTGTGTGTGTGCTGCTAACCCCTGTTAGCTGGGTCGGCGCTGCGGCTGACGCTGCGGCTACGTCACAGAGTTCCAGAACTAAATGTCGACGGTTGTTCAGCGTGGCCGTCGGTGCTGCTGAGGCGGGAGGTCGTTTACGGGCCGGACGGACACGACGAGCTCGGGACTGAGCGGCGTGAACGCGAGCAACTTATTGACGTGTGACGTCACGCGGAAGGCTTACGCAACTTCCTGTTTTCTTATGAGACCAGTGATTCAAAAAATAAATAAAAAAAGAAGTGTTAAAGCTGAACAGACACGGTTTATTTATTTTATGTGTAAGTTATTGAATGTGATCGATTAAAACCAGAAGAAAACGTTCTCCACATGTTTTGATGATTCATTGACATATAAGCCATACCTTTCAGGAGAACATTACATTATATATATTAGTACATTATATTCATTGCATATTTATAGTACATTTATATTATGATTGCAGTAGACCTTTGGCGGTTTAATTTATTAATATTATTTATTTATATATATAGTACCAGTTAAAAGTTTGGACACACCTTCTCATTCAATGGTTTTTCTTTATTTTTATTGTTTTCTACATTGTAGATTAATATTGAAGACATCCAAACTATGAAGGAACACATATGGAATTGGTAAACAAACAAATGCTCAACAAACCAGAATATGTTTTATATTTTACATTCTTCAAAGTAGTTCAATGAGAAGGTGTGTCCAAACTTATTTATATATATATAAATAAATATACATATTTATATATATAAATAAATATACATATTTATATATATATATAATAAATATACATATTTATATATATATAAATAAATATACATATTTATATATATATATATAAATATAATATTTATATATTTATATATATATATAAATAATAAATATATATTTATTTATATATACAGTACCAGTCAAAAGTTTGGACACACCTTCTCATTCAATGGTTTCTCTTTATTTGTATTTTTATTTTTTTCTACAATGATAATATAATATAAAATAAGATAATCCTTTATTAGTCCCGCAGCGGGGACATTTACAGGATTACAACAGCATAGGTTATAGTGCAAACAAGAGACATAGTAAAAGAAAAACAAGATAAAATAAAATAAAAAACAAGTATTATAAATAAGCAATAAATAAAACAGTAAAGAATCCATTGTAGATTAATATTGAAGACATCCAAACTATGAAGGAACACATATGGAATTATGTGGTAAACAAACAAATGCTCAACAAACCAGAATATGTTTTATATTTTAGATTATTCAAAGTAGTTGAATGAGAAGGTGTGAACAAACGTTTGACTGGTACTGTACATATTCACATTGTTTAGTTTTTTGTCTTAACGTGGATTTATCAAGAGAACTCTCATACTACATTCCTGTTTGTTTACTTTCTCAACAAAAGTAGAAATTATTCATGACATAAAGATCAAATTTATGATAATAAGACAAAATGATGAAGTTGAATAGATTCCATATTTAGTTTGGAAAATCAATGGCACTGAGAATAATGGCTAAAACAAAAGGCTCTTACTTTGAGCTTTGGGTAATTCAAGTGATAGAGAAAGAGATACTCTTGTGGGGACAGTGTTGGGTTGAACGGGAGACCTTAAACCCCACAAAACATGAGGCCACAACGGCAGAAGCCAAGGTAGCCAAACATGTTGTGAACAGCAGTGGGTCGACAGAGCACTTCATTTAGACACCGAGTGATGGGTGAGCGTGCTGCATTTAGACCTTTGCCACTTTTTCACACTTGCATAAAGTGGAAAAAACTTTAATCAATAGATGTCAAGCAGAGCCTGAACGTGCCTTCACAGTCCTGGAAAGAGATCTGATTACAGTAGTCAAGTGGAAACACCTGTGTAAGTGTAACATGGATGTGTAAGCAGGGGCTTTCATTTTAATGTGTTACTGTAGGGAAAGTACTGCTGTAAATATAAAAATGAATTATGGCTGTATTCCATTTAGTTGCATCTGTTTCAGGGTCCTTGTATTACTCATGCTGGCTCATTGTCACAGTGTCATGATTTAATGGGACACTTGAACAGAACAGAGCAATCAGTAATGTTATCAGTAACACCTGTGCTTTTCCTACTACGAGAGGTCAAAATGTGCAATTGCCATCACTGTAGTTTGAGATTAACTATGTTAAGGAACCCTAATTGGACGGTCAAACTTAGTTCACATGGACTCGTTGGAATAGTAAAAGACCTAAACTGGCGCCCTATTTTCTTGTAAACCACCGAACACAAGAGTCTATTTGCATTTCAATCCTCATAAAGAAAAACAAATGTTAACCTATAACCTATAATCCCAAAACAAATGTTTACACTGCACTGTTTGCACAATTTTCTAATTTTAAATACTCACCTGCTGTACATAGTAAAGTTTGCATTCCTTTTGTGTATTTTTATCTTGTATATTGTTGTTATTGTGTTTGTTGTTTGCTGCTGCTGGCTGGCTGAGGGCTACCAAACGGAATTTCGTTGTATCACTACAATGACAATAAAAACCTCTTTATCTTTATCTTATCTTTATAAAACATTTGCAAAGCTGATACTTTAGGTCATTTAAATCAAGAATTGTTTACATCTATGTGTACTCGTCGTGCTTTCCTTCCTTTGTTGGCGCTTGCTGTATTTATTGGGCATTACTGTCACCTGTAGATCAGTGAAATAGTGTGAGACAATGAACACTGAGTAAACAGCTCCATAGTACTACTTAGGGTCAAATACACCAGGGAATCTAAAAACATCTTACACCCTGAACTGGTTGACAGTAATATAGCTTCAGTTTCATAACCAGCAGGAATACTACACCATTGTTTTAAATAATGTTTACAAAATATACAAATAGCCATATTAAATATTTAGTATAGTATAGATTCTTTACTATAAGGCCTCATTCTTATTTTCCATAACTGTGACAAAACAAAATCTTTACAAACTCAGCAAAAAAGCTGCTAATCCACGAGGATAGTAAATCCTCTCCAATAACCTTGTTGACACCCTAACAAATCCAATTTGTCAGTACTTGGAAAATGATTAGATTAAATAGGATGAATCCACTTTAAACAACATTTCTGATTAACTCATGTCATATTTATTTTATACAGGATCTTCTGCTTCCACTCTGATCATATTCCCTCCATCAGAGCTCCTCAGGGAGCAATGAACAGTCATCAATGACAGAGAACATATGAAGTAAATCATTATTCCCTGTCAGCTTCATGCTCAGAAGGAAATATCACATCTCATCATCGTGGTTAGCGAGACAAAACACTTTAGAAACACATTTCTCAAGTCAGAAACTTTAGAAATGATCCCTGAAAGTATAGTCTTAGTTTGACTGAAGGTGAAAACTGAATCTGATTCTCTGGAAACTTACTATCACTGATGGTTCCTCTCTGCCATAAATAATATCGTCCAGTTGTTGCATTTCGTCCAGTCATGTGTGTTTTTGTAAATTACGCAGCACAGCCAATACAGAGAGCACACAGAGCGAGAGAAAGGCAGCACTGTGGTAAAGAAAAGGGAGAACAGAAAAGTCAGCTGATACTGTTCAAAGGTTACAGGCTGTGTTTTAGTCCCAAAATAGGCCTAAAGAACGTTGATCATTACTTA